>NC_050575.1:148847567-149173400 GCF_011100635.1 Trichosurus vulpecula | reverse complement strand
ATTTGGTGTCAGCCCTCCTGCTGGTCACACTTTTGCAATGATAATCATTTCCTAAAATGGTCTCATTTTACAAATGAACACCAAGCACCCCTTGGAGAAGAAGTTTGCAGAGATTAAGTAATTAGCATTTCAAAGTGTCTTTTTTTTTTGGAGGGAGGGGGCAGGGTGAGAAATTCTTCAGAAAGAGGGGGAAAAAACTACTCCTTTTAATTTTTTCAAAGCCAGAAGAGGCATTCAAAGTGAAAATAATCACAGCCCCATTACTGCAGCTCTGCTTGCCCAGCTCAGCTTCAAAAGGATGAGTATATCTCTTAGCCAGCCTAGCCTGAAAGACCACTTAAGTGAGTGATGGTTTATTAATACTATGACTCAGCCACTTCCCGATAAGAAGAACAATAAAGGGTCAAAGCTTGAGCATCCCTTACAGGAATTAATGAGAACATGTTGCTGGTAATTTGGGCTTTTGGAGATTACATTTAAATTAAAAGGCCCTTTTGTCAGGTTTGAGAGGACGTTCAAGACACCCATACAGTAATGGAAACAGGGAATGCTGTATTTCAGCTTGGACTCTGGTTACTAGAGGAGCCGGGAGGGTTGTAAATGGGGAATCCAGTTAATGAGGTCAGGCAGCTTCCATTACATTTTCAAAGTTTATTACACATGTATTCTGTCTGATCAGAAACTCTTCTTCTTCCTCTCCCCTTCTAGCCCAAACCTCTCAACCAGGTATGGTCTAGAGACCCAAGGGACCTCTCTCTCAAATGAAGTATTCAGTCCTCACCTCAAAGAAATTGGGAAGCAGCTATGTGCCATATTGGGTAAAGTGCTGGACTAGGATTCAAGAAGAGCTGGATTCAAATACTGCAACTTACTAGCATTTAAACCCTCTGGGCTTCAATTTCTTCATCTATTAAAATAAAAACGTTGATCTTGATGACTTCTGAGGTTCCATCCAGCTCTAAATTTTGGATCCTACACTCATAAAATTGGGTGGCTTTGGAAAAGTCATTTATCTCTATCCACACATTTTCCTGATCTATATAATGGGAAGATTACTTGGGGAAGCAACCTTGAACAACAGATTACTGGATTTGGAGTCAAAGGCTAGGATCTTTAGGAACCTCAGTTTCCTCGCATGTAAAATAAGACGACAAGACGACTCTCAGGTTCTTTCTAGTTCCAAATCTATGATCCTAAAACTACTTTCCCACCAACCCTCCTTTTCAGAAAGCATGGATTGGAATACAGACTCGAGAAGAGGAGTTTGAAGGAATGATTTTGTTTCCCTGTACATTTACAAAACTATCTCAGAAAAACTCAGGGAAATGAAAGCCTCTCCCACTTTACTACATCACTCCCAAAATCCTAATAAATGCATTTGACAGATTGATTTCTTGGCTTCACGTTGCTAACAGTCTAAATATCATATTTATTCTGGAGTTCAAAGCCCTTCCTAACCTGACCCCAATCTTTCTAACCAAATATTTTCCTGCTTCACTCCATGACCCCACTTCAACTCCTTTATATCTTATATCTATATTTGCTGAAACTTGGAATAAATCTAGTTTTATTGATCTTATCATATGGTCTAGGGCTAGAAGCGACTGTGAAGGTCATCAAGGCCTTCAATGTATAGATGAGAGTCAGTGAATAGAGAGCTGGTTTCAGAGTCAGGAGGATCTGGGTTCAAATCCGGACTTTAACATATACAGGCTGAATGACCCTGGACTAGTCATATCTTCTCATGGTGCTCTAGTTGACTCTCTAAAACTACAAATCGTAGAGAGAGTGCCAATCTACATCGGTATAGGGATTTTTTTTTCATCTGAGAGTGCTCCAATGTCGATGAAATTATGTATATCTTCTCAGTCCCTATCCTAATTTACTGATGGGGAACAGAGGAAAATCCATTAGAGGAGGAAAACAAAATAAGAAGCAGACACAAGCTTTGAATGTGTCTTCTGATTCCAAATCCAGAATTCTCTTCATCACTGCACTTGACGACCCTCCCTACATATTTAGTTCATCCATTAATTTTTGGCCTAAAATCCACCTGAAAACCCACTTCCTTTTGTTCAGCTATGCTTAATCCTTCCTTCAGCCCTCTGAATTTCTAACACATTTCTTACCTGTACCCCTCATTTGGCACTGCTGAGCTACTGCTTCTCAACTTTCCATGTGTCTCCTCTCCTCAACTAAACTATAAGGTTCATGATGGGGCAAGGAACTGGCTACTTTTTGCTTCCTCCACAAGCACCCAACACAGTGTTTTGAATACTGTGTATGAGAATGAATTTTTGCAAATTGATTACCATTGAAGCCCAGGACCAATGCAAATGTGTTGTAGTTTAGTTTATAAAAATGAAGCAGAAATTGATCCATACCATTCAAGTTAACTTGAAAAGGCTACAAGCCAAGGCTAAAGTGGAGGGAGAGTTGGTGTGGTACTTTTTGTTCACAGATGATTGTGCACTCAATGCAACCTCTGAGACTGAGATGGAACAGAGCATGGACTGATTTCTGCTGCCTGCTTGTATTAATTTTGGACTAACAACACCAAGAAAACAGAGTTTCTCCACCAACCAGTACCACACCATTTATAAGTGGAACCAACTGTTACTAGAGGAAATGGAAAATTTTGAATGCTGTGGACAAGTTCGTTTACTTTGGCAGGATACTTTCCAGGAATGTATACATAGATGATGAGGTTGATGCAGGTATTGCTAGAGATAGCTCAGCATTTGGGAAGCTCTGAAAGAATGTGTGGGAGAATAGAGGTATTAGGCTGCCTACCAAACTGAAGGTCGACAGAAATGTGCTTACTTCTTGTTGTATGCCTGTGAAAACTGGAAGTCTATCAGTGCCATTCCAGAAAACTGAATCGCTTCCATTTGATTTGTCTTGAGAAGATTCTGAAGATCACCTGGTAACATAAGGTACCAGACACTGAGGTCCTTTCTCAAGCTAAACTGCCAAGCATTCAAATTCTGCTACAGAGAGTACAACTCCAGTGGTCTGGCCACATTGTTCAAATGCCAAACATGTTTGCCTAAAAGACAATTTTATGGAGAACTCAGGCAAAGCAGGCATTCACACAGTGGTCAGAAAAAGTGATACAAGGACACTTTCAAGGTCTCCATGAAGAACTTTGGTATTGATTGTGAAACAGGGTAGACACTGGCACAGGATCATCCAGAATGGTGTGCCCACATCAAAGAAGACGCTGTGTTCTATGAGCAAAGCAATATTGTGGAAGTTCAAAAGAAATGTGAGAATGGCAACTTTAGAGACATCTCCCTCCCAAATGGTGACATGGGTTCTTTGTCCCCAATCGATGGTAGAGCTTTCTGAATTCCTATTGGCCCAATCAGCCAGTCAGACACACTCTACTTTGACCCAACATTGTAAAGTCATTTGGGTCCCATGAACAACAAACAATGGACCGTTCCTAACTCCATATTTTCCATCAGTGGTTCTGCTTGGTTTGATTCCTCAGAAAACCATGCACCCATGCTGCACTGGGTACTCCCTCTCCCTCTCCCATTTTTTCAGCTTGCTTTGTGCATTATCTTCCCCCATTAGATTGAGGGCAGGATCTGGCTTTCTTATTTTTATTTGTTTCACCTGCACTTAGCATAGTACCTGGCACGTAGTAAGAACTTAGTAAATGTTAACTGAATTGAATCGAAATTGAACCTATGTGATGTGCCTGTCATAAGCCCCCACAGTACAACTCTTAGAATGTAATGTATCTATATACTTCCTCTCTAGGCTAGCTTGCACACGCCAACCTGTTTTCACACTGGCAGGTCTAGGTTGGAAGAAAAACACCACTATCATAGGACCATAACTCAAATTCTCTCAGAGTCCTAGAGGCATCCCTTGTGAGAGGTAGATACATTACCTTTCCTTTAACTTTAGCTGCTGAACCCCTAGAGATATGATTACCTTCACCACAAAACCAGTCAGTGACAGTGATAATAGCATTAATTTTTAAAAAATAGATTTTTGATATAGTTTTATTCATATTGCCTTTTCCACTCACATTCCTCCTCCACCACCTCTCAGAGAGCCATCCTTTACAACAGATTTTATTAAAAGAACAAAAAAGAAAAAAATCATAAAACTCATTATCACATTAAAAAATCTCATGTTGTATGCCATGTTCCACCCTCATGGAGCCTGACCTCTGCAAAGGAGTGTGGATGGAGGTATACTCATACCTCTTCTCTGGTACCAAGCTGGTCCTTTATCATTTTCCAACATTTAGCTTTGGTAGCATTAACTCTTAAACATAAAATACTTACTTAACGATATGGCAAAAATAATGGTAATTCGTACCACACAATCGCTCAATATAAGACAATGTAATAACACTTAATACATCACAGTTAATTCATAAACCTGGGCCATACTTCCCCACCATTATACACAGTACTCATGAGGAGAGCAAATATATATTTATAGAAACTTAGGGAAACTCAAGAGTGAGGATAACCCACATGCTCAGGGCAACTCACAATTCTGGACTTCAGGTCTTTATGAACGCGATCCCTTTGGGAACAATTTGTCCCACACAAAGTCGATTCTCTTCTAATCCCTCCTGCTCTAGTCTTTAATGCTTTACAGCCAACTCTTCTACTCTTTAACTGAGGAAGCAGTGAAAAAAAAATAATTCACAGGTACCCTTAACAGAGTGCTGGGAAAGTGTGTTATTGTAACAATAAGTAGTTCTCTTTAGCTAGAGAACTGCAAAGCTACCCAGTTGGCTAGCTGGCCAATGCAAAGATGTCCAGTCAGCTCTTCACTCAATAGATGCTAGCTTGCCCAGTCAGCTATCAGCTTTTCTTAATAAATTAGAGGTTACAGCAAAATTACTTGGGTTGACTCTCTGAGAAATGCAGACAAGCTCACAGGATGCTTTTTCCAAATTAGCTTCAAGTTTCTTAAAATAGTCACAAAGCTCCTTTCTCCTGTTTTTCCTAATCAAACTAGACATCAGTAGAAAGCAACTAACTTATCTGAGGATTTTTTGCCTCTCTAATGCTATAGGAGACACTAAAGGGAAATAGCTGGATTCAGCTCTCTTCCAATAAGAAGACTCCAAGCTTTTTCTTCAGGCAATCTGCAAAGTAATGCTTTTCTCACAGTCAGCAGCTTCCCAAATACAGCAGCCAGCTTCAAGTCCCTGCTATCTTCTCTCCTTCTGGGTTCTTCAGCATTATTTATTAGTTCAAATCATAACCTCCTGGTGCTCAGTGACCTATTAACCTTATTAGATAAAATTCACAAAAATTTACCTTTCTGTAGTCTCCAAACAGTTATTTGATTCACTGTTTTGTGAGTTTGAACCTCCAAAACTCTGAAAACGCTTACATATAAATGATCTGAGGAGCCTACTACCCAAACCATTTTTTTGTCTTCAAAGAACTCTTCTCACTTTTGCATTTGGTCCTCCTAACATTCTGTGACTGGCACATTTTAACAGAACTTTTCTCCACCCTTGAATTTTAGTAGTTTTTCATGAGCAAAGTTCTTTTTCTGCCCCTTTTGCAACCAAACTATTTACATATGAAAAGGGCAATACCTTACATCCTCCACAAGTTGATTTAATTATTTTTATGCAAAAGCCCATTTTTTTTTTTGCCCCTTTCAGCAAGAAAAATGTTCACATATGAAAGGGGCAGTTTCTTCCATTTGCATACAGATGATAAATGAATCCATGGGAGATGATGAAATCACTAAGAGAGATGAGAAAGAAGAGAAGGGAACGGAAGGGGAAATTAAAGGAATGGAGAGATCAAAGGAGAGGGGAGGTCAAAGGAAAAGAAAGGAAAGGAAAGGGTAAGAGAAGGGGGAAAGTATGGAAGGGAAAAGAGGAGACAAAAGGAGAGAGGAAAGAAGATTGTGTAGGGCAGAGCCTTGAAATACACCCATATGCGTATTTCATCAAATAAATGATGACCCAGCAGAGGATAATGAGGAGAGGCCATACAGTTAGGAAGAAAACCCAAAGAGATCAATGTCACAAAACCCAAAGGATATCAGGGACCCAGGAGGAGAGCACCAAAGTCAGTATCAATTGATGCTGCATAGAGGTCAAGAAGAATGAAGATTAATAAAACAATGATGAATTTAAGATCTCTGGTAATTTTGGAAAGAGCCATTTCAGTTGAATGGTGCTAGAATACAGACCTCTAGGGGTTGAAAAATGAATGAGAGGAGTAGAGGTAAAGAGTATATAGTCAGGTCTCCTGACTCTTTCTAGTTCACCACAACACTTTATTCCTCTACTCTCCAGAGTTGGAGATAGAGCACATGACTGGCAAAATTGTCAAGTATTAAGAAAAATAATGATAGCAATGATTAAAGCATTCACATTTATATGGTGTATTAACCTCCCAACAGCCCTATGAGGGAGGACCTCTATACGCATTCTAGCATGAGCCAACAATAAATCGGCAAGCCTTTAAAAAGTGCCTGCTACATACCAGGCACTGTCTTAGGCTCTTGTGATACAAATACCCTGCCTTCAAGGAGTTTACATCTTACTGCATTCCCCTAGAATGTAAACTCCTTAACTGTATTTCCATCTTTGGCCTCCTTTCCCCCAACTTCTATTTTTCTTAATCTACTAGAGGAGAAAGAGGAAAGAAGAAGAAGGAGCAGGAGGAGGAGGAGGAGGAGGAAGACCATCTCTTCATTAGGAGGTGGGTAATGTGTTTCAGCATGAGTCCTCTAGAATCATGGATGGTCATTCTCTTTCAAAGTTGTTTGTCTTTACAATATTGTTAAAGTTTAAATTGTTCTCCTATTTCTTGACTACCTCCCTTTATTTTACAGATGAAGAAAACCGAAGCCCAGGAAAATGGAGTGACTTGTCCATGATCAGTGGGTGTTGATTCTGTTCACCAGCAGATAGTCACATGTCTCCTTAGACCTGCAGCTGCTTTGGAAGAACCAAAGCCTAGATCCCTAAGGGAATCTGATAAGGCAAAGCTAGGGAATATCATCATACAATTCTTTCAGAGGGTCACAGAACCACAGGGTTTCTGCTATTCATCTTTCACTGGAAGAGGCTTTAGATTCCTTGGCAGCCTCTCCTCCTGGCATATCTTCCAAGTGGCCCAGATGGCTATTGTCCAGCCATTCTAATTTGTCAAATATTGTCAATAATTTCCCCCCTCTAAGTAGAAGGGGATAAAACTGTCTTTGACAAGGCTATTAACTGAAACTATTATGTTTCTGAGAAGTAGGGAATGCATTTAAAGGGGAGTCAGTCACACATGTACAACTCACGTGCACATATGGTATGGTTGTCCTTCATTCTCTAAGAGGACCAAAATGACATCACTATGCTAGAGTCAAGTTTCAATGTGTCTGACTGTGGTTGATCAGACCAGTATGAACTCAGAATGCCCTACTATAGGTTGGGCACAAATAGTCCATGAGAACATTTAGGGTAGATTCTCTAAATTTGCACATCCTGCATTCCCTTTGAGCTATTTCAATTCTGCTTTGCTCATATAGCACAGTACCTTCTCTGATGTGGGCACACCATGCTAAGCAGTCCTGCTCCAGTGTATCCCATGTTACACAATTAATTCCAAAGTTCTTAAGAGAGGTCTTCAGAGTGTCCTTGTGTCACTTCTTCTGACCATCATGTGAATGCTTGCCCAGTGTGAGTTCTCCACAAAACAGTCTTTTTGGCAAGTATATGTTTTTCATTCGAACAATATGGTCAGCCCATTAGAGTTGTGTTCTCTGAAGCAGAGTTTAGATGCATGGCAGTTTAGTTTGAGCAAGGACCTCAGTGTCTGGTACCTTATCCTGCTAGGTGATCATCAGAATCTTCCTAAGACAATTCAAATGGAAATGATTCAGTTTCCTGAATAAATGCTGTCCAGCATTTATATAATGCTATAAAGGTTAGCATTTTTTTCATAAATTATCTCATTTGATCATCACTTTTACCTTGTGACATAGGGGCTATTATCACTCCCATTTTACAGATAAGGAAACTGAGACTGCAAGGTTAAGTATCTTGCTCAAGGTCACACAGCTAATTATATGAGGCAGAATTCAAACTCAGTTCTTCCTAGTCTAAGTCAAGTACTTTATCCACTAAGCCACCTAAACACTTAGAAACAGAATAGTTAATAGGCAAACATAAAGAAATCTGGTATTCGGAAAAGAAAATGGAAAGGGACTGCACCATGATTTCTATCAGAATATGAAAATCCCTGATAAGGAAACTCCTACTAATGCAAGAAGGCACCTTTTCTGTAGTTTATATTCTTAGTTATCCAAAATACCACAAGGTTAAGTGACTGACCCAGTGACACGCAGTCAGTATATATCAGGCCCTAGATTTGGATCCAGGCCTTCATGTATCCAAGACCAGCTCTCTATACCTATCTCCACAATACCTCTCAGAAAAGAAAGAGATAAAAATTCAAAGGAAGGTATCTCATTCATTTACTCATTCAATAAGCCCATATTGACTACCTCCAGTATATCCAAAGTTGTTCACATCTTACTTGCTGCTATGGAGGGTAGAAATGAAGTGGGATATATGGTCCCTATCCTTTATTCTCTGCTTGGAAATACAAAACATATCTAGTAGAAACAAGAGAATAATTATAGAATGACATGTGAGCAAGTACGTGGAAATATGATACAATCTGTGTAAATATGCTGTAAATATATAATGGAAAGATCACTTGATTTGGAGTCAGGGGATGTAAATTCAGATCCTAATTCTGTTACTTGACCTCAGACAAGGAGCCTTTCTTTCCCTCTCTGAACTTCAGTTTCCTCATCTACGAAACATGGTTGGGTGAAGTGACTTCCCAGGACCCTTGAGGAGGGCTTCTACTGCAGAACTTCCTTCTCCACTGTCAATCATGGAATCACTGGATTCTCCCCTTCGATCTCTTAGTGCATGAGTCTCCCCTGAGAGCACATACACACACACACACACACACACACACACACACACACACACTCTCACACACATACACACACACACACACACACACACACACACACACACACACACCAGATTACTTTGTATGTATGCTGCCTTTATTTCATATTTTATTTCCTCCAATAGAACATCACCTTGAAGGCAGGATTGTTTCATTTTCTTCTTTGTAGCCCTCTTCCTTAGCATATAGTAGAGACTTAGTGAATTTGTAGCCCTATTCCTTAGTATATAGTAAGAACTTAGTGAATTAATTGAATTGGATCCTAGTAGGAGATAAGGTAAGAGGGTAAGCAGAAGAAGGTATGATGAAAGAAGGGAGGCCTCTTGCAGGAGACAATAAGACATATCCAGTGATTGAATGACATGGTCAATGAATGGAAGGGAGCTGATTCAATTAGAGCAGTTATATCAGGAAATAACTCCAATGAGATTCCTCTCCTGCTCTGCTGCCCATTGAGGTATGGTGAGGCCAGGTTTTCAAAGACGGTGACAGGGGAGCCCAAGATAATCATCATGTACTGCTCAGGATTCTTTAACCTCTCTTCCTCAATTGACAGGGTTGACCTTTCTGCCTTTCTGCATATTCTGTCTTCCCCATCTTGCAATTCTCTTTCTACCTGTCCAATCTACCTGTCCAGTCTTCATTGCTGGATCTTCTTTCATCCACATATCCATTCATCTACATATCCATTCTTAGGTATTATTCTGATCCCTGCCCTCCTCTCTGTAGACTCTCTTATGGTAATCTCATTAGCTCCCTTGTATTCAACACTTATTTCTATGCAGATACCTCCCAAATCTACCTATCAGTTTTCTTCATTCTTCAGAGCTCTATAATTCCAACTGTTTATTTGGCATTCCCAATTGGATGTCCCATATGCATCTCAAACTCAACATGTCTAAAATGGAACTCATTATTTTCCCCTTTACCTACCCTTCCTCCTGCTTTCTTTATTTTCTTTCAGAGCACCGCCATCCTTCCAATCTTTCAGGTTTGCTACTAAGAAGTCATGCTCAACACTTACTCTTACTCATTCCTCATATTCAGTCAGTTGCTATCTTATGGATTCTACCTCTCCAACACCTCTGACACCTTTCCCTTCCCTTCTACTTATTATTCAGTCATCCTAGTCTAGGCTCTCACCTATCAAATGAATAAAATAGCCTCCTAATTTGTCACCTTAGAACTAGTCTCTCCCTTCTCCAAGTCATCCTTCACACAGCAGCCAAAGTGATCATCTAAAAGCAAGATCTAACTACTGGATATCATTGCCATGCACGAGGTGCTTATAGCCTTTGGGATAGGAACTCACCCTAAAGACTTTGGTTGTAGGAGGACACATGAAATACTTTGCTTTAAGAAGTAGAATAAAGTAGAGTGAAGAGAGATCTCAAAAGAAAAATGAGTAGGCTGTTAGATATGGAGTCCTAACTAGGATGGTGGCAGTGAGAATGCAGAATAAAGGGTAGATATGAAAAAAACAACTGGGAAGAAATACTTGGCAGGACTATCATAGGAAAAATAAGTAGTCTTGGCCCTAATTTTTATTTTTTTAAGTGTATACTTAGCCACAATAATCTCGCTGCTCTCCTCTACCATTGGGCAAAGGATCTTGGTTAAGATCCAAATACAGAAAATAAATCCAGGTGTGTTGCTAAAAACAAAAACATAAAAACTGTTCTGGGGAAAAAATAAATAAACATAAGCAAGAGAAACAAATAAAACCACCTAAATAAAATGCCCGACCTCTGGCCTGATATATTAGCAGCTATCTGAGCTGCTCTAGAGTTAAGACAAATATCCTCCCCAAAACATATGATTTTGTACTTCTTCTTTTTCTGCAAACCATTCCTCAAAATCATCAGATTCTCAGAAAAGGGGCTGGGCACATAGTGAAAAGAATGCTGACATACAATTCAGGAAATCTAGGTTCTCATTTCATCTTAGCCCCTTAACATTGTAAGTCAGAGGGCTATTGGATTCAGACATGAAGGGGTCCTGAGGGCTCATGTAGATCAGTGGTGTCAAACCCAGATAGAAACAGAGGCCACCAAAACATGCCTAAGAATCCCTACAGGTGCATCTAGACTTAAAAAAAAATTAATAGAGTTCTTTTTTATTGATGCATCGACACATTAAAATCAGATAGAAACTACATCTTGATCTGGTTCAGGCTTCATCTGAGAGTGTTGGGGTCCTCTCTCAGTCCCTATCTTTCTCTCTGTCTTATTTTCAACATCTCCCTATCTGCTACAGGGGTGGGGAACCTGCAGCCTCAAGGCCACATGTGGCCCTCCAGGTCCTCAAGTGTGGCCCTTTGACTGAATCCAAACTTCACAGAACAAATCCCCTTACTAAAAGGATTTGTTCAGTAAAACTTAGACTCAGTCAAAAGGCAGCATCCAAGGACCTAGAAGGCTACATGTGGCTTCAAGGCCACAGGTTCCCCACCCCTGCAGAATCTTCCCTCCCATCCACAAACGTGATCAGGACCAGCCCTCCACCTATTAAAAAAAAAGATGACTTGGTCATCCCAAATCTTTACATGTACATACCAAAAAGGAAAAGTCTGCTCCACTTCCTTGGCAGTGTCTCACTCTTCAACCCTGATATTTACAGAGCAACTGCTCTACTGAAATCATTCTCTACAGTTGTCAATGATCTTGGGGGGTTGGGGGAGAACATGGTGCAATCAATGAACTAAGAGTGAGGAAGACCAAGATTCCAACCCTGCCTCAGATACTTACTAGCTGCTATGACCCTAGACAAGTCCCTTAACCTCTGTCTGCCTTACCTCATCTGTAAAATAGGGATGACAATAAGAGCACCTACTTCACAGAATTATGATGATCACATGAGACAGGCCCCCTTGGAAGTGCTTTGTAAATTTCAAAGTGCTCATAAATGCTGGTTATGCTATTATTAATCACTCAGTTTTGTGACCTTTTCTTATTCATCAAACTCTTAGACTTTTTTGGAGTTCTCAAAACTTTTTACTTCCTCTGCTCTATTATTTTTCTGCATACTCTTGGCTTCTTTAGTTTTGTTTTTGTTTTTTTTTTTAAATAATATTACACCTGGTTTTCCTCCTGCAGGTTTCACTAATCCTCCTCAGCCTCTTTTCTGATTCATAATGCATCTCCCACTCCCTCATCCTGGGTCCATCCTCCCTCCTCCCAGGCTCTCTCCTGGGGGCATCCAGCTTTTCTTTCCACTTTATAGATCCTTCCTATTATCTCATATGCTTAGTAAATGTTTGCTGCTGAATTGTTCAGTTACACAGTAAGTAATGCTGATGAACTGTAAATCTAGACCATTTGATTCTGAACCTTTCTACTACTCCATGCCTGCCTCCAAAATCACAGCTCCACACCCAAGTCTCCTAATGAGTAAAATGGAAAGAAGGAAACATGCATTGATTAAGTACCGTATTTTCCCGTGTATAAGATGCACCCTAATTTTGGGGCCTGAAATTTGAAAAAAAATGTATTACATAAAGTTATTGAACTCAAGTTTTATTCATCTGCTCATGGCTTTCAGGCAACTTTTGGGCAAGTCTGGTGCATGCACGCATGATCAGTCCATTCTGTTTGATGAACCTGAAGCACCAATAGTGTCCTCCTTTGAGATCAGTAACTTCTTTTTCATCAGCAATTCTTCTTGCCTCATGCTGAACCATCTTTGTGGACACAGGAATTCCAATTGCCCTTTGCTCTTCGATCCATATCTTCAATTCCCTCTCTAAATCAGGCCATTTTGCTGACTTGACTCATGTGGCGTTTTCAGTAGAGTTTCTTCTTCCCGTGGCCAGTCTCAGATTGTTTTCTCAGTTGGAGGAAGACCAAACTTACATTCAGCAGCACAACTTCCATTCACTTTTGCAAACTGAATCACTTTTAACTTGAATTCAGCACTGTACGAAAATCTTTTCTGAGCCATTTCTGGGCAGAATGTAGCAAAACGTAATCTAATATAATGGTAACAAATGTGAAACAATGAGCACAAAGACAAGCACGAAAAAGCAGGAAATGCAAGTAAAAAAAATCTACAACCACTGTAGGAGACACACCCAGTTTTTAGACCCCAAATTTTTTGGAAAAGGACACATCTTACACATGGGGAAATATGGTACCTACTATGTGCCAGGCTGTGTGCTAAGCACTTTAGAAATGTTATCTCATTTGATCCTCACAAAAACCATGGGAAGTAGTAGGTACTGTTATTATCATCCTGATTGTGTAATTGAGGAAACAGTCAGACAGAGGCTAAGCCCAGGATCACAAAGCAGTAAGTGTCTGAGACTAAATTTTAGCTCTGGTCTTCCCACTCTAGCCACCTTGTCTTCTAGTTGCCTTATGGGGGTTGCAAACACCCTCACAATGTTGTTACAGATTAAATGAGATAATGAATGTGAAAGCAATTAGAAAAATTGTGTTATACATGCATAATGGATTGCCAATATTATTAGCAGCAGTTGTAGGAGGAATCACACAGGATAAGGAGGCATTAACAAGAAAGTGGTCCTCAGGTTCCATTGGAAGGAGTCTCCACATTATTGAAGGCGTAGATTTGTTAAAGTATAATAACTAAGAGTAATACCAGTACATCTAATTCACTGATGTTTTGTTTTTCCAAAGAGCCTCATGTCTATATGTGCTCATGTCCTTTATCCTTAGCTAAATGGTAAACTCCCTGATGAAAGGGACCCTATTCCCATCTTTTTTTCCCTCCATTTTTATATTTCTGTTGAGGATAACCACCATCCTCCCAGTGACACAACTCTGAAACCTTAGAGATTGTTTTATTTTTACCCTTCCTTCAGCCCTTATATCCAATCAGTTGACATTTCTTATTGCACATGTCTCCACTCACACCACCATCATCCTCATTCAAGACTTCATCACCTTGACTCCTCTAAGAGGCCTATTTACTGAATGGACATTATCTCACTCAAAGTGAGAACCTGGAAAGGCCTTAGCCTAAAAGGGTCAGGGTCCCCCATGGCCTCCAGGGTCATCTCCTGTCATCCTGATGAATATCAGACCACTAGATCCAGATGGCTCTGGAGGAGAAAGTGAGGCTAGTGACCTTGCACAGCTCTCCCTCCTTCAAATCAAAGTCAACTGCAAGTCATGCAAGTCATTTCCCTGATGTCACGGTCCTCTTCGAAAATGAAGGACAAACACAACAACAACAACTCCTCATATGGATTTTTCTAACAGCCTTCTAAATGAACTTCCTGCCTTAAATCTCTTCCCTCTCTAGTGCATCTTCCATAGCTATTAAAATGATATTTCAAAAGCATAAATCTAGCCATGTTACTCTTCTCAAAAAGCTATAGCAGTTTTTTATTGCCATAGATTAACATATAGACTCTTCTGTTTGCCATCTAAAGCCCTTCATAGACTGGTTTCAGTCATTTTGTCTAGCTTGACTACACACCACCCCCTTAACATGCTCTATGTTACAGTCAAACTAGCCAACTCACTGTTCCCCATATTTAGCATTCTTTTTCTCACCTCCGTGTCTTTGTACAGACTATCCCCCATGCCTGAAATGCACTCATCTGTACCTAAGACTTTGAGAATTTTCAGACTTCCTTCAAGGAAGTTCTCTCTATCATAATATATGTAGGCTTTCATCACTCCGTATCGATTGATTGATTCTGGTTCTAAAGGGCCACCTGATGTGGTCCTGAAGAAAGGAAAACACAAAAAGAGAGAAGAATGAGTGAAAGCAGATTGTATCAGACTGATGCTCATCATCTGGGGAAGCCTCAAGAAAGGAGACACCTGGGAAAAATTCTTTGCCCACTTTAACCTCTGAGTAGAAGATTAATTTGAGTATGAATTTTCAGGGAAACAAAGTTCTAGGTTTTTCATGGTTATGTTTCCATATGAATTTGCTTCATGAATTCATCCTGTTCTATCAGCAATATACAATTCTTAAGTGAAGATATATCTACAAGTGACTGTCACTAGCCTTCAAGAGCATCATACAGTAGTAGAAAGATCCTTGGACTGGGAGCTAGAATACCTGAATTCGATTCCTGACTATACTACTTATTAGCTAGTAGACCTTGGCCAAGTCACCTTCCATATGAATAAAATAAAGAAGTTTGACTAGTTTGATTAGATGCAGTGGACAGAATAGGCCTGGAGTCAGTGTTCCCATCTCTGAAAAGAAGGTTATGGAAGGGGGAGAGATAGCCTCTCATATCTCTCCTTTGGGATCTTGGTTAGTCATTATAATTTCATAGCATTCAGTTTTGATTGCTTTGTTCGTCCATTTATATTGTTGTAGTCATCATGTATGTTGTTTTTTTGTCTTGTTCTGCTTTCTTCACTTTGCATCAGTTCACAAGTCTCCCATGCTTCTTGGTGTTCACTTTATATGTCTTTGCATGTTGCTCTAGATGACAACTTGTTAAGTATATTATAGTGGAGAGGTGTGTGTGTGCGTGCATGCATGTGTGTGCGCGCATGTATACGTGTGTGTGTATGTGTGTATGTGTGTGTGTGTTGTACTAGATGGCTGCTGAGGTCCCTTCCAACTCTTTTATTATGTGATTCTGTGATTATCATATTCATCACTATTACGGCAGAAAAATATTCCAATACATTCATGTTCTACCCCCCATTCCACACTCACCCTGTCCCTCATTCCCTCTGCCCCTCTTTCAAAATCCTGCCCTAAGTTTACTATGACAAAACCACTGAGTGCTAAAAGTGACATCAGAGACCATTCAGTTTGACTCCCTTATTTTACAAATAGGAAATTAAGGCCAGGAGAGGGGAAGTGATTTACCCAAGGGCACACAAATCTTTTATAGCAGTAACTGCCTTCAAGTCAATTCAGCAAATATTTATAGGTTGCCCACTGTGTGTGAGACCTGTACAACACACGAAAAACCTTTCCTTGTAAAGCAATGCCATTCGGATGATTCCTTTGCTGTCTCCTCTCAGCATTTACGTTCTTGGTTTGTTTGCAATCTCAGCACTTGTAGTTTCAATTTGTTAATTCACACTTGGGCACATATTTTGTTCTTTCACAAGTCTTCTAACTGTATAGTTCTTATCTCATTGACTGCATGATAATAAGTTCATCCAGGGCTCTCTCTGCAGTGTGGATAGTGAGCGTTCAGAAAAGCTAACTTGCTAATAGTTTTATTTCCTTTGTACATATGAAAATGAAAATCATCTGTGATTGCAGCCAGGTAGGGAACTCCCTCTATGAAGGCACATCATAATCTCTCTGGCACAGTGGTTCTCAAAGTGTAATCTGTATCATCAAGACCCTTTCAGGGGGTCCAGGAAATCAAGACAATTTTTCTTAATAATACTAAAATGTTATTTACTTAGTAAAATACTTCTTCCTTTACCAACTACATATCTATATGAGGCCAGGTTATTGTTTTCATGTACCTTAATGAAAACAATATATAGGAACAGATTGAATGCAGAAGCAGATATGAGAGTCTCACTGTCTTTTATTGTTGTCTGTCCTTTGTTTCAAACACTATCAGTGATGTAATAGAGTGATGTATTGACTCATTCATGATTTGGATTTAAGTGAGGCAGATTTATACAGCCTCACTTTCTCTTCCAGAGTCAGTGGTAAGATAAAAAGTCAAGATGACTGGAGATGGCCCAGGATGGAGCCGATAACCTTGGCGTCTTCAGTGTCTAACCAAGCTCTAAGTGCTCCACAGCACCTGCTTCAGCTATCTTCATGGTGATTGGAACAAATCGTTTTAATCTTTCTATTCTGTCCATTGAAGTCTTCACATGCTTGGGGTAGACATTTCCTTATCTCACTGATGCGTTTGAAGCCTGTTGGTTACCCTCGACCTGTTTTAGCCCATCTACCAAAATGGCTTGACTGGGGTGTGGTCACTACGAATGCTAGAAATGGAATCATAGTAGAGAAATGAGTGAAGGTGGACACAAAAGGTAGATAAGCAGCCCTGAAAAGGGCTCAGGAAGGCCTCATACCAGAGGCACAAGTCTTCCCTGAACATCCGAGTCTTCATTCCTGTCTAGGCTTGCAAAAACATGCAAAACAATACCATTCTTGCCACTATTTTAAAAAAAATAATTATTTTTAATTAACATTATATTTATGTTACAATGTAATGTTTTTATTCTAGTCATTTTAGAATGAATTAATAAATACTTTTAAATTTAGTCAGTTTTAGTTTTTAACAAAACAGACACCAATTTGTATAATCCAAATAAACAAAAGGTTTCTGTGATCCTCAACAATTATCAGGAGGGGGGATGTTATTTATTTATTTTTAATATTTTTTCTTTTTTTCAATTTTGAGTTCCAGATTCCACCACTCTCCCACCCACTGTAAGACAAACAATATGATATCCATTATACATTTGAAATCATGCAAAATGCATTTCCAAATTAGCCATGTCACCCAAAAAAACCCACCAGAAAATTATACTTCAATCTGCATTCAGAGTTCATCAGTTATGTCTCTGGATATAGATAGCAATTAAAAAAAAATCATTAGTCCTTTGGAATTGTCTTGGATCACTGTATTGATCCTCAGTGACTTTTAAGAATGTAAAGGAGTCCTAAGACCAAAACATTTGAGAACCATTGCTGTAAGACATAGTAGGTAAGTCAATCAATAAAAATTTATTAAGTGACTACTATGTTCCAGGCACTATGCTAAGCACTGAGGATACAAAGACACTGGGGAGGCAAAAGACAACCCCTGCCCTCAAGGAGCTTACAGTCTAATGGGAGAGACAACATGCAAACAAATATATACAAACAAGTTACATACATAATAAATAGAAAATAAGAGAGGGAAGGCATTAGAATTCAGAGTTTTAGGAAAGGCTTCCTGTAAAAGATGGGATTTTAGTTGGGACTTGAAGCCAAGGAAGTCAGTAGGCAGAGATAAGAAGGGAGAACATTCCAGGCAAGAGAGACAGCCAGAGAAAAGGCCCAAAGCAGAGAGATGGAGTGTCTTGTTCCTGGAACAAGAAGGAGTCCAGTATCAAAGAGTAATGTAGAAGAAAGCTGCAAAAGTAGGAGGGAACTAGGGTATGCAAAGCTTTGAATGTCTAACAAAGCATTTTGTATTTTATTCTGGAGGTAACAAGAGTTTGTTGAGTTGGGGTTGGGCAATGACATGATCGGATTTGCACTTTAGTAAAATCATTTTGTTCACTGAATGGAGGGTGGACTAGAGTAGGGAGAGTGGTAAGGTGACCATATCCACCAGCAGGCTATTGCGATAGTCCGGACATGAGGTGATGAGGGCTGCACTACTGTGGGGGCAGTGTGGGAGAAGAGAAGGGGGTGTAGTCAAGAGATGTTGCAAAGATGAAATTGACAGGCTTTGGCAAGGGATTAGCTATGAGTCATGAATGATAGTGAGAAATCCAAGATTACTCCCAGGTTGAGAGCCTGAGGGTCCAGGAGGATGATGTTGGCCTCTATAAAAGTAGGGAAGGTAAGAGCATAGAAAGAGTTTAGCGGAAAAGATAATGAGTTCCAATTTGAACATGTTTGATTTATGATGTCTACTACATATTTGAGCCATCTGAAAGGTAGCTGGAGATTTGAGATTGGAAATCAGCCTAGAGGTTGGGGAGTGAAAGGTAAATTTGAGAATAGTCAATATAAAAAATGGAAATTAAATCTATCAGACCTAATGAGGTCACCAATTGAAGAAGAAGAAGAAGAAGAAGAAGAAGAAGAAGAAGAAGAAGAAGAAGAAGAAGAAGAAGAAGAAGAAGAAGAAGAAGAGGAAGAGGAGGAGGAGGAGGAGGAGGAAGAGGAGAAAAGAAAGCCTGGGACAGAACCCTGAGGAACAACTAAAGTTAGGGGGCATGATGTGGAGAAGGATCCGATAGAGGAGCCAGACACATAAGTCCTAGGAAGTTGTTAGACACATACAGAGGTTAAGTGCTTTCCCTATCTCACCCAGCTAGTTAGTTACAGAAATTGTAGAATCATAGATCATAGATCAAGAGCAGGAAGAGCCCTCAGAGGCCTTCTAGTCCAGTCACTTCATTTTACAGATGTAGTGACTGATGCATAAGAAAGCAAAACAACTTGCTCAAAGTTTGATAGACACTAACCGTCAAAGGCGAGATTTGAACTGAGGTCCTCCAAAATTAGAATTAGTGCTCTTCCATTGGACCATGCTTCAGAGCTCAGATTTGTATCCAGATCTTTCTGACTCCAAGGCCAATTCACTTTGCTGCCCATTGTGGCAAAGCCATTGCCTCTCAGCCCCACCTTCAATAATGGCCATGATGCTGCAAATCAATACACAATAAATAAGATGAGGACATAGACATAAATATGAGCTGTCTATACAAAATGGTAGAAAGTGAAAATTATATCTCCACTTTATATGTACAAATGATTTTCACTATGCAAAAATAAATGTAATTGTGTCATCATGAGACCTTGTTGCATCCATGGAATTGTTATTGGTGTTTGTACAGATAATTTATTTTTATTATAATATTGATTTAATACATAATTTTTTAAAATATGAATATAGAATCCAAAATGGAACTTGTTTATGTAATGAAGTTAACAGGACACACTGTGCCTGTGATTTATTGTCCTGGTAAAGTATCAAAGGACACTAATTGATTTTTCCAGTATCTATGTATGATATTCTTATCAATATTATTTTTAAAATATAGGACTTGAAAAATCTATAATATTAAAAGTAGCTATAAAATTGCTGATGTCAACCCACAGTTAGAAACTGATGGAGGAACACAACACCTTTTCCTCAAGCCTCCTTTACTTTAGCCACTTATTTTTATAAGATAAACACACAGAAGAATGATCCTTAGAATATCTCCATCTCTGTGATTCAAATCAATTCAATTTAGTAAACATCTTTCAAACACCTACTACATGACATGCACCATGCTGGTGTTAAGACAAAAATAAGACAATCTCTGTCCTCAAGAAGTTTACACTGTCCTGGAGGAGTAGGGATATACATAGATAAGTAGATATAAAGTGCAAATAAATTAGTATAATACAATTTCAAAAAGAAGAGGATAACCTTTGAAATATGCCCTAATTTTACTACAATAAAATTAACATGGATACATGACTTGAATTTTAGAAGAAGAAGAAAAAAAAGAAGGAGGAGGAGGAGAAGAAGGAGGAGAAGGAGGAGGAGGAGGAGAAGAAGAAGAAGAAGAAGAAGAAGAAGAAGAAGAAGAAGAAGAAGAAGAAGAAGAAGAAGAAGAAGAAGAAGAAGAAGAAGAAGAAGAAGAAGAAGAAGAAGAGAATCAGTTCAGATGCCTTTTATAGTGATGATTGCAGGGAGAATTCTTAACCATAAAGGTGATAAAATCACAAAAGATAAAAATAAGTTAAATTACAAAAATTGAAAAACCTTTGTACTAACGAAATTAAAGAGACGTGGATAAGAAAAGAAAGAGATGTTTGGAGAAAAGAAAATCTTTGCATTCTAATAGGGGGGGATTAGCAAGTGATAACAGGCATACTGTGAGATCCATGATATCATCAGGGATCATAGAGAGACTCAAATAAAATGGAGGGCCTGGGAATGACTCTTGTTAAGTTTTAATGATCTTCAAAGAAAAAAGAAAAGAAGGGGGGAAGAAAAATTTATCTCCCACAACTTGGGGCTGCAAGTAGAAGTCAATACAAATGGGGAAAGCATGGGAGAAATAAGCATCACTTAAACTTCACTTTCAACTGACACAAAGTAAAATGAACAGAATCAGGAGAACAATTTATTCTACTGCAACATCACAGTAAAACAATTTTTTGAAAGACCTAATGACTCTGATCAATGTGATGATCAGCTATGATTCTAGAAGATGAATGATTTAGAATGCTACCCAATTGCTGACCAACGAAAAGTTCTAGTCTAGATATGCAGCATGAGACACATTTATTATAGTATGTTTTACCTGACTAAATATTTGTTGCAAGGCTTTTGTTTTTCTTTCTTTTCTTTTCCAGGCACCAGGGACAGAGGGGGTGGTATGAAAAAGGGTAAATGCTTGTTAATTGAAACATTAAAATTTACAGTAATTTTAAAAAATGATTATTGGTAACTTTGAAGAGGACAATTTGAGTTGAGTGATGAAGTTGGAAACCATATTATACAGAATTTATATGAGAACGAGAAGAAAGGAAGTTAAAATATAGAGTGTAGGCAAGTTCTTAAAGGAGTGTGTCTGAGAAAAGGTGGAGAGATATATGATGGTAGCTAGTAGAGATAGTAAAATGTAGTAAGCATTTGCTTTAAGGATATAAAAGATTTTACCATCTTTTGCAGGCTACATGGAAGAAACCAGTAGATAGGGAAAGACTGAGAATTAGAGAGAGAAAATGAGTGATGGGGAAGGCAATCTTCTAGAGAAGACAAAAGGGGATAGAATCAAGGGCTCATGAAGAAAAACCAGTCTAAATGAAGAGAAAAGCTGCCTCTATGAAAAACTGGAGGAAAGGAGGAAAAATATAATATTGCATGTTATACACAAATATATATATGTATATAGACCCCTTCCTGGGTCTGCATTAATAAAGTTAATCTTTAAAGGCTCAAAATCTATTAACAGAATTCGTAGATTATAGTCCAACAAACTTGGAATAGGGTAATACCCCTGAGAAAATGAGGGATTTGAAAAGCTTTTGAAGCAAAAGAAGAAATTAGGCCGAATTTCTTGCCCAAAATTGCTGCATGTAATAGATAAACATTTTCATTTCATAGTCAGTATCCTGAAGATAGTAGAATGGCAATAGAGAAAAAATCACTGAAAGGAAGGTTGCTTAATAGGCATACCAGTACAGATTAGTGTGACCATTCTTGCATTCTAGCTATTAACTGAGGGATAAAACAGGGAGATGCATGCTAACCAAAGATGTTTTCTTCTTTCATAAAGAACATTCAGGGCAGGAAGAGGTGATGTCATTGTGTTGATTGCATGAGGCCCCAGCATATCACAGAGCATCCTAAATGAAATCCATGATCACTTAAGAGAGATTGTAATAACTAGCTATGTAAGCAAAACCAAGTGGTTGAAGAACGCTTGTTGTCCAGAACATAATATTCAATTGAATGGACAACCTGTAATGTTGGCTCATTAGGAAGCATATGTTGGACAGAGATAGATAATACATTGGGCTCAGAATTGGAAAGAAGGAAGAAAGTAAACTAGGAAGCATTTGGGAAACTGGGCAGGGCTTTTTAATGGCTCCAAGTTTTTCTGTGAAACAAAGACTCATTTTTTTTAACAAAATGCTATTACTCTTCTGGTGATACCATATGGCTTCAAGTCATGAAATGACTCACAAAATACCATAGCCTCTAAAGAAATAAAGTTGCAGATGATCCAATGGGAAATGGAGGTCAACATTATAGATACAGGCTGCAGCACATTATTAACAAACACTAACACACTAAAAGTGATTTAAAGCAATGGTGTTAAACTCAAATAGAAATGGTCCTTGCAGGCCATATATCAATTTTAGAAAACCACAAATTAACATTATCTATGTTTTATGGTATTTTTGTCTATTTTGTCAAACATTTTCCAATTGCATTTCCATCTAGTTGGTGTAGCAGTGGAGTTTTTTGGGCTGTATGTAGCACCTGGGCCACAAGTTTGATATCTCTAGCTTAAAGCATGCCATTAAAGAAATGTACAAATGGAAGATGAGGAAGACAGGTCACATAGTAAGAGTGAAGGGTGACAGTTTGTTAGCTCATGTGCACCACTGCTTTGCCTATAGTGTCAAGAAATCTAGCCAAACTACCTTTGATCAAAGTACTCATGATGAAAAAATACCATCCAACTCCAGAACGAAAACTGATGAACTCTGAGTATAAATTGAAGGATAATTCTCTCACTCTATTTTTCTTACCTTTTCGTGATATGACTAATATAGAAATACATTTTGTGTGATTTCATATATAATTTTTTTGGAGGGGAGAAGGCAGGGCAATTGGGGTTAACGTGCCTTGCCCAAGGTCACACAGCTAGAAAGTATGTCAAGTGTCTGAGGCTGGATTTGAACTCAGGTCCTCCTGACTCCAGGGCCGGTGCTCTTCTCACTGCGCCACCTAGCTGCCCCGTGATTTCATATGTATAATTGATATCATATTGCTTGCCTTCTCAGTGGCTGGGGGAGAGATTGGAGGGAGGAAGATAACTTTTGAAACTCAAAATTTAAGAAGAAAAGAATGTTTAAAAATAAATAAATAGGAAATCTAGTCAAAGACATCTAACATGTTGACTGGGCCTGATTTGTCAGAGGACATGGGTAATAATAATGCAAGCTGAGAAGATGTGTGTGACTTGTAATCTATACGATTGCAGTAATCTATGCCATCACAGATTCATCAAAGTACTGAAGCTCATTATTTCATATTTATTATTTTAGGGGGAAAAATTGCTGCCTTCATTTTTTTTCTCACAGAACCCTTATTGTTGAACACTACCATTCTATACAAAGTATTTCAGAAAATGTTGCTCTGAACTCCATTCATGTGCCAAATTTCATTAAATGATGAGCTACACCATTAGAAAACTTTTATTGGTTGCTGTTTTATTTTTCTGGAAGTGGTAGCCTTCACCACTAAATAATACTGGGGGGTGTCCATGTACTTGTTGAATTGACTTTCACCGATAGTAGTCAACACCTATGAAAATTTTCCTGAAGCATTCAAATGTCAAAACCCAAACAGCTGAATAAAAATTGTAAATTGACTTACATCAGTTGTGTCATTCTGTTAGCATTGTGGACAGCTCAGGAAAAAAAAAACTATTCATTTATGTATTCACTCCACAAATATTTGTAAAGTGTCTACTATGCTATATTAGACACTAGTCATACAAAAAAGAAAATTGAGGACAATCCCTGAACTCATGGAACAGGTAACAGATGAGTTTGGCCAGAATATGAAAATATAAAGAGGAGTCATGTGAGAGGTCTTGAGAGGTAAATGGGGGCTATGTTGTAGTGGTCTTTAAATGAGAAATGTCAATGCCAAAATGGGGAATTTAGGTTTCATTCAAAAGAAAATCAGGAGGTAGTGACCATTTTTATTGGGTAGTGAGATAGGCCAGATAAGAGCGAATAATATCTTAAACCAAAGTTGGTTGTTGTCCTTTGTTATTGAAGAGGACCAAAATGATATCACCATGCTTGAGTCAAGATCCAACGTGTCTGACTGTGACAATCAGATCAATACGAGCTCAGAATGCTCTACCACAGGTCAGGCACAAATAGCCTGTGTGAACATTTGGGATAGATACTCCAAACTTGCACATCCTGCATTTCCTTTGAGCTGTTTCAATTCTTCTTTGCTCATAGAGCACAGCACCTTCTCTGATAAAATGGGCATGCCATGCTAAGCAGTCCTGTGCCAATGTCTCCCATGTCACACAATCAGTTCCAAAGTTCTTGAGAGAGACCTAAAGAGTATCCTTATATCACTTCTTCTGACCACCACGAGAATATTTGCCTTGTGTGAGTTCTCCATACAATAGTCTTTTTGGCAAGTGTACATTTTGCATTCAAACAACATGGCCAGTCCATTGTAGTTGAGCTCTAAAGTGAACATATGCAGGAGAGACTGTGGAGATGGCTTACACACAGCTTAGAAATTGATTGGATATGGAAATTAAAGAGAGGGAAAAGTCAAGGGTGACTTCAAGGTTTTCAGGCTGAGTGACTGGATTACTGAATTTTGGTTCCTTTAAAAGAGAGGGAAGTTTGGAAGACGGGCAAGTAGATTTTGGACAGAAGATAACGAGGCTTTTCGTGGGCATAGTATGATGCCAATGCTTATGGGATAGCCAAGCAGAGATCTGTAGTAGGCAGCTGGTGATTTGGGACTACATTTCAAGAGAGAGATGAGGGCTAGATAGATAGATTTGGAAGTCATGCACATGGAGATAATAATTAAATTCGTGGAAAGTAACAAGATCACCGAGAGAATATAGTCACAGAAATCATGAAAGCAATGAGAATCTAGAGGGTGGTTAACAGAGTCAAAAACTGCAGAAAAGTCAAATAGGATGAAGATTGAAAAAAAAGTAATTGGATTTAGCAGTTAAGAGCTCACTGTTAATCTTGGAAAGAGCAGTTTAAGTTAAATGGTTTTGTCCAAAGTCCATGCAAGAAGGGAAATAAGCCTATATGACTTATTTTTTCCCCAGATGTTTGACTAAGAAAGGAGAAAGAGATGTAAGACCACAGCTTGTGGAGATGGCAGAGTAAAGTGAGAGGTTTTGAAGGAATAGGAGTGGGATGGAGAGGACACAGTTGGAAAGATGGCAGAGTAGTTGTTTTCACTGCCTTCAACCTAAAAATCTCGAAAGAATTAAATAAGCACTAAATCTATAGCGATTAAAGCTAAATCAGTAAGTAGATGAGAAACACAACAAAAAAGGTAAGCCTTTGAGAATAATATAAGGAAAACTGAAAAATTCAAAGGTCCCACTCCCTCCAAAAACCCTCTTCCCAACTTCCTTGTTACTATTGAGAGTAATGACTTTCTCGCGTTCGCCCAGGCTCATATGTCATCCTGACTCCTCATTTACTCTCAGCCCACATATGCAATCTGTCACCAAGCCTCGTCATTTCTATCTTCACAATATCTCTTCTATGTGTCCCCTTCTCTCCACTCACTCAGCTGCCACCATGGTGGAGTCTCTCATCACCTTCTACTCCCTGCTGTTTGTTCTTCTTGCCTGTTCTCCCTATTCTAGTCTATACTCCACTCAGCTGCCAAAGTTATCTTCCTAATGGGGAAGACAACATGCAGACAACTATGTACATTCAAAGTATATATAGCGTAAATAGTAAATCATTTCAGAAAGAAGGCATTGTAAGTGTGTGTGTGTGTGTGTGTGTGTGTGTGTGTGTGTGCACGTGGTACCCTGAGTATGTTACCCCACTCCACAATAAGTACCAGTGGTTCCCTATTATCTCCAGATTAAATAGAAAATATTCTTTAGTTCTTCAAGCCCTTAACAATCCCTCCTCCTTAGCTTTCCAGTCTTCTTACACTTTTATGTCTCTCCATAAAGTGTACAATCCAGTGACACTGAGCATCTTGCTGTTCCTCATGAGACACCAACTCCTGATTCTGTACTGGCTGTGCCCCCTGCCTGGAATGTTCTCCCTCCTCATCTAGCAACCTGGTTCCTCAAGCCTACTTAAGCCTACTCAAGCCTTCTCAAGCCTCATACCTACACACACACACACACACACACACACACACAGAGCCTTCTTTCCGAAATTATTTTGACTCTACACTATGAACATTTTGTATGAGGCACAAATTTAGGGAAGCCACCCCAAATGTTCACATGGACTACTTGTGCCCAACCTGTGATAGAACTTTCCGAGCTCATTTTGGTCTGACCAGTCACAGTCAACACACTATAACTTGACTCTAACATAGTGACATCATTTTGGTCCTCTTCGAGAACAAAGGACAGAAACCAACCAACATTTTGTATGCACATCGTTGTCTGCACATTATCTCCCTCATTAGAATGTAAGCTCTTTGTGGTCAGAGAGCATACTTTTGTTTTTCTCTGTGTCCCCTCATACTTAGTTTAGTAAACATGCTTGAGATTTATTAAACATTTACTAAATGCCAATTGAGGATAATGATGATTATAATGATGCTGCTGACCCTCCCCACTCCCACCCAAAATACTAGGATGAGCTAGTGCAATTAATTTCATCTGCTTATGTTTCAGCGTCAGAATGTAGTGCCCCCTCCCAAATCTCCCCAAAGCAACTCCCCAGTCTGAATCCTACCCTCTAGCCCAAAAAATGAGAAAATGAACATGTGTATATGTGTGTGTGTGTGTGTGTGTGTGTGTGTGTGTGTGTGTTTCTGTGTGTTGGGGGGGAGGAGGTGGGGAGGCAGGGTGCAGAGCCAACTACATGGAAAGGAACTTTATTGACATAGGGAATGAACACTAGAAATATAGCTGCAGTCAGTTTGCTTACTGTGGTACTTGCCCTGGGCAAGCACCTGGTCAAGAACACCTCACTGCCACCTAAAGGAAGCTGAAGATGCCCACAAGATCATAGGATCTTAGATTTAGAGTTACAAGGCAACTTAGAACACATCAAATTTAACTCTTTTATTTTGTATTTGAGAACAAAGAGAGGCTAAGTCATTTGCCTAGAGTCATAGAGATAGTAAATATCTGAGGCAAGATTCAAACTTGGGTTTTACTGACTCAAAGTCCTGAACTCTAGCCACTAAGATATCTAGCTGACTCAAAAATGGTGTATGCTATTGTAGTGGGAGCATGTCATAGTATCAAACAGTGAAGAGGTAAGCCAGAGAGAAGCTAGAGAGAATACAATAAAAAGGTTGAAAGATAAAACATCCAATGGAAGAAAACTGGACATAAATCTAGTTCTCAAATAGCTAAAGCAACAATTTAAAGAAATTAGAAGCTTGTAATACGTTGAATACATACTACTAGACTTTGAAAGCAAATGAACCAAAATTAGAAAGAAGACTCTATAGACTGTGAAGATATCATGGGAAAGTAGCAAGGAATTCCAGAATGGTTCAAAGGAAAAATAAAACTTTCTAAAAGAAATTATTAGAGTGGAAATCAGGTTGTAAATCAAAGGTCTCAAAGGATAAATAAGACAATAAAGTAAATAATTAGAACATATGATAAAAAAAGAAACATCTTCAAAGTAGTGAAAAAAAGAAGAGATGGTTAGATTTGGACCTCAGAAAAGATAGAAGTGGAACAAAATTTGGCAAGAAAGAAGACAACTTTGAAAAAACACATGAATTCTATAAAAATCAAAGAAACTGACCTTGAAGACAAGATACACATCAATATTTTAAGAAGTATAAATTTAAAACCTGAATGCCACAATAACAGAAGACTTTAGTTGGCTCAGTGGGATAAGGACACTGTCTCCCACTAAGGAGCTCTAACTCTACACTTAGGCAGATTAGTTTCAGTCCTGGGAGAGCCTAACTGCCAACAAGATGAGAAGGGCCAGGCTTTTTTTTTGGTAGTTGGTGTCTCTGGCTCTTTATACCCACATCTTGAAGCTCCAAGGAAAATTCCTTTTAGCTTAGGTATGGCTGATATCTGGTGTTTACCAAAAAGGATAAGAAAGGTACCAGAAAGATACTCAGTGTAGGGTGTAGATCTGGCATTTATTTCTCCCACTAAAAATACTCAAAACACAAAAGACTCATAAGCATCAATAGACAAAGACATAAAAAATATGAAATATTCTAATGAGGGGAAACCACACTTACACAACAATCTACATTCAAGTTATCTACATGCATACATATGTATACATATACACATTATATACATATATAAACATACACACATATATGCATACATATTTATAATGTACATATATATGTATATGGAAAAAGCCTGTCTCGTAGAAGTAAGATTTAAGATTCATCTTGAAGGAAGCCAGAGAAGTTAAGAGGTAGAGATGAAGAAGGAGACCACTCCAGGTATGAGTCAGAGTAAAAAGAGAGCCAGGAGATAAAGTATCATGTGCAAAGAATAGCCAGGAGGCCACTGTTGCTAGATCATGACTCTATGATCTACATGAAAGGGAATAAAGTGTAAAAAGACTTCATAGTAAGGATCCAGGTTGAGAAAAGTTTTAAATACCAAATAGAATTATATATTTGATCCTGGAGGGAATAGGAGGATGATAAGAAATAAAGGTAGATAAATAATTGAAGAATAGTCATTGCTCATCCATTTATTACTTCAGCATCATTAAAAATGATTTAATTTAATTTACAGATTTAATGTGATATTTATGTCCACCACTCCCTATACCAAGGGATTACTTTATAAATGAGAAAATAATAAAATTAATTCAGAGGCACAGAAGATGTAGAATCCGTAGTGATATAACTTTTTTTTAAAAAAATTATTAACAAAGGAGGAATAGTTCTTCCATACCTCAAACCATTTTATAAAATAGTAACCCCCGAAACTACTTGGTACTAGTTAACAAATAGAAAAGTATATCAGTAGAAAAGACCAGATGAGCAAGAATCACATATAATCATACTTAATAATCTCATATTAAACTAACCTAAGCCATAAATTTCTTGGGTAAAGACTCCCAGTTTAGCACACCACTGGAAAAATTGGATAACAGTTTGGCCAAAAAAAAGGTTTTGGGATAGTAATGTATCTTATTTTACATAGTAAGTTCCAAAGCATATATGATCTAAATGTAAAAGTGGAGAAAAGTGGGAGAAAGAGTCTTTAATAACAACAGGGTGAATTCTTAAACCAAAAAAAGAGATGGAGAAAGTCACAAAAGATAAAACAGAAAACTTAAACTATATAAATTTTTAAAAATTGTATGAATAAAATCAATGCAACTGGTTAAGAAAAGAAAGAAAGGAAAGTGATTTAAGAATGAAGTAACTCTGATAAAAGTCTGATAGCTAAGATATAAAGGGAATTTACATAAATATTTATGAGCAAAGGCCATTTCTCTAAACATAAATGGTCAAAAGATACAAACAAATAGTTCTTAAAAGAAGAATTATATCTACAACTACATGAAAGATTGCTTCAAATCATTAATGAAATCAATCACTAGAGAAATGCAAATTAAAACAGTTCTGAAATTTTACCTTATACTCAAAAGGCAAAGACAAGATAAACAAAAATAGTTAAGGAGGTACTGCAAGAACCTTTGCACATCAATCAGTATTGGGAAGGTATGAACTGGTCTAATCAGTCAAGAAAATTCATACTATTTTACTCAGAGATTCCACTATTGAGCATATACCCCAGGAGATTAAAGAGAGAAAGATTTCACCTATGAAAAAATGTCCATAGCAGCAATTTTTATGGTAGCAAAAAACTGGAAGCAAAGTGAGTAGCAATCAGGGAATAGCTAAACAAATTAGGGGATGTGTATATAATGAAATATCATTGTACCACAAGAAATTACAAATATAAGTAATTTAAAGAAGTATGGGAAGACATTCATGACCTGATGCAGAGTGAAGCAAAACAAGTAATAACAATAACAATGAAATCTTGTTTCAATAACACTGAAAACTATCAATGAGGCAATATATCATCTCCCTACCCACTTGGAAAGGTAGAAGATTATGAATGTGGAATGCTGTTTAAGTTGTTACAAAAGAAGTTTCACTGGATGGGAGTTGGGGATAGAGTGAGAGAAGCAGCATATATCTGGAAATTTCTATGATAAACAAAAACGAAGACTTTGATTAAACTAAAAAATATGTTTGTGTATAGGACTTCTTCAATTCCGTATAAATAACAAAGTTCTCTTAAAGAAAAAGATAGAGGAGATCTGAGCATATTTGTAGGCAATAAGGAAAAAAAAAACTAGAAGATGAGGAGAGATTGAATATGAGGGTAAGAGAGAATGATTAAAGGGCCAAGTTCTGAGAGGAGATTAATGAAGTTGTCGTCAAATGTCTATCGGGGTGGGGAACCTGCAGCCTTGAGGCCACACCTGGTCCTCTAGATCCTCAAGTGTGGCCCTTTGACTGAATCCAAACTTGTGAAGGGCCACACTTACAGTTACACAATCTGTTCCACAGAGACTAGCACAAAGAAGGAGCCTGTGAGGTCGGGGTAGAACTTGGAGGAGTTTTGAGGAGAAGAGTAGTGAGAAAGAGGGAAGTCACACAGATGGCATCAACTTCCTCACTGAAGCAGGAATCAAGGACTTTTGTTGACAAGGAAATGAAATAAATTGCATAGGTGACTTGAGTGTGGGAGAGAAGATTTGAAGCAATTGCTTTAGGGAATAGGCCACCATCAATCAGGGAAGAATGAATTGATTGTTTTAAAGCAGAGAGAGGTTAGTTGAAATGAGATAACATAACTTTGTAGTGGATCTCATTAGCATAACAACAATGCTGCTTACAGCTGCTATGGAGGTGTAAGACCAACAACAAGAGCACACAGGAAGGCTGCTAGCACAGGCTCTTTGATCTACTTTTCTAAGGAAAGCAACTTAGAAAGGGGTTTACTTTATTTTACTTCAATTAAACATACATATATCATTCACTTTGTTGAGGGGAAAAAGAAAGCACCCTCAACTTCAGAGAAAATACAAACAGAAATTACAAGCAGAAAGTGTAAAAACAGAGCAAAATAACACAAATCAACAGACAGGCTTCTAGCTGTCTGACCAAGACATTATATACATAGTTACCAGAGAGAGAAGCACCAACATCTGGGTTTTCAAAGCCAAGGGCTCCTTAATGGCTACCCAGAGTTACCACATGAACACTCTTCCAATGAGTAAGCCCCAAAAGCAAAATGCTAACCTCAGAGCATATATATCCTGTTTAGAGCCATGGGGCTTAGTGCCTACTTAGCAAAAGGGTGTGGGAAAGATCTTTAATCCCTACTAGCACCACATCATATATATTGTTTCCAATCAATGGCTCTTGATTCAAACAAAGGCAAGGCTCATCAAAGGTAGTTGATTGCCTTAGTGCTAAGAAGCACTCCAAAACAAAAGACAACAAAATGTTGCTGAATCATAGAATCACCCAAATTGAGATTAGGGAGGCCCCTCAGTGGCCATCTAGTCAACACTATGTGAAAGGAGTTCCCACCATAACATACTCAATAAGTGGTCTTCTAACCTGTGTCTTTGGTTTTCTTCAAGGATGAAGGATAAACAACAACAACAAAGACCATCAACGAAGGGGAGCCCGCTAACTCTCAAACTGACCCATTCCACTTTTTGTGAGCTTTCTTCAAATTATTGGGAAATTTTTTATGACATTGGGGTGAGACTGATTCCTTGACATTTAGCTTGCCATTACACATAGCACAGTTGTATGACTTCCTCTAATAAATTTCAGGAGTAGAGGAACAGAACCAAGAGACAACAGATGCAGAAGGGTAACCTAGACTTGGCAGTTTGTAAAGCACAAATCTTGACAGGACAAGAGGGCAAGGAAAAGATGTAAGAGTTGAACTAGTCAACCATAAAGTCAAAATTGTAAAGGGAGGAATGTTAGGGCAGAGCAGATGTAATGAAGAAAGGGTAGCAAACATCAAGGTGTAGTAGAAGATGAAGGAATAATTCTAGTTCAGTTCTAGAAACTTTAGTTTAAAAAGGATATTGATAACATAATAAGCAAATTAGTAGATCATGGGAGAAAGTACATATTAGATCTATGGATAGGGGAAGAGTTCATGACCAAACAAGTAATAGGTTCATGGGAGGTAAAATGGATAATTTTTATTATATAAAATTTTAAAAGTTCTTGCACAAACAAAAACAATGTAGCTAAAATTAGAAGAAAATCAGGAAATTGGGAAAAGTTTCTCCATCAAAGGTTTCATTTCTCAAATATACAGAGTACTTAGTCAAATTTATGAGATTAAGATCTATTCATTCCCCAAAAGATAAATGGTCAAGGGATATAAACGTTCAGTTTTTGAAGAAGAAATTATAGCTATTAATAGTCATATACAATGTCCTAAATCACTAGTAATTAGAGAAATGCAAATTAAAATAATTCTTTGATGCTACTTCACATCCATGAGATTGTCTAAGATGACAGAAAAGTAAAATAACAAAGGCTGGAGGGAATGTGGGACCATAAGTACACTTTTGCTCTATTTAGTGGAGCTGTGAAAGCTAACCATTCTGAACAACAATTTGGAAACATGCTCAAAAGGCTATAAAACTGTGCATACCTTCTGACAGCTACTAGTCCATGCCCCAAAGAGATCAAAGGAAAAGGACCCATATATGTAAAAATATTTCTGGCAGCTCTTTATGTTGTGGCAAAAAAAAAAAAATGGAACCCGAGGGATTCCCATCAAGTGTGGAAAAGGGAAGACTAAAGGGAACTTGATAATTAGCTTCCAGTATTTGAAGGGTTGTCTAATGGAAGATGGCCTAGACCCATTCTATTTGGCCCAGAGTACAGAATCAGGAACTACTATGGATGGAAACAGCAAAGGGATCAGTCTCACCCCAATGTCATAAAAATTTTCCCAATAATTTGAAGAAAGCTCACAAAAAGTGGAATAGGTCAGTTTGAGAGTTAGCGGGCTCCCCTTCATTGATGGTCTTTGTTGTTGTTGTTTATCCTTCATCCTTGAAGAAAACCAAAGACACAGGTTAGAAGACCACTTATTGAGTATGTTATGGTGGGAACTCCTTTCACATAGTGTTGACTAGATGGCCACTGAGGGGCCTCCCTAATCTCAATTTGGGTGATTCTATGATTCAGGAAGAGGGAGGCAGAAGAAGTGAAGAAAGGATTGGATGCTGTGATTGAGGAAAGAAGACTTTGGATTTTAGGATCAGGGAATTAGAATGGATTATAGCGAGATCTATGGTACGACCATACATATGTCTGATGTGGAATAAAGATGTAGGTCATAAGAATTAAATTGGCTTTGATTAACCTGGGAGGAGGCCAAAGTGTTTAAGGGGGGAGAATTGGATATCAATAGATAAACATATCCCATATCAATATCTATCTATCCAACTATCTATCTATCTATCTGTCTGTCTGTCTGTCTGTCTGTCTATCTATCTATACACAGAGAGACAGAGAAAAAGACACAGAGACAAAAAAAGAGAGAACAGAGAGACAGAAAAAGAGACAGAGATGTGTGGGTATTATATGTACACACATACATATATACATATAGACAGAAAGAAAAAGAGACAGAGATAGAGAAGGATAGAGAACAGACAGAAAAAGAGACCGAAGTGTGTGTGTGTGTGTGTGTGTGTGCACTCACGTGTTTGTGTGTGTGTGTGTGTGTGTGTGTGTGTGTGCACATAGAAGACCCCAAGTAAAGCAGAGGATGGTATGGTAGTATGGAGAGAAAGACAGCCAAATTCTGACCTGCTTGAGTATGGAGGGAGAATGACTTGGAAGTTAGTAAAATCACTGTGACAAGGACCTGAACAGGGGGAGGGAGGGAAGATACAGTAAATAGATGGAAAGAGTCTCAAAAGAGGAAAAGTTGCTGTGTAATAGTGGGAAAGGGAGGGTCTGGATGCAGCGAAGAGCAAATGAAATATCAAGTGCAAGTTAATTCTTTTCACTAGCTTTAATGAACTATTTTACTTGCAATAACATTTAAATTCTTAAATGACTGTCCCAAGTTTAACAGTTCATCAAACTGCCTGCAATGTAGGACATTCCTCCAAAACTAGAATTGGGCTGTCCCAGGAGGTCAGGAAAAATAGGGTGCAACTGGCCAATTCTGTTTTAAATGAGCATTTACACAATCCAGTTAAGACAGCCCAGAAGTAAGCCAAGTTTCATGTTAGCATCATGCATGCCCCTTGCCCTGGATCATCCTCCCTGTCTCTCTCTCCAACTCCCATCCAGCCCTGGTCAATCTCTCCCTAACAGAGAACTAGGAGAAATCCAGAACACTCCCAATCCAAATATTCTATATGAAACAGAATCATGCTGTACTTTCTCTCTATAAATTATATTCTTATGCAAATATAGTATACATTTGTTTGTAGATATAGACATTATACATGTGTTAATTTCATGCATAGGCATATTAAATAGAAAAAATTATAATGTCTATTCATACAATTATAACATCACAGCCTAATAAATAGAGAGCCAGGCTTCAGAGTCACAAAGACCTAAATCCAAGTCTTTCCTCTGCCACGTACTATGTGGCCCTGGGAAAGTCCCTTAGGATCTTAGTGGCCCTAGTAATTCTTCATAGTTATATCGCAGGACAGTTTCAAATCTGCTTTCCTGGAAGGATCTTCCACATCGGGCATTCTCCACATAAATGAAGGCACGGATCTAGTCCATATTAATTCATTTATATGAATACATTATGTATATGTGTGTATACATACATATATATGCATATTAATTTATTTGTATACATATATTTCTATTACATATGTACACATAAATATACATATGTATTTCTACATATATGTATGTATGTATATTGTAGTGACCAGACTTATCATTATTTCATCATTTTAGGGAGTTCCAGGTGATAAACTTTCTCTGCCAAAGAGATTCCCCTGGAGCCCTGAGATGTTAACTGATTTGCCTGAAGAAAAAGCCAGTGTGTGTCATAGGTGAGATTCAAGCTCTCTATCCACTATAGGATATTGCTTCTTGACTTTTCGCTATATATACACACGTACATATGTGTGTATGTATGTATGTACATGTATATATTTATATACATGTACATACATACACATATACACAAAAAACTTCTCTCTTCCCCCGCCTATTTCCTGATTGGGTATTATAAATCTCTTCTGCAGAAGGAATTGGAGAGTTAAGCATTAAGATGTGTAAAGAGACAAACTGGGTAATTCAAGGTCTGAGAAACAAAGTCTCACACAATCATAGCCTCTCACAGAACCTGAAAGAACGTCACAGGGTTTCTAATTCAACCTTCTAACTGAAACATGAATTCCCTTTACAAAATCCCTGAGAAATGAATGCTCAGCTATCCAAGTGAGCCTGAGGCCATGGCTGGCCATTCTATCTGGTCTAGCTGTGTTTTGTTCAGTATCAAGGTTTTCAAAGCCTGGTTTATCTACATGGTTCTTACAAGTCCATCCTTTGTTGTTTCTACCCTCTCACTCTGATTCTGAGATATCCCAAGGAATTTCCATCAATCTCAAGGGGAGTCATGAAACTACTAAAAGACCTCCAATTATATTAATACATAAGTTTTGTTTGTTTGTTTTTTCCTAATACAAAGGAGCCAAATAGTCCTTTTAGAAGAGGGAGAGATGCTTTCAGATCTAATCCAAAATGATAGGGTGTTGCAACTTCAAAAAGATTAGGAACCACAAACCTAGTGTCACAGGGCAGAGGAAAATGAAGCCATGGAGCAAACTGTCTCCAAATTAGGTAACTGTGTTTACAGTGATGGGGGAGCCTCACTGCTTCAACCGCTGACATGGGACCACCCTACCAGTGTTGAACCACAAAAACCCTCAACCCACGTCCATTTTTTGCTCTCCATTATCTTTCTGCCCTATGGAGGACAGAAGCCCCCCAGCTCCAATTATCTGTGATCTTCATTGTTTTTCTATTGACATTAGAATTTGCTTTTTTTTTACTCAAAAGAATCTTAAATATGTGGGGTTCGATTAGGATTGCCAATTACAATAGTGACAACTTTAAAAGATCATAAATATAGAGTTGGAAAGAGCCTCAGGGGCTATCCATTCAAATTCCATCATTTTACAAATTAGGTAAACTGAGGTCCCTTGAGAAGTCACTTAACCCCAGCGCTTACATTTCTTCATTCTTAAAATGGGGGTGGGGTTTGAACTGATGGCCTCTAAGGTCCCTCCTAGCCCTAGTTTTATAAGTGGTTTACTCAAGTTCAGTAATGACTAAAGGCAGAATCTGAACCCAGGGCCTCTGGCTCCAGAATCAGTGAGCTTTCCACTATTTAACACTGACTTCTTTTGGGATGAATTATATAAACCTGAATCCCACCACTGAAAGCTAATCATGTTTTAATCTTCAAAAAGGGGAAAGGAATCACCAGTCATATTCCTCTATACTCTGTAATTCTCTCTGCTATCTTTCTTTGCCCCTCTGTCTCTACGGCAATATGTCAGCTCACTCAGAGGACACAGAATGGCTTCTGTAAAATTGAAAATCATGACAGAGGGATGGGGCTCACTTCTTGGTGGCTTCTCTGATGCTCATGCTTTATTGCTAGAAACATTTTCTCCTTTGCTCAAAATGGTTTCTCTGAAAGCTTAAAATGGTTTCCCCACAGTCATGGGTTCAAAAAAGTGCTTTTTTTTAAAATCCTCCTTCTTCTCAGACTCCGACCCCCAAGTAATAATCCCATAATTTAGTGAACTGGTTTCTTCCCTCCAGTCATCCCATGCAGAGAGACAACAGCATCCCTTATCTCCATGTAAATCCTGGAGATCTCTTCCATTGCCACTATTCCAACATTGCATTTTTAAAGTGCGATCCATACACTACCCAGTAAAAACTTCATGAAGTCAAATGAGTGCTACATGTAACGGGCTAAGGGTTATGTTGTATGACCTACACAGGAGAAAGGCAATAGAATCAAGATGAAAGGGATTTCAGAAGTCATCAAGTTAAAAGGAAATAGAGGCAAAAAAAATCAAAACCCAAAACCAAAACAGTTAAGTGATTCACACAAAGTCACAAGAGTAGCAAGAAAGAATAAAACTAACTGGGATTCTAAGTCAGATCCTGTGATCCCAATACATTGCTTTCTACTACATCACGCTGCTTCCTAAATTTGTGTTGCTAAATCAATTAATACTGTACAAAAGATCCGATAAATTCTCTGGTAACTGAAGAGATAGGATGTAGATTCCCATCTCTTTAGTTAGATTCTGATTACCAGATGATTATATAAATATATATATATATATATATATACATATATATATATATATCATAAAACTCATTTGACTTAGTTTTGCTGAATTATCTTTTCTTCTTTTATTCTTATAGGGGGATGGACTCTGGGTAGGGAAGTAGGGAGCGACATGTTTGCAAATAAAGGTGAGGTAAAAACAAAAGATATGAATGAAAATAAAAATAAAACAGTGAGTTATCCCAGATTATATACGGAGGTCACCAGTCTTCAGAGAGCATCAGTAAAATACACTACCTCAAAACTGAGCCTGAATAGGATAATCTTTCTTTGATGACTGAGGTCCATGTTAGGAATTCTGAGGGCCTCAGGTCATCATTACAAGCACCAATCATCACTTTAATCAACCTGCTCAGAAATACCAGTTAGAAGAGATTTCCAATTGCTGGAATTCCAGGTGAAGTAGTTTGTTTTTGTTTTTCACAGCAGTTAATCATGTTTACCTCATCCATGAGGAAGAGCATTTTTAAAGAACCTTAGCATGTTTGTTGAGAGAGAATGATACTGCTTGCTAAAAAAAGAACTTTTGTCTACTCCTCCAAGTGGGCCTCTTCCCTCACATATTCTCCCACACCAAAGATTTAATTGAAACACTAGGAGTCCAGCAAGAGTTTCAGAAAGTGTTCCCTTTAATCTTTGGGTCTGCCCCTTGCTGGTCATTTGCCCAAAGCAAAATAAACATGTTTCTGTTAGAGAGGGAGGCCCCAATAACTGTCCCTACCCTACCCAACTTGTTTATGCAGGGGCTTCTTGGGCAGTATCCCTGCCTCTCAGAGACTCCAAAAGTAAATGGGAGAGTAGAGTATTCCCCAGTAAACCACTCAGACCACAGACTACAATATGCTGCCTTCCCTGAGAGATTTTATATCTGTGGGCTGCTAGAGCCAATGCCAGTTAGCAAATGAGATCTGACAAGCCTCTAATCAGGAGCGGTATTTTCCCTCTAAAGTTGCTTTCAATCTTAAGTGGATCCACAGATAAGAGGAGGAAAATAGGAGGAAATATTATAAAATATCACAGACCACTCTTGCTAACAGCTCAAAGGGAAAAAGAATAATAATTTTGGACATTCATTTTAAATTACCTAAGACTTCAGATTTAACCTCAATTTGCCAGTGAAACCATATCCAAATCGGGGAATATCCCATTTCTTTTATTCTTGTTTAGTTTTCCTACTCTGGTTTTTATTTTTGGTGATATCACAATTATTAAGAAAAGATAATAATCATATTTGGGGCAATTTTGGACTTTTAAAGAGTGGGGCTGCTCATTCTCCTTTTCCCAATATTACAGAAAATGCAAACATTCACAGATCTACACTCTGCTCACAAGACATTGACTCTAATTAGGTTAATCAAACCCATGCATGGCTGTAAGAATAAAACGTACTAAGGAATAAGACAACTCTATGAGAAACAGATATTATACAATGAAAATAAAATGAATGCTCCAGACTTCTTTAACTACTGTTCCATTAAATACATTTATTTTGAATAAGCTTTGATCTTTTTTTTTCATTTCATAGACCAAGATGTTGTCATTAAAGGAATGAATTGCTTCCCTTTGGGCTGACCTCATTCATATTCCATACCAATATCCAATCTGATTACCACCATCATTGCACATAATCCAATTATGATTTTTATTTCTATATATAACACAATCCCCTATGCTTTAGGATCAAATACCAGAGAGAGTCTGAGGAAGAGTTTCTGTTTGGGCCAACAGGAAAAAGCAAAAGGAATTCAGACAACAAAGCTCAGAGAAGCTGCATTTTGAGAGACAAGGAAATGGAATAAAATCCCTCCTTTGATATCAAGTCCCACTGAGGCTTAATTCTCTGGACAGAAGCCTCACAAGGAGTAACCAGATGTCTAGTACTGGGCAAGACAATACTGTTCATATATAAATATATATATATACATATATATATATATATTCACATATATATGTATGCGTACATATATATGCGTGTGTGTACATATATATATATATATATATATATATATATATATATATATATTCCCCAAATGTCTTTCACTAGCAGATTTTGCTCAACTTGTTTCTGCTTTTGCTCTTTTTCTCACTGAGTTATATTTACTTGAATATAAATAATGGACCTAATTGTAATAGAGTCTTATCTATTCATTAAAGCAGGCCCGTTGATACTTCCTTTCGCCTAATGACTGTCCAAAAAAATGTTAATGTAAGCTCAGATTGCATTCAACAAAGTCTAATGTATAGAATAAGGGATAGCAACTGAGCCCTGGGTTGGTCACACCACACCTAGTCTAGTCAGTTGTGGTGATCTTACTTTAAGAGGCACGTTGACAAAGCAAATTTCAGCATCTCCAGAAAATGACAACCAGGATGATAAGAAGTCTGGGAATCACGTCATATGAGGAAATGAAGAAATGAGTATGTTTTACCTACTAGATAAGACTTTGTTGGGATAGGATTATGGTCTCTAAATAACTGAAGTATTCTCAAATAGAAGAAGAAGCCACCCTTAACCATGTCTCCCCAGAAGAGGTACAACTGCTGAGTAGAAGTTACAGGAAGGAAGGTTTTGCTTCAATATGAGGAAGAACTTGGTAACGGTGAGAGCTGCCCACCAGTGGAGAGGTCCTTACAGGCTCTTCTTAACCACTCTACTGCAGGCAAAGTTTAAATTTTAACAAATATAAAGGATTTGAACCTGATATAGATTTCATATCATCAGTGAAGACTGGGGTGAGCTTTTTGCTCCACCCTTCAGTCAGAGGGGTCCCAGGGCAGAGAATCCTGATGGAGCACAAGTAGCTAAAGCTGAAGCAATGTTGAAGGATGATGAGGTTCCTGCTGATGAGATTGCTAGATATATGTTGGAGAAATCCAAAGCAGTGCAGCTAGGTGGAAAGTAGGTGTTGAAGTACTTGACCTGGAGCTGGGACGACATGAATTCAAATATGACCCTGGTCAGGTCACTTAGCCCACATAGGCCCCAGGTCTCTCTACTATAAAACAAGAAGGCTGGACTAGATGACCTCTGAATTCCCTTTCAATAAAAATAATAATTAATATAATAAATTATGTAATATATAATGTATTACATATATAATTGTATAACAAATTATATAAATATCAAATAACAGCTATTATGTAGCACTTCAAAGTATTCAAAGTACTTTATAGATTTTATCTCATTTTATTCTCACAACTGCAGGCAGTAGCTAATATTATTATATGTCTTTTACAGATGAGAAGCCTGAGGCAGACACCAGTTAAATGACTTGCCCAGGGTCACATAGCTAAGAAGTATCTGAAGTCAGATTTGAACTCCAATCTTCCTAAAGGCTCTAACCAGGAAGACTTGTGGTTGAATGTTCTATCCATATCAATACCTAGTTACATTTGCTTTACAGTTATGGTCTATAAGAAAGGAAGACAGATAACATGGAAAATTATTTTAATTGACTATACGTTTGTAATGGGTTTAGTTTTTCTTGTATTCTCATTGGCAGGGCAGTGATGATAAGTAGAACAGCAAGGTGGTACAGTGGATAGAGTGCAGGGCCTGCAGTCAGAAGACTCATCTTCTTGAGTTCAAATCTAGCCTCAGACACTTAATAGCTGTGTAACCCTGGGCAAGTCACTTAACCCTGTTTGCCTCAGTTTCCTCATCTGTAAAATGAGCTGGAGAATAACTTCAATGTCTTTGCCAAGAAAACACCAAATGTCATCACAAAGAGTTGGATGTGACTGAACAAAAAGAAACCAGGTATCAGTCCAGTCATTGCTGATGTCTTTGCGATCACTTCTTCCATTGCTTTGGAATCTTCCTCTCTTTGAGATACCTTGAAAAACGAAGCCTGAATGCTTTTGAAATTGTATCACCTTAGATATCTTTGATCAAGTTCACTTATTTCCACCTACCAACTTCATCTTCTTATGGGGTACTCATGATGAGACAGATAGATGGTGCAGTGAATAGAGCCCTGGCCCTGGAGTCAGGAAGATCTGAGTGCAAATCTAGATTTAGACACTAGCTATGTGACTTCAGAAAATTCACTTAACCTCTATTTGCCTCAGTTTCCTAAACTGCAAAATAGGGTCTCAGGGTGGTGGTAAGGATCAAATGAGATAATATTTGTGAAGTGTTTAGCACAGTAGGCACTTAATAGGTACTATATAAATAGGTACTTATTTTCTTTCTCTTATACCCTTAAAGCAGCTAGATAGCACAGTAGATAGAGTACTAGACCTAGTTATCAGGAAGAACTGAGTTCGAATCTGACCTCAGACACTTACTAGTTGTGAGATCCTGAGTAAGTCACTTCAAGTCTGTCTTTTGTCAGTTTCATTTTCTATAAAATGAAAATAATAATGAAGCTAATCTCACGTGACCTTATATCAGTTACATGGGCTATTGAGAAGCTTTCCCAAACTGAAAGAGAGGCTGAAGGAACAAGACAACCAGGAGGCATGCAGGACAGGGGAGCCAGGAACATCAGAGCTCTTCAGAGAGGTTATAATCAGTAGGATGAGATGATTGCAAATAAAAGACAATGCTACCCCAGACTGAATGTAATCATGAGGAGGTGAAGCCTTGTCTATGGAACTGATTTGCTTAAGGAGTGACCTGCCTGGACAGAACTCAATGTTTGCCTCAATGGACACCTTGTGGAGCAGCTGGACGTAGTGTAACCTTCTATTCTGCAATTTCCTCCTTTCCCTGCTTCCTAGCTGCCTGGTAGACCAGTATCGCTTACTCCTTTGGAATTTTCTGCTAGTTTAATCCTTATTTATTTTTTTTTACTTTTATAATGGGCTTTGCCTACAAATAAAGATAAGCTGCCTGTAACTGTGTCCAGAGTGAATGTTTGCTGTGAAAAAATGGTAAAAAGGAAGAAATACTGGCTTGTGGGGATTTTGGTTTTCAAGCTATACTATAGAGCAGAGAGGCCAATCTGCTCAATGGATAGGTAAACAAACAAACAAAAAATTCTTCCCTATTCTATGGGGTCCAAACCCACTCCTCACTCTTTATCACCCTATCCAATCTGTTGCTAAGACCTGTTAATTTCACCCCCTTAACTTTTCTCCTCTGACACTGCCACTACCTTAGTACAGGCCTTTATCATCTCAGGTCTGAACTATTGCAAGAACCAGCTTGTGGGTCTGCCTCCTTCAAACCTTTCCCCACTCAGCTGTCAGAATGATCTTCCTTTTAAAGCCCAGGTCAGATCATGTCAGTCCCCTACTCAGGGAACTCACCTCTAAGATCAAATATAAAATCCTCTGTTTGGTGCTAAAGGCCCTTCATAACCTGCCAATCCTTTTGTACCTTACACCCCTCCCTACCCTCACATATGTTGTGATCCAGTGACAGTAGTCTATTTGCTGTTTCTAGAACAAGACACTTCATCTCTCAACTCCAAACATTTTTTTTGGCTGTCTCTCATGCCTAGAATGCTTTCCCTCCTCATCTCCACTGATTGGCTTCCTTGGAGTCCTTCTTCCACGCTCTGAGATCATACTCCATTCTTGGCTCAAATGCCACTAAACCTCAGTGACAGCTATCATATAAAATCCTCCCCTTTGCATTAGCATTTCTGGTTCATTTTGATTATTGCTTATGCTTTTGTATGTGTATATAAATACCTGCGACTATGGGTTTTATTATTCATTCCTTTATTGGATGTTGTCTTCTCTAAATTTTGTGACATTTCTACTATTATACTTTCTACCTGATAGCTACTTAATTGTGTCTAGCTTAGTGGATACATATGGATAATTTACTTTCTCTACCTCCCTTTACAGTTTAAAGCCCTCTTGTTAGATTTGCCTAAAAAGGCTGATGTATTTTTTAAACAACTTTTATAAAATGTACTCCATCCCAGACCAGGAGAAGTTATTTTTATGATTTAATCCATGGTCCAGAAATCCAAATTCTGTTTTCTGACACAATTTTCTTAAATTATTCTGGTTAGAAGTCATAATGATGAGCAGAGATTGCTATAGAAATTCTAGAAGAGCTGTTTCATTTCATATCTATTTGTTGTCCTCTTTCCAGTGTGAGCTAGAATTTTCTCAGGTTGATCTGACTTAAATGCATCTTATCTCAAGATTGCTGGTGGCTCATTTTCCCCTAAACTGCTTTTTTCACTCTTTTATGAGGTAATATTACTCATAATCTTACATCATCTTCATTCATATTATTTTTGCAAAAAAAGATTTTACCCAGTGTTATAATTGATGGCCATGTCTCCACCCTTGACAAAGAGATTAAGTATTTGCTGGCTGAGGTGGTTTCTTGGTGACTGTTCAATATTGCCTAAACTTTTCAAAGAAATGATGATAGAGTCAATATCATTTATTTTTTACATTTCCCATTTTTCAGAGTCAATAGATTATTTAAGCAGGTTGGGTTAGAGCTGCTGTAATTGCAGTTTCTTCTTCTCATCTTTATCCTCTATTCTAATTTGTTATTGATTTTGACCTTTGCTCTAACTGCTTGATGATCTGACTGCACATAGATAGTTGATTCAAAAATGATTCCCACATCAGTAACTGTCAAGATATAGTCAATTTCATTTTTTGTGATAGTGCCTGATGACTGACACTTTGAACACCTTTCAAATCTCTTTTTGGGGAAAATATTCATGATGCACAGAAATGGGACTTCTGAGTCATCAACAAGCTTTTTAGCCTCTTTTATCTCTTAATCTTAAACTATATTTTCCAGCTTAGTTTTTGCCCCCCCCCATCTCCTCTGTCCACATTTTACAATCAAATCACCAAGCATAGATGTGTACTCAGTTTAGAGGATCTTACCAAATTCTTCATCTAATGTTTCTATTTCTTTATTCTTGAACACATATGTTGACACATAAATTACAATGATCATCATAATATTCTGCCTTCTTATGTTCATCATAGGTACTGAAAAGCAAGCTGTTTCAAATATTCCTTGAAGTTATATCTTTTGTTACCCTTTAATATACAATTAAAATATTTCCTCTTTACCCATTTCTTCTCAGAGAGAAATTCTTATTAGGAATATCAACATTTGTATAAATCTTCATAGACAATCCAGAAACTATGATTCTTAGCACCCTCTGCCTCCATTTTCAAACCCTGCCATTGGAACTTCCTGACAGAACTAAAGGCTATTTTTGTTTGTTTAGTGGGTTTCCATTGCCAAAGGACCCATCACCTAATGACCAACCTTCCTTTGACAGATTTCACACTACCTAAAAAGACAGGACCTTGGACAGCAGATGTAATTAGGCTCATACTCAATGCTTTTCCAGCTTGCTAGGACCTGTCAGACTTTATGTTCTATTGCCACATCTTTTAAAACTGCAGTTCACTGCCAGACTATGATAAGACAAAGGCAGAGGACATACTTAATTTCCCCTTAATAACTTACTTTTGATTTGAAGCAGCTGGGAGGGGAGATGGGATTGTGACCAGTACCTGGCCCTATTTAATAGTAAGGACCAGGTATTGTCAAACACCTGTTATATGTACCATCCAATGCCAGAAGACACTCTGGGTAATTGCTTACTTATCTATCCCTAGTTCTCAGAGAGCTAGTTAAGTCTCCTATTAGCTTCATCTCTTTGTGGGGTTTATGGCTGAGATCACCTTGAGCTGTTGGTCAAGGGCAGGGGTTCTTAACCATTTTTGTCATGCGCCCCTTTGGCATTCTGGTAACATCCATGGAGCCCTTCTCAAAATCATGTTTTAGATAATTAAAGAGATTGCTAAATTACATTAAGAGGCTAAAGAAAATAAAGATGTAATATTTTCCCCATCCAAGCTCATAGACCCTTTGAATTTTATCGATAAATCTCTTTGATGGATCTCAGGTTAACAGCCCTTAATCTAGGATTTAAACATGTACATTATCTTATGAAATCCCATGGCTTTGGTGGAGATCCTATGTTCCCTCTCCTTCATTACATCATTGTCTTGATTGACAGCGTGTATGCCTCACCGATTCATTTACAAAACATAGTATGTTAAAAGCTTGAATCAGAATGTTAGAAATGAATAAAGGAAATAACATCAACATACTCATCATGGGCATTCTTCACCCTCAATCCCAAGATGCACGATCCTGCAACCCCCCTGGAGTATTTAGTGCAAAACAAAACAGAAGCTCAGTTCACCTTGACCTACCCTTCTCCCCAACCACTAACACCAGGCTCTCCCTCAGGGAGTCATCAAATGCTGCCCCTAGGACTTTTCTTATCACACTAAAAACTCCTGGTAGGTCTTGGATGAATCTACTGATATCGACCCAGGAGCCCAAAAGTGCTTCTTCAGGTCTCTGCTGAGGTGGAGCAACCAACACTGAAGTCTTAAAAAAATGGCTGTCATCTCTGCTTCTTGATCTCTAACAGTTTTCAAGAGCATGCATTTAATTTGTCTTTGCTATTTTTTATACCGAGAAAGCAATTATGTGTGCAGGCTGTACTAAAAGGACTCCAGTTCCTCTCCCCCGATGCACCTTTAAAAAATTCCTACTTTCTGCTCTTGTGGCCTCAGTCCCATGGGTTTGCTCACTCTAAATCCTCAAAAATGAGTGCACCCTAATGCCTGCTAGTGTGCCTCCTAGCCCAAGGCAGTTGTGATATAGGTCCATTATCCAGCTTCCCAAGCTGAGATGAACAAGGAAACAGAAACGAAGATCTATAATTGGATAAGATTTGTAGGTGAATAAAAGGATGAGTGACAGACAAGAGGCAAGAGTCTCATTTCTTGTAATATAAAATTCCTGACTGAGAGCCTGAAATCCTAAGTCTTTAAGATATCTCTAAGTATTCAGGAAATGGATGTGTCCACCATCATGTATATCTGAGTGATATGTCAATAGCCCCCAAGACATATATCCCAGACTTGGTAGTCTGATACACCCCCTCTGATAGAGTAACCTTTGTGACAGAGACTGTCTCATGGCACCAAGTTAGCAGATGCACTTCAAGGGATTTTCTTACTCTCTTGTCTTATAGCCTTTACCCAGGAAACCCAGGATAACATATGCATTGAACCCAGATATGTTCACCCCTTATCCTTGCCTCAGTATACTCCAACTTACTTCCCATTTACAAGCATGAAGTGCATAGTATTTACAGAGGAACATTTTTAATAAGAGGAAGAAAACAACATAAAAATATTTTAACGTGTACTCATCAGTCCTAAGTTGTAAGTTAACTCCAGAATCATTTGCATTCCTGAATATAAGAACTTATCTAGCGATTCCCTTCCCCTCGGACCCCCACCTTCACTCCAACCAGTGCTGTCTTGGCCAACTGCTCTCTATTGATTGAAAGGGGTTAGGGTAATATCTATATTCTTTCTCTCCAATTTCCAGGTGGCCCTTACAGGCTCTCAGCTGTGAACCACTGCTGGGTAGTCTTCTGGTTTCTCAGGAAAGGTGAAGATGACTCTAACATTTCTATGCCATTTTCCCCACAAAGGAAGAGAGCAAAATCATACAAAGTTCTTTTCTCCATCCTTCTTTGCCTCTGCTTTCATCTAGTGGGTATTTTCTCTTCTCTCTCTTCTTCTGTTCTCAATGACCAAACCTGCCCCTCACCATGCATGCTTTGGAGAGAGATGCATACTTTATTTTCCTAGGTTACTCCAATGAGAGAGGGAGGAGGAAGTGGGAAATGGCCCAGCACTTCCCACAATCATAAGGAACTATAAGGTATGTACATGTCAAAAACCAGAGCTTGGAATGATAGGCCTTGCAGAAAAGAATCCATTGGTTCAGACTCCGCAAAGGCTCAGCCTTCCATCGTTCAATGACAGCACATTTGGAACCCTTTAGAGAAGGAGATGATGTGACTTTTTGCCTGGCATCTCCGGAACCCACAGCTACAGGAAATCACCCCATTAACAAAAAAGACTAGATAATTTGTAACCAGTCATCAGATGAGCCACTTGTCAACTCAAACTAATGACAAGGTTAGTTTAATGTCACACTTCAAGCTATACAGATGGTCTTTGTATCGGGCAGAGAACAACACACAACTGATTGATGCAGCAGCACAAAATCAAGCCCATTGCCACATGTCTTCAAGGCCAAAGAGAAACCAGGCAATGAGCCAAATAAAGGCCAAGAAGGAGACCTAAAAAAACCAGTCAGCAGGCCCTAAAAATTCATATACATTTTATTCTTTGCCTTGGCCTTTGTTTTCCCTCTTTTTGTCTTCCTGGACTGTCTGGAGGTGGGGGAGGGGTGCGGAAGAAGTCAGAGTGCATGGCTGGTGGGCATATTCTTGTGCTGTCTGGGCCTAGCCATGGAGGAATGCGCAAAGGTGCAAAACTCCTTGTTCCATATAGCCCTTTTTTGTGTGTGGGGGACAGAGGGGCTGGGGATTTTTGAAGATTTGCAAAGCTGAGTTCCACTGGGGAACTTAACTTCCTTTTGAAGTGCAGGGCCACAGTCTGTTGGATCTTTTCTTTAACAAGGTTGACAAAGTCATCTATAGAACACAGGCAGCCGTCCAGGATTAGTAACTCAAGGGGGTGAATGAAGGGGCAGGGGGCAGACCAAGTCTATTCAGTAGGCTTTTGCTGGATGCCAGTGTGCGGATGCCCTGCATTAAACACTACAGACCTAAATTCTGACCCTCAATACTGTGTGTCAGTGTGATGCTCCCAGATATGCATTGTTCCTTCCTAAAAACCCCCATCCTTTCCCTCTTCCTTCCTCACTTTCCTCTTCCCGACCTTCTCCTTTCTCAGTACATAGTTCTTTCTCCCTTTGTCCCCACAGGATCAGCCATACCCTGGAACATGAAGAGATACAGCCAAACGAGCAATGGCATCTTCCTGCCCTCACTCCCTGTCCTTATTTAAAGAAACTCCATTGACATAGTGCCACAAAATGTAAGTAAATAATCTCATATGATATTTCCCCTGGCCAGGGTAGGATTCCATAGCTCATCCCAATTGTGTTGCCGTAGCTGCTCTTACCTTCTCTGGAATGTGTCTAGGCCTTCTCTGGCTCTACTCTCCTTTCCTCTGACTCATAATCTTCTTCTTCCTGAGTTGAATGATGTTGATGGGAATTCCAGCAACCCTCAACATGGCAATAGGTCCCAGATTCACAAACCCTGTCTGTCATACATCAGTATGTTTGAATCCTAGTCACTATACATGATAAATGAATAGACGTTTTTTTCTTCTCGTCATCTGGTATTTTATTTTATTTTTTATTTTTTTGTAATGAATTGACTAGTATCTAAAATGAAGCAAATATATCATGATAAAGGAATCTTAAGACTGAAGAGAACTAAAATGAATTTTAGGTCTATGTGTCCCTACTCAACCCATACGACTATGCAGGATATAAAAACTGATCAAACCTTTTGTGTCGTACAAGAAATAGAGAAGACTGGTGTTCTAAAATCATGAGATTTAGCACTAGAAAGGAAATTTTAGAAATTGTAGAAGTCATTTGGTCATAGGATTATAGGATGGTAGATTTAAAGCTAGAGAGAACTCTCAAAGTCACCTAATTCAACCCCTTCATTTTATGGTTCAAGAAATTAAAGTCCCCAAAAGCTAAGTGACTTACCCAAGGTCACACAGGTAGTAAATAGCAAAGAATTCAGGTCCTCTGACTTTGAATGGAGGGTTCTTTCCAGGATGTCATATTGCCTTTCACTACTAAAGAAAGGGCATTGCCAAATCAGCCATTTGCCACATGCAAAAATTCTTAAGTTGTCTAAGACTACTATTTACAGAATCACAAGTGCTAGAGCTAGGAGGTACCTCAGTGGGTCATCTTGTCTAGCACTCTGCATTCAGGCAGCTAAATTCTTTTTGTTGTTGTTAGCTTAATCATCTCTTTTCTTCTCTCTCTCTGTCCCTATCTTTGCTTTTCTATTTTTCTCTGTATCTTTGCTTCTCTCTCTCTCTCTCTCTCTCTCTCTCTCTCTCTCTCTCTCTCTCTCTCTCTCTCTCACCCTTTCCCTGCCTTTCCCTTTTCCTTCCCCTCCCCCCTCCCCACCATTTAGCCATTCAGTCATGTCCTACTCTTCATGACCAGTGGACCCTACTGTCCATGAGGTTTTCTTGGCAAAGATATTAAAGGGATTTGTTTTTTCTTTCTCCAGTAGATTAAGGCAAACAGAAGTTAAGTGACTTGCCCAGGGTCTCACAGCTAATAAGTATCTGAGACCAGATTTTAACTCAGGAGGTATATGCATATATGTGTCATATATGTGCATATATATTTACATATCCACTTCCATCTATGAACACATATATATGTTTTATAAAAGACAAGAAAAGAATATGGAATGGAATGATACCAGTGCTGCCTTGGTTCAAGCGAACAAGAATTCCTTGTCAGTGTCATGGATAACTTTTTGAAGAGGTTGAAATTGGGACATATCTGTGGCTAGTTTAACCAGCTGATTAGGACACCAGGCTAACAAGGCAAAGGTCATGTGCTTAATATTGAAGTAAGTCAATTCACTTTACTCTGTTCCTTGGCTACAGGCCACCACCCTTCTCTTAACCACCTTTCTCACCAATGTGTGCCCTTTGTCAGAAAGTATAACAAGCATGAGTGTGTGACTGGATCAAAGCAGTTTCATTTAGAAAACAGAAAAGAAAGTGAAAGCACACACCTAATGGTGGGTCTATAGCATCCCCTTTGTATTTAAAGGACAGGAATGTTTATTATAGTGCACATGTATCACACATATGCCTGGTTCCATGAACGTATACACAGAAACTTATGTATGGATGTGCCTACATCAGCTTTTCCTTTTCACTTTGTCTGTTGTGGTTTTTAATTGTTCGTACAAAAGATCTCTTCAAGTGACTTGCAGCATCTTATTGAGACTCACAAAAGCAAAGGAACTCAAGGTTATAGCCACCATTCAGCCTTTAACTCTCCCCCATTGTGCCAAGACATGGCAGTGGCTTCTGAGCAGTCGGGGGCCTTACATATCTCCTGTGTGCCACGATGCGGGGGAACAATGCGACAAATTATGAACAAGCTCTGAGCTCAGGCCCTGGAATTCTTCTCTTTGTGAACCTTTATCACGTGTCGGCTGAGCCACTGATTTGAGGAGGGACCCAGGGGTAGGGAAGATCCCAACAGCAGGAGGGAATCCCAGGGCCAGGATATTTTTTTTTCTCCACACTTGGGAAGATCTGTATTTTCCTATTGTGCTATAGTCCCGAGTTCTCTGAGGATATAGCAAAGAAGAAGGTCTTTTGATTGCCATTTGGCAGATCTGAATATTAAAATTATTCCCTGTTAATAATGAGAAAAAAATCAAAGCACCAGGAAAAGGAAATTCCTAAGACTCCATGCTCCAACGGCCAGAGGAAGATAACGTTTTATGATCAAAATGGCATTCCTTGGTCCTGTCTATCTTAGTATCCTCAGTTAAAGCTTTGCCAGGTCTCCCCACAGTATGGATGCATACTTAGTTATTACTTGCCATCAGTGAAGGCATTCTGGATTTTGCCTCTTACATCACTGTTCAGTTCTTTGCACATTCTTGTTATGATGGGACCTCAGTGATACTTCTATTTAGGCACCTGAAAACCTGGGTTCCACTACTACCTCTACCACTTTGTCTATATAACCTTGGACAAGTCTTTTCTTCTGCTCATGGAACCAGTTTCTTCACCTGTAAAATGAAATTTTTGGACCAGATGGTCTTTCTCTAGAGCTCGGCCTTTCACTTCTATAAAAATTACGTGGTTGGACTAGATAATCAGTAAGGTCCCTTCCAGCTCTAATGTTATTTTCCAATGATGTCTAAATGCCCTTTAAGACTTTAATGCCTTGGGATACTTTTATCAGCTATGGTACCTAGGAAAATAGTAGACCTTCAGTGAACATTTCATGTGGATTAATTAGTTGCTAATCCATGGTACGATAAATTTCAGCCTCTTTACCTAACAGGTACTTTTAAATGTCCTAACTATGTTAATAATCAAGCTCATAGAACCTAAAAAGAAGCTTAGAGTTAAGTCACTTAACCCTGTTTGCCTCAGTTTCCTCATCTGTAAAATGGCAAACCCCTCTAGTATCTCTGCAAAGAAAACCCCAAATGGGCTCACAAGTAGTCAGACATGATGGAAACAAATGAAAAACAACGAAATCCAACACTTTCATTTTACACATGAGCAAATTGAAGCTCAGAAGGGTTTTGGTGATTTGCCCAAAGTTGCATAGACAGCAAGTAGCAGAATGGAATTTGAACCCACACGTTGAATCTCTAGATCTAGCTTCTTTTCTCTTACACTAACCTGTCTCTGGACGATAGGTTAGCATCAAGAGCAATAGAATTCTAGAGCTGAAAAGGACCTTGGAGATCACCTAGTTAAAGTGCTTTGAAAATTGTAAAGTATAAGACAAAGAGATGGGGCCATCATGCCTTGCCACTGGATGGTTGCTTCTCGGCCAGTTCTTCTAGCCTCTCTCAAAAGACCAATGGCAGCCGTTCAATTTTCTCCTGGTATCCTGGGAACTCATTAAGGTAAATGGTTCATGAAACACATAGCTAATCCTTTTTGTTCTCCAGGATACCAGTCTTCAAGAGTGACAGATATCTGCATATTTGGATTTGCAATATGTGCCCTCGCATGCTTCTGTTGCTTCTTTAAAGGTGAGGAGGAGGGAGAGGGGGAGGGGGAGGGGTCACTAGCCATTTTTGTTGGGTCTTCGCTAATTACCTTGCTATTCATATTTCTCTTCTTTCTTTATGTTGAGATACGTGAAATGGTAATTGTGCTGTTATTATGTTTTTGTCATTAGTTAATAATGGCAAATATGTTGACTATTAATGAAGTGAATATAAACTAATCCATTCTGCATGAATTTACAAGAAGTCAAGAAAGCTAAAAAGGAGAAACAACCATTATGAAATTGCAATCCAGAAAAGTCTCTCCTCTGAACACTTCTCCAGGCCTGGCCCTGACTTTTTCTGGATTTCATAACCATGTCCCTTCTGCAGCTGGCTTATCCTAGAACTTCCCTCTACACCTGAGGCCTCCACACCCTGAAACCACTTACTACCTCGTGACCTACTCACCATGCAATATCCCTCCTCAATCCTTACCCTTCTCTCACTGGTGAGTTCTTCTTAGAGCTTCCATTTTGTGGAGGGTCACAGGTTTACCTGCCTTCATTCCCCTCCCAACCCTGTTTCTAACTTCCTTTGGACTTTAAAGCCGTGCCCTGCTTGCCTCCCCACCCCATCCCATAACACACACGTCTTTTCAGTTCCCTTTTGTGTGTCGCCTTACCCCACTGGAAGTAAGCTCCTTGAGGGCAAGGTATGTCTTTCTTTTTGCTTCTATTTGTATCACTAGCACCTAGCACAGAGCCTGACACATACTAAACACTTTATAAATATTTGCATCCTTCTTTCCTTCCTCGAGGACTGAGGGACAATGGAGTAAAATGCCTATAGATTCCTAAAATCATAGGCTCATATTGCCAGAAGAGACTGAAGAGGTCCTTGATTCAACTCTCCTCATTTTACAGATGAGGAAACAGGGGAACTTGGATTATCCAGGATAATGCATGTGTTGCCCAAATTAGTATCAACAGGAGTTAACAACACTGACTGTAAGCAGTGAGTAAAATACATGGTCACTAGGCACTATATTAGTTGCAGACAACGTAAAAAGAGCCTTCTTTGGGATCCAGGTATACTACCTTACTCTTTAGTATAAGCTTGAGCATGTCTAAAGGTTTTTAGTGCCTTCTATGGGATGGTGGTATAGGAATGGCAGACGTCTCTATAGCAGGTGCTAATTTCTCAGAAATTTTTCTAGGACCTACTTTTTTTTTTCCTTCAGGACTCATTTCAAACTAAACAATGGGGTTATTTTAGTATAACTATTGAATTCAACAGATATTTACTAATCATTAAGTGGCATGGTATTGTGCCAAGATCAATGTGAGGCAGTGAAGTACAATACAAAAGTCCTGCCCCCAGGAAGCTTATATTTTACTGAAGAAAAATAAACATAGGAGTTAAAAACACATATACTATAAAAGCAGTGCATACTTAAGTTTTGAGCAGGTAGAATGAACAGTTTATGATATAGAGGAATTCAGAGGGGAAGATCCTTTACCCCTTGCCTTAGTCCAGAATACATCTGGAATATTATGTTTGCTTCTAAGTGCCACTCTGTAGGAAGGACATTGATAATCTGGAGAGCACCCAGAGGAAGCTAATCAGGATGAGTAAAGGCCTTGAGCGCGTGCTGTGTACATAAGTATATGCTATAGGAAGGTCAATTATGGCACTAGGAGTGTTAAGCCCAGAGAAAAGAAGGGTCAGCAAGGGGGCAAACTAGCTGTCTTCAAGTATTTGAAGAGTTGGCACATGGAAGAAGGATTCGACTTGTTCCATTTAGCTCTAGAGCACACAAGTAGGGGCCATGGGTGGAAGTTGCAAAGAGGCAGATTTAGGCTTGGTATCAGGGGAAAAACAAAACAAAACAAAATAATTCCTGACAAGACTATTCAAAAATGAAATGGTCTTACTCTAGAACAGGGCTGTCCAACCTTAGGTTATCTTAGGGCCAAATTAAAACAAAATAATTATTCAAGGCCCGCATCCAGAATAAAAAATACAGTACACTAATAGAAAGCGGGGTAACGCGCTTCATCAATACAACAGGTGAAGGCGCAAAGCTGGAAAGCAAACACAAAACGACAAAGCAACAACAACAGTATAAAGGTGGGTGCATACTGATTAGTCAGCATCCTACAGATGGAATGCACCCCACAGATTGATTGAAAATTCCGTATGATATGTTCCGTCCGTAATACTGCTTAAAAACACCAAAGAAAATTAACATCAATGAGATTATTTATTAGTGGTGGAATTAAAAAATCTAATACAGATTCCATGTAAATCATTATTTTATTTTTTCACTCGTGAAAATTAAAACCCACAGATAGGCCACATAAAATTGCACTGCTGGCCGCATGGGCCCACAGGCCATATTTTAGACAGCACTGCTCTAGAAGTAGTGTGCTTCCCTTAGATTGAGGTCTTCAAGCAAGGGCTTTCAGAGCCCACCTAAGAATGCTGTAAAAGGGTTTATTATCCAGATCTAGGCAAGCGGCTTCTGAAGTCTCTCCCAGATCTGAGAGGCTGAGATGGCTCCAGGCTGCAGAGATTGGGAAGGGCATCATAGAGGAAGAAGGCCCTCAGGTGAGTTTGGAAGGCTTTGGGTTTTTTAATAGGTAGAGAGGAGTAAGGAGGATATTCTTACTGAAGAAAACCTTAGGAGCAGAGACAAGAATGAGTATGAGCACTGTCTGTATGCAGGTAGAACAAGAGTCAAGAGACTGATTTGGTTGGAGTGGAAGGTTCACACACACTGGGGGAATAGCAGTAAGTAAAACTGAATAAGTAGTTTGGGGACATTGGGTAAATATGTCACCATCATCAACACTACCACTATCACCATTATCATAGATGACCTTGAATGCCAGGCCTAGAAGCTTCATTTTTAGTCCATAGGCCCAAGGGGAGTTGTTGGACCTTATTAACCTGTATTACTGAGAAAATATTGCAACTTTAAGGAAATTCAGGGCAAAATGTGGAAACTGAACCCAATAGCTACATGGGAAAGTGGAAGCACCTTGAGAAAATCTTATATGAGTTGCAAGACAATGATAATGTGATAAAGGTTAAAGACTTTCATCAATAGCTTTAATATAGCACCAGAAAGAAGTCATGGCATCTCTAAGTTGACAATCATTCATGAGACAGGCAGATTGGGATGGGAGGAAGAGTCTGGAGATTAGCATTAGATGGCCCGGGTGGAAATCCTATCTCTGCCATTAATACCTATGTGACCATGGGTGAATCATTCCGATTCTCTGAGCTCAGTTTCTTCCCTTGTAAAATGAGGGAGTTGTGCTGGATTGCCTCTAAGATTCCTTCTAACTCTAAAACTATGACCCCATAATCCTTTGAAAAGAATTGAAGTAGGTCTTTCTCACAAGGACAGTTTAGAAATGGTTTCAGGTGCTTACTTTGCCACCTACCTACTTTCAACTTAATCAAAAAAAAATAGAAAAAAATATCATTTTTCCAATCAAAGACTCTGTCCTAACAAAGAGAGCATTCTTCATTAGTCCAGTAGTCTTGGCAACTCTCCACTGCCCTGCATAACCACAGAACAGACCCATGTCTGGAGTCTGATGGGGGATTTTCAATCTTTGTGACTGTACTACAGAAGGGACATGATTCAGTTCCATCTCTATTTCATTTCATTCTGTACTCCCTTCTCACCTTCCTGAATCCCACCAAAAAATAAAATAAAATAAAATCTCACCAGGATATTCTCACAAGATCCATTTAGTTCATAAAGCCTTTAAAACTTGGGGCCAAGACAATAATATCAATAAAGGAGGCTGAAATTATCTTTCATAAATACATGTGCCTTGTTCTGATTCCTCAACAATGCCTCCTTTATGAAAGTGTGGCCTTGTTTATTCTTTCTGTGCTCTGTGTATTCCTTATACAAGAGTTTAAGAAAAACTCAAAAGATACAAGGGAGAGTCCCATAAACCCAATATGCTGACATGAACAGGGAGCCTCACTCTTGACATTTGGAAAGAGTTTAATAGTCCTCAAAGAAAAGGCCAGCTAGAAAAGAAGACATTTGGTCCCTGTACAAATCCAGCAGGAAAATCTACTGATTGTCAACTGCCCATAGGAGAACCTGAAATCTCCATCCAACAGCAAAGCTAGTGAAAAATCAGGCAAATAGTCTTTGGTTTACTGTCCTTGGCAAAAAATAACCCCAGCTTTCGAAGGGATTTTATTTTACTTTATTTTATTTTTAGGAAGGGAAAGACGTTCTTTGTGTTGGCTTTAAATTATGAGGTATGTAACCTTTTCTTTCTCCGTCTCTCCCAAATGGATGCTTTCACATCAAGTCCTGTTTCCCAACAAGGGAACCAGAATCATTGGCCTTCTTCTCACACAGATAAGTTTTTTTTTTGCTGGGAAGTCTTTGTGTTCAGCCAAGAGGTTGGACCATACCCTTGCAAACAACATTCTGTGACATTATTCAGCAAGTCACCCGCCTAAGAGAAATAAATGTGTAACACCTTGTTCTGTTCCTCAGTTCAAAAGGCACTGTCACTGTGGTACACTAGTGCTTAAGGGGAAAAAAAAGGCTGTAATTCATATGCAAACTAGAGGGGGGATTTTCATGATTTCATAATAAAATGTTGAAACGCTTTGATCGTGAGTTGTAAGGAGGTGTGAAACAGTGCCTCAGAAACAGACAGATATTTGTGTAAGCATTCTTTATGTATTGCCAGTTCAGAATAATAACATATAAAAAGCCCTAACTTACCTCATCTGCCTGGTACAGCCAAGGCATAAATAAAGGAGAACAATGAAATTACTATTACTCACTCACTGAGCTCCAGCTACATCACTGTATTCTTTATAATTGCTGGCAAGAAGATTAATGTTTTGTTAAATATCAGAGTAAGGTCACAAGGGGGCTTGCAGGGCTGTCTAAACATCTAGTCTTTAAGCTCCTTCTCTCTCACTCACTCTCTTTGCGGAAATGAACTTGTAGCATTTCCTCTAATTATGGTGATTTTTGCTCTTGAAGGAGGGTCTCCGTCTTCACTTCTCACACATGCACATGTGCACGCACACACACACACACACACACACACACACACACACACACACACACACATCTTCTCCAAGACCTAACACTTGATTTAATGGCAGCATACGGCCAGTGTTGCTACGCCTTGACCTTGCCCTCTCAACCAACTGGAGCAATTCATCGCCTGTCACTGCAGCCTGATACCAGAGGATTGAGCTTAAGAGGGTAGCTTTATAAAGGTCCTCTGGGGCTTCCTTCCAATGACGGATATCATCATCCTCAGCTCCTGTTATGTTTAGCGCCTGCACCCATCCGTAGAGATGTCTCCATCAGCAAACAGGTCACGACCCAAAATGAAGAAAATATCTGGGCTTTCCCTGGCTCTTGGCGTTTGTTCAAATCAAGGAGTCCTTTAGCCTGTTTGTACAATACAGATCTATCATGCTGGCTACTGGGAGAGAAAGCTATTGCTGTGATTAGAACCAATACCATAGTCTTATGATGAGCCAAACTCCTCCTGAGGAGTGATGCTCTTCCTTGGTGGCAGTCTGGTGGCTTTAGCAAAACAGATATGCCAGGTTTCCTTATTCAGTTCTTCATCTTTCACGGGAACGGTTCGTTATGGATCTGTACTCTTATCTATCACTTCAAAAATTCAACCAGAGATGTTACTCATGTCCCTCTAGTACTTTAATTGAATTTTAGAGGGCAACTTGAATGAATTGAAAAGGCATTTATTAACTGTTCACTATGTGCCAGGCACTATCCTAAACAATGGAAAACAAACTGTATTCCTCCAGTACTCCAGTGAATTATAGGACCATAGGAAGAGTCCTTAGAAGTCATCTACTGTGGCCATTTCATTTTATAAATGAGGATACTGAGGCACAAAGGTGAAGTGATTTGCCCATTCACATGAGTAGTTAAATCCTGGATTTTGACCAAGGTCATGTGCCTTCAAGTTCAGTGCTTGCTGAACATTTCTCTAATGACATCCCTTAAGATTCTTCCTACATGTGCTTTCTTTTTGGTAACATGCTGTTTTCTGTCAGTCTACCATTGTTTCTTCATTGTCTTCTAGGGAAAATTCTATGGAGACTCAGGCTATTGGATCAAAGCACTTTCCTGTGTTTTTATTTCATGTTCACCCAAGATTGCAGCATAGGCTGGAGTAGATTGCCAAGGATGACTTGCACATGAGAAATAGTATAAGAGAGAGACATCACCAAAGATAATCCTGGCACTTAACAGGCTCCTAGTAAATATTTGTCTATTGACTGATTGACATATTTGAAGATGAAAGGAAAGGGATGAGTCACAAGGCAGGTGAGAAGAATAAAAACCAGATAGCCTAAATGCTGAACTAATATCTTCAGGAAGTCTACAATCCATTGGCTTGACCATTCATTGATAATCTCGTAGGATGAGAATGTGGAGGCAGATTGTAGTCTGTACCTGTGCTTTACATATATTACCTAATAGATCCTCACAACAAGCATTTGTTGTTGGTGTGTGATTATTATCATTTTTACAAATGGGGAAACTGAGGCTGAGGGATTGCTCAGGATCACATAGCCAGTAATTGTCTGAAGCAGGATTAGAATTCAGGATTGCACATCTAACTAGTGCTGAATGGGAAGTCAGAAGACTTAGATTCAAATCTCAGTTCCTCATTTTAACTCCTGGTAAGTCACTCTGGTAAGTAATATGAAAGTGTCAGACTAGCTGATCTCTAAAGCTTGAGCCTCAGTTTCCTCACCAGTAAAATAAGATGGTTGGACTGGGCAGTTAAATGTCACCATGGATAAACCTTAGACTCAGAGTCAGGAAGACTGGAGTCCTGCTTACCAGCAGTATGACCCCAGGCAACTTAATCCTTCTCAGCTTCAGTGCCTTCATGGATAAGATGAGGATAACAAAAGCATCTGCCTGGCAAGGTTGTTGGGAGTATCAAGATAATATATGTAAAGCACTTTACAAACATAGAAGGTGGTTGTTGTTCAATCCTTTCCCTTGTGTCCAAATCTTCATGACCTCATTTGGGGTTTTCTTAGCAAAGATACTGGAGTGGTTTGCCATTTCCTTCTCCAGCTCATTTTACAGATGAGGAAACTGAGGTAAACAGGGTTAAGTGACTTGCCCAGGGTCACAGAGCTAGCATCTGAGGCCAGATTTGAACTCAGGAAGATGAGTCTTCCTGACTCCTGGCCCAGCACTCTATCCACTGTGCCACCTAGGAAATCTTAAAGTGCTACATAAATGCTACCTATTATTATTGTTATTAAATGGCCTTTGAGCCTCCTTCCAGCTCTGTATCTTTGATCCTGGAATCTTTGTCTATCTTTGAATTCTATGATTCTACTGTCTCCTCAAGGAAGATAGAGGTAGAGGGCCCAGACACTGGGACATTTTTCTTAAGTGGCTTTTTTATCCTTTGGAGCCCAGGCAGCCAGATTGGGAAAGGGGCTCTTTTAATCCAACAGCTTCAGTTTTAGGAAAGGTTCCATGCCCCTCCTCTTTGCCCCCATCAGCCTGTGGAATTCAATAGGGATCTAAGAAGAGGAAGCATGAGGCAACCTGGTCTGAGTTGGTTGGCAAAGGAACTCTGACTTCTCAGAGTCACAACTTATTCCAGGACTAATCTTGTAGACAATGTGGTAGTCAGGGCTATTTAATCTCAACACCATTTTTCCAGCATAAAATGGGCATAGTTTTAAAGTAGCAATTTGGAAATTCAACTAGAGGTAGGCTGGGCTCATGTAGGTTTGGCATTATTATGACCCTTCCAAGGTTTCACAGAGTTTATCCTCTTCCTGTCTCTCCTTCTCCTTATATCTTGAGGGCCTTAGTAGTGGCAAATCCCTGCTAATCTCCCAGCCAGAAGTGAGAGGCATGAAAGAGAATTCTTCTTAACATAGATAGATAAAGAGTGTCCTCTCTTCTAGTTTGGATAGTGGGAATCTCATTTTTCACTTTGACTCCCACACAAACAGCTGAAGCAGGGTAATAGCAACTGACTGAAAGAAGATAAATGGAGAATTTTGCACTTCCATCGTTGTGTTGACAATGATCATGGGCCAGGACAGCAGGTCAGAGTTATCTGCTACATGCCCAGTACTTCTTCAACAGCAGCAAGAGGACCAACAAGGAAAACAGGCAGGGAATATGCAGCAAACCAAAGGATATGCAAGGAAATGGGCAAAGTGAGTGGTTACCAAAGGCAGACCTCATGGCTCCAGGGGTGGGGAACCTGACTGACTCAAACTTCACAGAACAAATTCCCTTGATTAAAGGATTTGTTCTCTAAAACTTGGACTCAGTCAAAAAGCCACACCCAAGGAACTAGAAGGCCACATCTGGCCTTGAGGCTGCAGGTTCCTCACCCCTGGCACATTCACATCTAGTGGCTTACAGATTAATGGCACCTGGAATTCACAAAAATCACCAAAAGGCAGAGGTTGGACTGACAGGGATGCATAGTCTGAAGCATAATGTCCACAATGCTCTCTGCAACCCTATCCTATAGTGGAGAAATAATCTTTTTCTCTTAGTTGGTTGGAGCTTCTTTGTTAGCTTGTCAGAAGTTTGGCTTTAGTTCTGTGAATTGTTCTTTCTTACCTTTGACCTTATCATATCAAGTCATGTGGTGTTGTCATGAATAGCCATGACTAGGGTAAGGCAACATGGTGCTGGGTCAAGGTAGCGCTGACAGTATTTATAGAAACAACAGAGGTCAGTACTTAGCAAGAATAATTAGTTTGAATAGGAAACTCCCACTTCCCCCTCCCTCAGCCCCTTCCTGTCCCAGACTCTCCTACTACCCAACCTATAAGGGCCCATTTTGTTAGGTTTATCTTGGATGTGGTTTGTGATGCTTGAAAGTGGGGGGAAAGGGGGCAGGGGTTTGCTAACTACAGCTTTGCTGTCATTCAGCAGTAAGTGACTCAAAGGGAATGCTAGCCCCATGTGACTGGCTGACTGGTTGCTAACAGGGAGAAAAAAAACCACCTTGGTTCTTGTATTCACCCACCAGCATCTGAATTGATGGTTCTCTTTGCGCTCCTGCCCACACACCCCAATCTTGAGATGGAGAGAGATGTTTCATAATCCTAATTGCTCTTTAAATTCTTATTTTAAAAAAGTTGTTTCCACTTAACAAGCTCAATTCAAAAGGAATTTGTTAGCACCTTCTGTATGTCAGGCACTGTGCTGGGTACCGGAGATACAAAGACAAAATGGATATGGTTCCTGACCTCAAGGAATTTACATTCTACTAGAAGAAAAATACATGTGTTTTAAAAAATAATTAAGATGGGACCTGTGATTTTATTGGTCTAGGGAAATGCCAGTGAGGGATTTCCTTGATGAGTTCAGATCAGCACCTGGCCCGGGCAAGTCATATAACTCCTAAAGGCCCCATTCAACACAGACATTGAAAATCAAATACAAAGTAATTTTCAGGGGGGACACACAAGTTCATTATAAAGGGCATATTGTTAGCAATACAAGATACATCCTGAAAAATGATTGAGGAAGAGTATGGCAGAGTGATAGAGGGCCATGGGAGGGATGGGACTGACATGGACAGCAATGAGGAAGCAGGGAGTGGTGGCCAGGCCAGGTCAGGGAGCTTTGGCCTACCAGGGGTGGGGAACCTGCAAGTTGTCAACTCGGAAGTATGGGCATTTGTGCCTAACGGTGTTAATAGAAAGATCACCAGACTAGGAATCAGCAGTCAGCATCTAGTTCTGTTTCTGCCACTATTTATAGTTGTACTTTTATTTTTTCTAGCTTTGAAGAAAATCACTTCCTTTATTTGGATCTCAGTTTCTTCACCTATGAAATAAAGGAGCTAGAATGGGTGAACTCTAAAATCCCTCTCAATTCCTGTTAATCTTCCTGGCCCTATAAAGCCTGGACAAATCCTTGAGAATAATATACTCCTGATGATGTTTTCAGCAACTGACACCAGGCAACCTCTGCAGATGACCAGTATCAGACCAGAGGCAGCATTTAGTCCAACAGGCATGGTCAGCATCAGGGACCCAGCTCAGACACAGGCATGCTATCACTTTGAGAAAAGGAACTTCAGCAGAGACCGATCTACTATGGAATATTTGGGCTTCTTAGGAACAAACTCAAGCGGTACTGGTAGCCCCTGTGTAGATGCCAGCCTCTGTAGATGTTACGTAAAGTAACTAAATCTTTTAAAATGATGGTGGAGAGTCATTAATAACATGGAGATAAAGTGACAATATATCAGAACCCCACAGTTCTATGATGAATGGAAACGCAGCAATGTGTATATCTGCATCAGGGATGGGAGAAAAATGAGGATGCTAAACCACCCTGGCACGTTCATTCATGGGATGTACAGGTCACATGTGGAACTTTCAAAGTCACAGTCCCCTTTAGGTTAACCCCTACTCCCCATTCCCATCCCCACTTTAATTTCAGTATATCACGCTTGCATTCCTACTGGGTCGGATAGTTAATTTGGGTTTCTAACAAATAATTCTGCTCTAAAATCCCAAACCATAATAGTAAACCACTTATAAACCATAGTTCCTCCTTTGGATGCTGTTCTGGCTTCTAGGAAATCAGATAAAAGCAACACAATCCCCTGGAATCCCCACCACCATCATTCTAAGACCTTCTCCAATTCTCCTTCATGGTACAGATAGCACTTTTCTTCTTTCTTGATTTTCCTCTCCCATTGCATGATATTCTTACTCATCAAGGATAACGGTGAGGACCAAATGGGATAGCATTGGTAGCACACTTAGCATAGTGCCTGGCACATAGTAGGCACTTAATAAATGCTTATTCCATTCCATTCCATCCCACTCTGCCTATCTGAACCTTATCATTATCTTCTCCTAATCTAGAGAGATCAATGGAGGTTAAATAATGCCTTGGGGAAAAGGCAAATTTCAGTACCATGTAGGCCAGAAGCTTGACCTCAATTCTTGACAAATTTGTAGTATGTATCATCAAAAGTGGAGGGGGAGGGGGAAGCGGGTGTCAGTGACCATCTAGCAAAAAATAGAAATGACTCCCTGAGACCCAACATGGCTTTCTCAGGAGCAGGCCATACCAGGCCAACTTCCTTTCCTATACTAGTAGATCAATTCAGTATAGAAGATATACTCTACACAGACTTCAGCAAGGCATTTTACAGTCTCCCATGCTATTCATGAGAACAAGTTGGAAGGATGTGGAGTAGATAAAAGCAGCTAGGTGGATTTTGAAATTGTCATGGTCAACAGTGGGCCAATGTCAATATGAAAGCAGATTCCACCATTGGGCCTTGAGGATTCATGCTGGGCCTTGTGCTTTTTAATGTTATCAATAAATTGGATGAAAATATAGATGACATACTTTGAAAATGACACCAAACAATGGTGAATTGTTATCATATTGGAAGATAAAGAATCCTAAAAGATCTGGGCAGCCTAGAATGTAAGGCTGAATCTAATAAGAATAAATATAAAGTCTGACACTTGAATTTATAAAGTTAGCTTCATAAGAACAAGATTAGGTGAAGCATGGCTAGACAATGTATCTGAAAAAACCTGAGGGTCTAAGTGGACCAGGAGCTCAAAATGAATCAACAGGGTGGTATGTCAGTCAAAAACAAAACAAAACTACTGTGATCTTGGGCTACATCAAGAAAGGTTAAATATCCAGTAATAAGGTCATAGGATTGATGTATTTTGCCTTAGTCAGAAATATTTGGAGGATTATATTCTGTTTTGGGCACTATATTTTAGGAAGTAGATTAACCTGGAGAATGTTGTGAGGAAATGGACCAAAACAGTATAGGCCTTTCAGATCATGTCATATGAAGATGGGATTGTTTAGGCTAGAGAAGGGAAGATTGGGAGAATATGATAGACATCTTCAAGTCATTGAAAGACTATGACATAGAAGAAGGATTTTACTTGGTTTACATTGCTCTGAGAGCTAGAACTAGGCAGAGATCCTGGGCCCTGCTTGTTTTTTCTCCAGATACCTTAGCTCTCAGTGATCATATTCATTCCCCTAGGACCAAGTAGCATCTCTTCACAGATAATTCTCACAACTAGGACTTGTATAAGGTGTCTAGAACTAAGTTTTCCCACTGGCCCAAGCTATATCACACATAGGCAATATGGATGTCCCATATTCCAAAATCTATCTGTCTTTAGCCCTAGTCTCTCTCCTGAGCTTGGCTCCTATTTTCACCAACTGACTATTAGGCATTTTGAATTGATGTCCCATAGTTACGAGGGCAGCTCAGTACCACGGTGCATAAAGCACTGGGCCTGGAGTCAGGAAGAGCTGAGTTCTCAGACACTTATTAGCTGTGTAACCCCAGGTAAGTCATTTGACCCTGTTTGCCTCAGTTTCCTCACCTGTAAAAATGAACTGGAGAAGGAAATGGCAAACCACTCTAGTATCTTTGCCAAGAAAACCTCAAATGGGCCACAAAGAATCTGACACAACTGAAAAGTTTAAACAAGCTCAATATGCCTAAAACCAGTTTATTACCTTTTCCCCTAAATCCTCTTCTGTTTCTAATTTCCCTGATTTCTGCCAGTGGACCCACCTCCTTTCAGTTATCTACATTCACAACCCGAGAATCATCCACCACTCTACCTTCTTTTGCTGTCCCCCCTTCCACATCTTGTCAGTTCTCTCCCTACAACATTTCTTCTCACAAGGTCTCCACCCTAGTTCAGGCCCCAGACATCTCTCTCCTGAACTATTCTGGTAGCCTCCCAAACGGACCCCTTTCCTCTGAGCATTAGCCCTTTGAAAATCGAATTCTCCCTCCATCTAGGTGTCAAATTAAGATTCCTAAAGTTCTTCTCTGACCATGTCACTTGATTCCTTGATGGCCTGGGATCGGAAGAGTTGTACAAGATAATACAGGAGAGACGCAATGGCCCTAGATGGTACAGGGCCTTAAATGCGAAGCTGGGCTTTCTTGTATGCTGTGGGAAGCCACTGATGGATTTGGAGAAGGGAAGGCATGTGGTCAGACTTGTGCATAAGAAAAACTAATCTGGCAGCAACGTGGAAGATGGAATGGAGAGGGATGAGGAGAAACAAAGTTTTATTTTAGTTGGAACAAAAACTAAGATTCCTTTAATTTTCTGATGAGCCCAGGGAGAGACTAATAATAATTAGTAATAATAATAATTAATAATACTTAGCATTAATATAGAACTTAGCATGTTCCATGCACTGTGCTAAGCACTTTAGAATTACTATTTTGACCAAATCATCATTTGATCATTACAATAACCCTGCGAGGCAGGTACTATTATGATCCCCATTTTACAGATGAGAAAACTAAGGCAGAGGTTAATTGACTTGCCCAAGGTCACACAGCTACTAAGTGACCGAGGTCAGTTTTGAACTCGGGTCTTTCTGACTCCAAGCCTAGCTGCTCTATCCACTGAGTTGCCTAGATGCCCCAACTAGAACCTGAGAGCTCCATAAAGATGAGACTTCACATTACTTTTTGTTTGTATCACAAAATCTAGTCATTATCTGTTGTTTCATCTCATTCTCTCAGTGTATGTGTGTCTGTGTGTGTCTGTGTGTCTCTGTGTGTACTTCCTTAACTAAATCATGACCTTCCTGTAGGTGAGGACCTTGTAGTCTCCTTCCCCTTACAGCAATTCTCTAACACAAGGCTGGTGATTGACTGATTAGGAAAGGGAAGGGAACACTTAATACATAGTTGCTATCATTATCCCAATTTTACAGTTGAGGAAACTGAGGCAGACACGGATTTTTTTTTTAAGTGACTTGCTGAAAATCACACAGCTAGTAAGCGTCTGAGGCAGCTTAGATATTCTTCTTCTAGGTTCAAGTAATCATTAAGTTAAAAGATAATGTGAAGACCAAGGCAGGTGAGGATTGGCAAAGAGGTTTGGGAGAGATGTCAGGCTGGAGGGAAAGCAGAGTTACTGGATGATATCCATTACTCATGAAACAGGTACATTGGGAAATAGTGGTTGGGGCCCTTGAAAATTGTGCCTTACAGGCTAATAGAGAGAAGCCATCATGGTACAGAGACAGAAGTTATAGTTAGCATGGGGTAAATGGGGCTTTGTTTCATGGAACCAGGATGATAGAGGCCAGTGGGCTTTTCCTCCCCCTTTACTTTCTAGTAAACTCTGTTCACCCTGTGACCAACCCAATGGCTCTCTTCCCCCCATGCCACCTGATTATCTTATATTCATTTTATATATCTTTTGCGTCTATGTCTCTAAGTACATGTTGCCTCCCCCAATAAAACATAAGCCACTTGAGGACAGGGACTGTTTCATTTTTGTCTTTACAATCTCCAGATCCTATCATAGGTCTTTGCATATACCAGGTGTTTAATGAATGCTTGTTGATTTACTCCCCTGGGGCATTCATTCTTATAGGGTCCCATGAACTTTACATTCTTTTCTAAGGCCTCTTTCCCCCACAGCTGCACTGATATCCCAACATTCCATTGTGATAAACTGTCCATGTCATACCATCCCACCACCACATTAGGGACACATAGGATAAGTCTCCCAGGATCAATGTTGGGAACTCCAACAATAATCATACATGTTGTAAAATCCTCAACATTAGACTTGAAGTCTCTTTCTGACTCTCAAATGAGTTTTCCTTGAATTCCAGAGCTCCTGGCTTCAGCTCTATATAGGTATTTCTTCTTTGATTAAATGTTCTGTGCTTGGAAGGCAGATGTGGAGAGGGACCAGACAGCTGTTCCTTAGATAATAAGCTATGGTGGCTAGCTGGTTAAGTCCAAGTGCCCTCTGAGCCTCAGCTCTGTGAATAGATGAAGAGGAATAAACTTTTATTTTAGTTGGAGGGAAGATTAAAGCCTATTTCTGTGGAGAGCGCAGCAGGGAACAAAAAGACAGGCCCAGGGATACAGGTGGCTGTGGGTTCCCAACGGGCATCATATTGCTTGATTCATAAGGTCAATCTTTACAACCCTGTTACTACCACAGATGATATTTCTGTCGAAGGATTTTATCTATTTCATCTCTGCTTTAAAAAAAATTCTGCGTTTTTTCTTGCAAATGAAGACAGCAAAATAATAAGTATATATTTGTGAATGTTTATATATGCATGAAAAGTGTGATATGAAAATGAAAGTGTTAAAAAAATTTAAGTGTAATCCCTAGATTCCATCTTGGGTACCTAAGTGTGTATAAGATGAGCTCCCCACTTCCTTGCAACAGGCCGTATGCCATGTGCCTCAGTAAGGAGTAAACGTCCAGTTCCCAGAGAGGTATCCCCATCCAACAAATCAGCAGTTCCCCTGATCACCCCAGATGCTCTAGGGAACTCTACATATCCATTCTAGGATAACTTCCATGGCATACAGGAGCACATGGGATTACGTCAGCATGAAGTTAAAACAATTCTTTCCACAAGGACCCTATGTTATAACCTGAAGGAAGGATTCAAAGCATGTGGTATCAGACATAGTCTTTGTTACATATATTCACTAATAGCATTAGAGTCAGCCGGATAAAATGGGAGTAACTAGATGTGTGACCTTGAGCAAGCCACATTATCCAAGTGGATCCCGGATTCCTCATCTCTAAAACAGATGAGGCAGAAGAGGTGATCTCCAAGTCCTCTCCAATTTTGAAACCTGTAGTTCTGGGACACAAACTCTTCATGCTTCACCTAAAAAGCTACTCTGAAATTACAACCAACATGATAACATTGAGAGCAGCAGCAGCAACAGCAAAGAGTTTCCCAGACCAGGGCCAGTCCTCCCTCCAGATGTGCTGGAAACAGGCACATCTAGATAGGATTTTTGATTCCAAACCCTCCTTGAGTCTCTGCATGATAAATGAATGGGAAGAGGCAGCATTTGGCTAAGAAGGGGGAATGGAGGATACTTTGACTCCTCAGGCCCGGTGTGGGACACAGATGCCCTTGGCCGCCAGCCCATCCCATGCAGGCAAAGGAGGCAGAGAATAAAAGCAACAGCAACAGATTACATCTCTTTCCAATTTGGATATTTGTCTTTGTTTCCATAGGTATTTATTTGTGTTTTTCTCAGGCTATTTTGCATCATTGAGACTTAAAGAAGACATATTGTATGGCCTAAAGAAATGCAATAAAATAATTTAACTTATTTCTTTCATGTCAGAGTATATTAATTCTTGCTTACATAAGGAAATACAAAAAACAAACTGTAAACAAGGAATCATTTGGAATCAGATTGTGCATGAATAATGACACACATTCTCATCTAGGATGTGAGTTGGGGGGTGGGAGGGGGGAATCTAGTTTTACTGCCAGCAGTTTTTAAAAATGTTTTTCTTTTTCAAGGGAAATTACTCAGAATGTAATAAAAACATGTTTGCAGCTCTAAAAGGATTAATTTACCTTTTGTGTCATGAAAAAATAAATGCAATCAATACCTCACTTATCCTCTTCTACAGAGAAATACATTTTCCAAGTTTGAATTCTGGGGAGATATCTTGTAAAGCCACAGACCATAAGCTGAGTCTGTTTTCTTTTCAGAATTTTTTCTCTATCTTTTCCCACAGTCGTGGCTGACTCATGGTTTATCTGTTCCATATCTCGGTTCTGAGTCTCTATGCTGTCCCTCTTCCTCCTAACAACTACATGTGGCCACGCTCTGCCAGCATTGGACACTCCCAGCAGCCAGGTCTGGGCTCACAGGGTGGTATAGACCCTAGTAGACCAGAGTCATTTTAGCCGAGGGACAAAAGAGGCCCCATGTCCCTCCATTCAGTGTCACAAAGTGAATTGGCACTGCCCTCCTGGTTTCCTTCCCTTCTTTTCTGCCCATCCCTCCTTTGCCTCCCCATTAGTTTCCATAGAATTTAAGGGTTAAAAACAGCATACAAAATCTCTGTGTTATGAAAAGCTTGGGCAACACTCCTCAGGATTTTCAGGTCTGAGTAGTGAACAACTTGCTTCCCATCCAAGGTCATTCAGCAGCCAACAACTTGATATCTGGTCACAGAGTTCCTAGTCTATGCCATACATGATGGTGAAAGCTAGTGTAGTAGAGACAAAGTTTTAGACCGAGTCTGGAAGAACTTAACTGGATTCATGACCTTGGGCAAATGATTTAACCTTTCTTAGCTTTAGTTACCACATCTATAAAATGGGAATGATAATAGCACCTACCTTGCAGGATTGATGTATAGGAGAACCAAGTGTTGGAAAGCATGATATAAACATCAGCTATTATTATCTAGCACCTGGCACACAGTAAATGCTTAATGCCATGCTTGCTGAATGGAATCAAACTGCTGGACCTCATCTCCATCTTGGGGCCCAGTGAAACAGAGGCATAGTCATAGTCATTACTCCAGAGTTCACAGCTATCAGACCAGACCATTCTAGGCCAACAGAACAGAAGTGGCCAAAAGTCAACTGCTATGAAACACTCCCCATTAATCCCAAGTCAGCAATATTTTTCTAGTACCCAGTGAAATCAAATGAACAGGTATCTGCTTTGGGTCTGCTACTTACAAAGCCCTTTGTTCAGCCCCCGATGTTCTTCCTTCCTTCTCAAACAGTACCAATGACGTCAGGAGGCTGATGTCTTGACTTGCAATTAAAACGGATTTAAGTGAGGCAGGGCTGTGCAAAGTTTTCAGACTCACTTTCTCCTCCACAGTCATCAGAGTCCAGTGGCAAAAGATAGGTCAGGACAACTAGCAATGGTCCAGGATGCAGTAGGAGACTTTTTAAGCTAAGGTCTTTCCCAGGTCTCAGTTTGTCTGAAGCAACACCCACTCAATGATTGAAGTCCAGCCCTATGAGGAATACAAAGATATAGAAGACATGTTCCTGACCTCAAAGAGCTTATATGCAGTTGGGGAGACAGGCACAGAAAAATTAAATGCAGGAAGACCTAAATAATGAAAGATTTAGACAGTCATTCAACAGAACTACAGAGACATCAAAAAGCAGGATGGGACATGTGCCAGCTGAGTGTTTTAGGCAACCCCAGGGGATGAATTGAAAAGGAAGGCAGGAATGATTGGGGGTGGGGTGGGAACGATGGCCAGGTAAGAGTATGCAGGAAATGTATGTGAAAGCACTTTAAAGTTTCAAGTGTTGTACCAAGATAAGGTCATATTGCCATTTTTTTCACCTGGGCCTTTAAGGTTGAGTTGGCTATGGATGGTCAAAGAAGGGGGTGGGGGATCATTCTAGGGAGAAGGGCGAATGGGTTCAAAAAAATCCTTATCAAAGAGAACATCCACTACTTTTTCTAGAATGATCCAACCTTACCCAATAGTATATTTTCCACAGTGAATCCTTAAGATATCTTCCTGCATTTCCTAGTGGAGCATGATTAATGAATTATATTTAGGAGACCAACTAGCAATGGGACTTTGAAGAAATCATTGAACCCTATTGTCTCTGAGGTCGAAGGGTCTCCAGTCCAATCCAGGTAGAGATTCCTTCTACAATCTCTAATATTCTAGCCTCTACTTGATGACCTTCTCCAAGTGGGACCTATTACAAGGCACCTCATTCTTTGGGAGAATCCCTTTTCCCTTCTCGGCCTGTTTCCCCCTTTGTAAAATGAGATGATTAGACTAGATGATCTGGCCTGCTCCTTCTAGATCTAGAGTGATATTGATCTATGCTTCATTTGCACCTGACATTGTTAGTTACCTTTTATTAGGATCCCAAAGTATTTATCTCCCTAGGTAGACAACTTTCTCTACCATGACATAGAAACCTCTTCAGCCTGGAAGAGAGAGGGAGAGGGAAAGGGAAAGGGAAGGGGAAAGGGGGGGGAGGGGAAAGCACAGCAAGGTGTAGTAGAAAGCAAGGAATTTAGATTCAGGGATCTTGGGCTACAATCCCAGCTCTTCAGCCTACAACTTGAATGGCCTTGGGGAAGTCACTTGACTTGTCTGGGACTTAATTTCCTTATCTGCAAAATGAGAGGTCTGGATAAGACAAACAATGATCCTATGAATTGCCAAGAGTGAAAAGCACTCTTGGAGAAATAACCCTAGTCCAGGACTGATCTGGGAAAACTCGAGCACTGTCCAGTCAATGTCTTGTTTTAAAATCTCTTACTCTGCAATCTGCTACCCCAATATCCAAACTGTCCAGTTCTGAAACTGAACTCTGCTTGTCTTCATACAGAGAAATGAATTTCAAAGCTGACAATGTTGGAGACTGAAGAGACAAGAGCCCCTGCAGAGATCCACTCAGCCACCCCCTCAGCATTCAGGGAAAGGGAGACAGCTGCCCCAGGATGGGGCAACAAGATTGCCAACAAGGAAGAGGTTGTGTGTGTGTGTGTGTGTGTGTGTGTGTGTGTGTCCCCTTCTGGTGCTTTGAAGTCCTGAGAGGTTCCAAGCTGCTAAAGCCTTTGGCCCCCTTCTGCAGTGAGTTTCATGTTTTAAGAAAACTTGCTGAAAAACAAACAGTGAGGACTCCCAGGCAAATAAACAATAGGAGAAATGTTCTGTCAAGACGGGAGCCCTGCTGCTGCTGCTGCTCTTACAGATTAGATATCTGTTAACCTTTCATAAATGTCAGTCTCGAAATAAAAAAGACAGGATAATAAGATCTCATTCCCACAGAAGCAAACATGCACCTACTAATTAACCCACAGACCACTAACACAAACATGCTGTTTAGACGCTTTTGCTACAATTATAAGCTACTCAAATAGCTCGGGCTCAAATGAGACTATTTACCCCCACCCTCCTCCCTTGTTTTTATAATATTTGAGAAGGTCTGACAAGATAGCACAGACAAACACATCCTGGAAGAAAAGATCCTAAGCCATTCTGAAAGGAACCATTCCTCCTTCCAAGGGCTCTTACTGGAGAGGGGTCACTAGAATGCATCCAGCAACAGCTCATGTCTCCCTTCCCTCATCCCCCCCAGCCTCTACTCATATAAGTTCCTTGAGAGAAAGGAGAAGGGAATAAACAGTGCCTACTGTATGCAAGACACTGGTGTTAAATGCTTTTTAACAAACACTATTTCGTTTGACCCTTAGAACAAAGCCATGAGCTAGGTTTTATTACTATTATCATCACCTTTTTATACTTGATGAAACTGAGGCAGATGGAAGTTAAGTGACTTGCCCAAGGTCACACAACTAGTAAGTGTCTGAGGTCAGATTTGAACTCTGATCTTCCTGATTCCTGGACTGGTGCGCTATTCACTATGCCAACAGATGCCCCTAGGAAAGAAATTAACTTTTTGTCTTTGCTTTCCAGGCTTAGGAAGTATCCAGGAAGTATCATTCCCCTGCTGTGGGAAGTGAGGATCATAACAAATTCATCTTGCTTTTCATACTTGACTGTGAATTATTATGTTAAATGCCTGTTGTTGAGTTATATTTTATTGTGACCAACTGTCTGTGACCCCATTTGGGGTTTTCTTGGCAAAGATACTGGAGTGGTTTGTCATTTCCTTCTCTGGTTCATTTTACAGATGAGGTACTGAGGCAAATAGAGTTAAATGACTTGCCCAGGGTCACACAGCCAATAAGTATCTGAGGTCATATTTTGAACTCAGGTACTCCATGCTCTGTGGCCTGACCTCCATCCAATGCACCATCTAGCTGAGCCCTAGGTCTCCATACTAATCCTGTGATATAGCTAAGGTAGGAAAACAGGATTTATCATCCCTATTTGATGGATGAAAAAACTGTGTGCTGTTGAGGCATCTTATCTTTGATCATAGAAAGGAAAGAGGAAAACTAGAAGCACACCCTGATCTCTTTAGTCTTTATGTCCAATACCCTCTTCATGAAACAGTGTATAGAATGCTATGCTTGCCATTCCAAGTGGACTTCTGACTCTGCTTCTCGGTCACCTAACCCGTCTGCACTCATCTCCTAAAATGAGATTGGATTAGATTCTTTCAAAGGTCCATTCTGGATCTAAAATCTATCATCTTATTCCTACAGTTTTCCCACAACACAGGTAACCTGGTCCTTACTCCTTTGGCCAATCTTTCAGTTGTCTTTCCGTTTCAAGACTCTCTCCAATTCAGTTCATATACACTCAGTTTAGGATCTTCCTAAAGCTCAGGTCTGACCATGTCATATTGTCCAGCCTGGCCTAATCAATAAACTCCAGTGTCTTCCTATTATCTCAGGGGTCAAATATAAAATATTCTCTTTGGCTAAAAGCCCATTATAACCTAGACCTTTCTTACCTTTTGAGTCTTCTTACATCTTACTTCCACCACCCCCACCTACTCTATATGCCAGTGACATTGGCCTCCATGCCATTATCTCTCACATGACACTCCATCTCCTGGCTCCAAGCCTGGAATGCTCTCTCTCCTCATCTCTACTTCTTCATGGCTTCCCTGGCTTACTTCGTGTCTTACCTAAAGTCCCACTTTCTACAGGAAGCTTTTCTTGGTCTTACTTAATCTTGGTCCCTTCCCTCTTCCAACTTATCCTGTACATATATCACTTAATAGCTGTTTACATGTTATTTCTCCCATTAAACTGTGGAATCAGGGACACACACCCTGCTTTTTTTCGGGTATCCACAGTGTTGAGCACAGTGCCTCATACATAGTAGGTACTTAATAAATGTTTGTTGACTTGACATAACTTGAAGGGATTAGAGCTAGGAAGAAAAGTTTGGGGAGAATTACGATACTCCAAAAGTGAGGGGATGAGACACAATATAAGAGGTGGCAGTGGGTGTGAAAAGGAAGTATATGAGGGATAAGGGAGAAGGAGATCATAGACAAGTACTGAGTAAATCATTTCTTCCTACTTCCCTCCTAGCAATCCAGCCTGAACCTGCCCGTGCCTAAGATGCCTAGTGATCAAGAAAGGACCTGATAGCAGAAAAAGAGAGAAGGAAATGAGAAGGCAGGCATGTCAACCCTTTCACAAGGTCATAGATTTAAGGCTAGAAATGATCTTAGTAATCTTGTAGTCCAATCCCTTCATTCTGGGGATGATAAAACAAGGCCAAAAGGGTTACATAACTTTCCTAGGGCACCCAGCTGAGGCAGCAAGCCATACCTAGGGTCAGCACCATCCAGTGAACCACACGACCTCTTGATAACAAGCTGAACTTTTTTTTTCATTTCTAAGTTAATTGCTGAAACTTCTTTTCCTTTGGCTCCTTTAACTGAACCCCTTTGCCTCTCAGTATCATAGCTTGGTGACTCACTCCTAGCTGGCACTCTTTGCCACCCAAACCAACATCCCTATGTTCCCTCTCTAACTCAAAGTACTGGGGAAGTGACAGCAGAAAGCATAGATAAAGAGATTCTACCATCTGTAGATGGTAGAATCTGGCCCGCTTGAGTTCCCAGCTCTATGGTGTCCCCAATCAGCCAATACAGAATAGTTGCATTCTGAGATTTTACTTTAAAAAAAAGCCAACTCCCTATAAGAATAGGGAATTATGTTTTTTTTTTTAATTTGAAATTCATTTTTAGTCTTCTTTTTAAGATCTGTCACTTATACAATGGCTGGAAAACTTTCTAAAATCAGGTATCATTTATGAATTCCTTCTTTTTGGCATAAGTGTCATTTTGTACATTAAAATGATAGTGACTGAAAGGATCAGATGTATTTATCTGGGAGGAAAGAGGAGGAGGAGAAGGAGGAGGAGAAGTGGGGAGGTGGGCCTGTTCAAGCTCTCACTAGGCATAGTCCTAAATCTATCTGTCCCCAATAAATACTCCCAAGCAATTTTCATAAAATGTATAAAGAAAAGATGCTTATCTGGAAATTGTGAAAAATGGATCGACTAGAAAATGAGAGAGGCCCAGAGACAGACTAAATACTCTTACAGAATCACAGAATTTCAAATCCAGAATTGACCTCAGTGGCCATCTAGTCCAATTTATATGTGAAAGGAATCCCCACCATAATGCACCCCACAAGTAGCCATGTTACAGCCTCTTCTTGAAGACCTCCAAAGAAAGGAAAGCAACAACTTCTCGAGGCATTTTGCCTACAATCAGCTATAATTGTTAGGAAATTTCTCCTGCCATCAACTCTAAATTTAGTTCTTTGGGGATTCCACGCCCTGCTCCTGCCCTCTGGAACCAGATAGAACAAGCCCAAGTCCCTCATCTTGACAAACTTCCCAACACGTGAACTAGCTATCAGATCTGCTCTGAGTCTTCTCTTCTCCAGGCTACATAAACATGCTGAGTTCCTTCAACCTGTCCTCATACAACAGACACTCAAGGTCTTCATCATTCCAGCAGGCCCCCTCTATGCACTTACCATCTATTATGCTTCTTCAACCATGACATTCAGATCTTAACACAGTATTGCAGATGAGGTCTGACAAGGATAGAGTACAGAGCGACTATCACTTCCTGATTGCTGGATGTTCCCTATCCCAAAATCCCATGAGCTTTTGTGGCTGTCACATCACGTTGCTCTCTCATACTGACTTTGGCCTGCTGAAACCCCTGATCTTTTCCAGAACAGTGTCTGCCTAACCAGGGCCCCCTCATCTTAATGCTTATGAGGTTTATTTTTATACCAATATAAAAGACTTTATTTGTATTTATTTGTATTTGGATTTCATCTTGCTAGATTCAGCCCAATGCTCCATTCTCTCATGATTCTTTTTATCTTGACTTGCCATCCAGGGCATTAGCTATCTCTCCCAGCTTGGTGTACTCTACAAATCTGATGAGTGCATCATTGATGCTATTATCCACATTACTGATAAAAATGTTCAGCAGCACAGGGCCAAGTACAGATAACTAGGGCATTCAGGGGGATGCTGGAGCTATTTCAAACCAGCTCAAGAGAACCAATTTTTAAATGTAAAGTGTGAGTATTTTTACCTTGCAATTGGCAAATGCCATAAATAAGTACTTGATTTTTTGTTGTTGTTGTTGTTGATCTCTAAACTTAAAGTGATAGAGAAAATGTTAATGATGCAGATTAAAATTAAAAGTATATTAGACATACTTCTCTTTTCTTAAATAACATTTTCTTTTTTTCTCCATTACATATATCTTTTCTTTTAGAGAGCCAATTGTTAAACTTTCACCACCACACTCCTAGGAATTCCCCTGGGGATTGTTGCCATTCAACCATTAACAACTGATCTTTGAGTCTGGCTATGAACAAATTCTGTATCTGTCTAATTGTATTGTTGTCTAATTCAAATCCCTCTGTCTTCTCCATAGGAGAAACTACAAATCTTCTCCATGAAATATTTTATTAAAAGCTTTAAAGTCTAGGTAAACTAAATCCACAGAAGTCTCTTTATTTACTACTTTAGTAATCCCATCAAAAATGTAAAAAAGATTAATTTGGTATGACTTGTCCGTCATGAAGTCATGCTGGCACTTTGGAGTCGCCACTTGTCTTTCCAGGAATTCACCAACCATCTCTTTCACAATTTGTTATAGAATTCTCCCAAGAATCAAAGTCAAGCTCACTGGCCTATCATTTGCAGGCTCTGTTTCCTTTTCTTTTTTTCCTTTAAATTGAGACATTTGCCCTTCTCCAGCCATGTGGTAGCCCTCTTATTATTTATAGTCTTTCAAACATCACTGATGGTTGTTGCTCAGAAATCACACCTGCCAATTCTTTCCGGACTTGAGGTAGTTCATCTAGGCCAGGTGATTTAAATTAATCAAGAGCCTTTGGGTGCTCTCTTACTATCTCTTTACTAACCCTGGGTATGAACTCCCTGCTAACCATTATTTTTCTTCTGTCATTTGCAGTGGAAAATGGAAAAGTCATTCTCCTTTGCATACAAAAGAGAAATAAAATAAGATCTGAGTAGTTCCCCCTTCTCTCTGTTGTCAGTTACAACAGTCTCATCCACACCAAGAAGAGGTTCTATCCCGTTTTAATCCTTTTTTTCTCCCAATATAGCTTTTTTAAAAAATCATTTTGTTGTGTTTATCTGCCTTTATCAGCCTTAGCTCATTCTGAGTTTTCGCATTCCTCGCACTCTACGCCACGCTTTTGTATACATCTTTTATTACTCAGGCTTCCTTCCATCTTCTGTTACATATACTCTACCCCTGGCCAGATATCTGGTGTAAGTTGCGATTCATAAATCCATATCCCATTCTCAGACGTTATCTTCTCAGCAAGCCGTTCAATATCCTAATTAAATTTTCAGTATCCCTTGTCTTCAATAGGCAAAAATAAGGAAAACGCAACCTCTACCCTTAAGGTTTTGAGTTTTTCCTAAAAAACTTCATAAATCATTGGCAATATTGCTTGGGTACTTTCTGGAAGGGTCAATTGTGTCCGCATGAATGTATCACCAGAAGTGGATAGATGTCATCAGTTTTTAATATGTTTTGGAAGGTTTATCTTGAGTATATTCCTCAAGAAAATAATAGACCTTTCTATTGTTGTCAGGCAAACAAATAGCTGCATCATTAACCATGAGAAGTGAAGCACCAATTGTTAGTACTTTTCTCTTTTTCCTGTTCACCTCATTGAATGATTTGTCATCTGGTAGATTGTGTACCTCTTCTACATCATTCTTGGAATGGCAATCAGCCTCTTCCTCCTTAAAACATCTCTTCAGAAAGAACTTCATAGCTTTCTTTCCTGACCATTCTTAATACTAGTGCCTTCCTTCTGTTGACTATCCCTCATTTATCCTATAAATGTATATATTTCTGTGTTATTTGAAATAAATATTCATGTATGAATATTAAACATATGTTATATATAAAATATTAAAAATGCATTATACATAAAATATAAGAGTAATTCCTAAGTACAGGCACTGGGCTAAGTACTGGGCATTCAAAGAAAAACACAGTCAAATGAAGAGACGACATACGAATAATTCTGTAAAAATAATCTGCATGTGTGTATGTGTGTGTATGTGTATACAAAATGTTTGTTGACTGAATGAATGACTTTTACTGCAATACAAAGGTAAGATCTGGACATTATGCACCTAACTATGGTGCTCCTGATTGAATGAAGAGAAGAAAAAATAAGAGCCTTCAGATAACTTTAATAATAATAATATATTATTAAGTGTTGTTGTTGAGGTCATCATCTGAGAAAGTAGAGTTTGAACTGATATTACTGGATTGGCCGTTTATTTCCCTTTTTTCCATTCGACCAAACCTGAAGCCCAGATTCTGAAAAATATCTGAAATACTGAACTGGCTGAAAGAAAGAGTCCAGCATTCATTCAAATGTTGCTTATTCAATGTCAAAATGCACAAGAATTTCTCACCAATACTTGCTGCTCTCTTTCTTCAGTGTTTCTCCCCACTGTACCCTGGGATGCTTCTACTCTGGCCCCAACCTCTAGCAGTACTTGAGTTGGTTGAATTTCCAGTATGAGTACCATATTTAGGTGTTTCAATTTAAAATAACAAATATGAAAAGAACGTGAATCTTGTAGGGATTGTCACAGGAAGGTATTGTAGAAAAAAGAAGATTATTTACAATGACTCCAAATGAATAGCCCCAGAATGCTCCAACATTTGGACTGGGCAGAAAGGAGGAGGGATGTGGAATTCCTTTTTCTAAGAAACAGAGCTTATAAAAAAATCTTTGAAAGATGTTTTTGGCGATCAACTGCCTCTTTAGAAACAACATTTTTATGAGTTAATGCAAATGAATAAAAAACATGTGGATTAAATTCCCCTTAAAACACTCATGGGCTTAAAAATGGAAGGGGAAAAGGATCCACGGCCAAATGAAGAGTAGATTTGGCCAAAATCAAGAAAGAAGAGTGAGGGAGGACTTCCAGTCTCTGTACATTACCCACACCTGGGCTACCTCACTCCTACACAAAGATACCTACCCCACAAAAAATTCCTCTCATGCTGGGAGGTCTTAGAGAAATCCATGACAACCTTGGGGTACCACTCAAGAGGAGTATGTACATCTTGCAGCAGCTGCAACACCTGGTCAACTCACCAGGGCAAAAAAAAAATAGCCCAAGACTTGCAATCTAGGATCCAGTATCCTTTTTGCTGTAGCAGAATGTAATATTTAACTCCCTCCCAATAAGATGCCTGGGCCAGGTACCCCTTGGCTCCCCCTCCCCTCCCCCTCTGCCTCCCTCTCTAATTTTTCATCTCCCATTCACTTGTCAACCCATTGAGATCTGGCTTCTGGCCTCGTCTCTATGGTCTCTAATGATTTTTTGGCTGCTAGATCCAATGGGCTTTTTTGGTCTTTGTCATTCTTTTTTTCTTTAATCCTTTTTTTTTTGAGGGGGGAAGGCAGGGCAATTGGGGCTAAGTGACTTGCCCAAGGTCACAGAGCTAGTAAGTATGTTAAGTGTCTGAGGGTCTTTATCATTCTTAACCTATTTGCATCTTTTGATACTGTTAATTATGCTTCCCTCCTATTTTTTCCCTCCTATACATTTTTAAAATTGTACTCATTTTGTTCCTTAGTTCTCCCTTTAGATTGTAAGCTCCTAAAGGGCAGGGACTGTCTTTATTTTTATTAATTGTATCCCCAACACTTAGCACAGTGTCTGACACACAGTAGGTGCTTAATGAATGGTTTACTAGATTTGCTGAAATGCAAATCAGCAGCTATCCTTTACCTTACTCTAAGTTCCCAAGAGGTTAACTGACTTGTTCCTGGCCAGTATGTATCAGATTGGAACTCGAAGCAGAGTCTTCAGGACTTCAAGCTTGGACCCTCTATCTGCTATGCCAAGTTGCCTTTCAACTCTCAGCATAACAAGAGCTGATATTTATATGAGATTGTCAAGATTTGCAAAATGCTTTACATGATTTTCTTTTCATTTGCTTTTTGCAACTCCACTATGAGGTAAGTATTACAGGAATTTTCATTATAACTTTACACATTAGGAAACCAAACCTCAGGGACATTACATGAACCAACTATGGTAACAGAGCTAGTAAGTGTCTGAGGCAAGATTAGGCTCCTAGAATGTTCCTGATTCCAGGTTCAGCGTGATTGCCAGAGCCCCCTCATCCACTAGCACACTTGTGGACATTTCTTGGTACCATTAGTTAGCTGAGTACTGAGAGGATGCAGACTCCTCAAGGACAAGGACTTTTGCATCATCATATCCTGCGCAGGTTGTATGGTGCCTTGCACATTGGAAGTACGTAATCAGTATTAGCTAAATTGAATTATTGGATATATATATATATATATATATATATATATATATATATATATATATCTTCTGAAAAAAATAATAATGCAATATTAATGCAACATAAGTGATTTGGACATTACTTTTCTGCCTCTTTTCAGCATTAGCACTGATAATGAAAAGTCACCTGTACTGAAAAAGTATGAATTTTGAATTAGTCATTTTTTATCTGACAATGACAGAAGACTTCAGCAAGAAGCACAAAAAATGGAAGGGCCAGAAAATACCAACAGTGAAGGAAGGGAAGTGAGGCTCAATTGTCTGGTTAGATCGTCAGTCTGGACATGAAGTAAGAGCTCTCCGATAGAACCAAGGACACTATAGGGCCAAAAGGAAAGATATGTACATAAATGTACACTGCAAATTGTCCAGGTTCTTTTCCCTCCTTCCTGATTTTTACTTCCTTTGACAATGAAATGAGCAAAAAGACAAAAATCTTCACAACAGAGGGATCATTGGAACTACCTTACACATCATCTAGTCCAATGTCTTCATCTTACAGTTGAGGAAACTGAGGCCCTGAGAGCTGAAGAAGCTTGCCTAAAGACACATAGACAGTAAGGAGCAGAGGCAGGATTGGACATCAGGTCCTTTGACTCTGAATTTGGTATTCTTACCATTATGCCTCTGTGGAATCCCTATTCTATTGTTGAAAGTTTTCCTTTATTTTATACTTTTTCCTTCCATACATCTTCCATTTTCTTATACTCAAGGAAACTTCATTCCTCATAAAAGACACTGAATCTCTAGCTACCTAGATGTACCTTTTCCTATATCCTCTGGCCCTCTGGTTCAGGAGCAAGAGTAGATGAATTGAAATATGATATTTCAAAGGGCAAAGGAGCTGGGACTACAACCAAGGATCAACTACCCAGCAAAACTAAGCATAATTTTTCAGGCAAGGAGATGGACATTCAATGAAATAAGGGAATTCCAGACCTTCCTGATGAAAAGGCCAGAACTCAATGGAAAATTTGATCTCCAAATACAAAACTCAAGAGAGACATAAAAAGGTAACCAGGGGGAAAACCCCCACAAACCTTATTAACCAATAAGGGCAGGTTGTTTGCATATTTATGTGGGATTATATCACCTTATGTATGTTTTATATATATACATATATATGTCAGTCTTGAGAATGATACAGCTATTATGACAATTGAAAGGGATACACATAGATTGTGAATGCCTGTATAAATTAACTGATGTAAAGATAAAAAACATAAGTAAGAGATGTAAAGGGAGGGCTATGAGAGAAGAGGTAAGGAGGCAGTAGAAAAGGGTAAATTACACCAAATGAAGAGGCACAAAAACATATTATAGTAGAGGGAAAGAAGGGAGGGAGAAGAGCAGTATTTGAGCTTCACTGTCATCTGATCTGGTTCAAGAACAGAATAATATACCCTGATAAATTTAGAAATCTAACTTGACCTATGGGAAGTAGGAGGGGAAGGGGGGTGGGAAAGGGAAGGGGGTGGTCAGAAGGAAGGGGAGAAGTAGCTAGGGGGAAACGGTAAGATAAGGGAGGGGAATAAAGAGGGAGGGTAAACTGAGGAAGGCGGTGGTCAAAAGCAAAACTTTGTTGAGGAGAAGGGGAAAGGGAGAAATAAAAGCATAAACAGGGGGAAATAGGATGGAGAAAAAGACACAGATAGAAAGCATAACTCTGAACGTGAATGGGATGAACTCTCTCATAAAACAGAAGCGGATAGCAGAATGGATTAAAAACCATAATCCTACAATATGCTGTTTACAAGAAACACATTTGAAACAGAGGGATACACACAGGGTAAAGGTAAAAGGCTGGTGTAAAATATATTGCTCCTCAGCTAAAGTAAAAAAAGCAGGTGTCACAATCCTAATCTCAGACAAAACAAAAGATAGATTTAATTAAAAGAGATAAGGAAGGCCATTATATCCTGCTAAAAGGCACCATAAACAATGAAGCAATATCATTGTTTAACATATATGCACCAAGTGGTAAGGCATACAAATTCTTAGAGGAGAGGTTAAGGGAGTTGCAGGAAGAAATAGACAGCAAAACTATAATATTGGGAGACCTCAACCTCCCCCTTTCTGAACTTGATAAATCTAACCTCAAAATAAATAAGAAAGACGTTAAGGAGGTAAACAGAATTTTAGAAAAGGCAGATATGATCGACCTCTGGAGAAAACTGAATGGGGATAAAAAGGAATATACTTTCTTCTCAGCAGTACATGGCACATATTCAAAAATTGACCACGTACTAGGGCATAAAAACCTCACAATCCAGTGCAGAAAGGCAGAAGTAGTCAAAGCACACTTTTCAGATCATGATGCAATAAGAATTATTTGTAACAAAGAACCATGGAAAAATAAGCTAAAAATTAATTGGAAACTAAATAATCTAATTCTAAAGAATGAGTGGGCCAAAGAACAAATAAGGGAAACAATTAATAACTTCATTCAAGAGAATGACAATAATGAAACAACATACCAAAACTTATGGGATTCAGCAAAAGCAGTTCTTAGGGGAAGTTTTATATCCCTAAATGCTTACATGAATAAAATAGGGGAAAAGGAGATCAATGATCTGGGCATACAGCTGAAAAAGCTAGAAAAACAGCAAATTGAAAATCCCCAATTAAATACTAAATTAGAAATACTGAAAATCAAAGGAGAGATTAATAGAATTGAAACCAAGAAAACTATTGAATTAATAAATAAAACAAAGAGCTGGTTTTATGAAAAAAAAACAATAAAATTAACAAACTTTTGGTCAATTTGATTAAAAAAAAAGAAAGAAGAAAATCAAATTACCAGTATCAAAAATGAAAAGGGTGAGTTCACCTCTAATGAAGAGGAAATCAAAACAATAATAAGGAATTATTTTGCCCAATTGTATGCCCATAAATTTGACAACCTTAGAGATATGGATGAATATCTACAAAAACATAAACTGCCCAAGTTAACAGAAAAGGAAGTAAAATTTCTAAATAACCCCATCTCAGAAAAAGAAATTGAGCATGCCATCAATGAACTCCCTAGGAAAAAATCTCCAGGGCCAGATGGTTTTACATGTGAATTCTATCAAACATTTAAAGAACAATTAATTCCAATACTGTGCAGGCTATTTGGGAAAATAGGTGAAGAAGGAGTCCTACCAAATTCTTTTTATGACACAAATATGGTACTAATACCCAAACCAGGTAGAGTCAAAACAGAGAAAGAAAATTATAGAACAATTTCTCTAACGAATATTGATGCAAAAATTTTAAATAAAATATTAGCAAAAAGATTGCAGCAACTCATTACGAGAATAATACACTATGACCAGGTAGGATTTATTCCAGGAATGCAAGGCTGGTTCAATATTAGGAAAACTATTAGCATAATTGACCATATCAACAACAAAACTAGCAGAAACCATATGATCATCTCAATGGAAGCAGAAAAAGCCTTTGACAAAATACAACACCCATTCCTATTAAAAACACTAGAAAGCATAGGAATAAATGTAACCTTCCTTAAAATTATAAATAACATCTACCTAAAACCATCAACAAGCATTATTTGTAATGGGGATAAACTAGATGCATTCCCAATAAGATCAGGGGTGAAACAAGGATGTCCATTATCACCCCTATTATTCAATTTGGTGCTGGAAACATTGGCTGTAGCAATAAGAGAGGAGAAAGAAATTGAAGGAATTAGAATAGGAAAAGAAGAAACTAAATTATCACTTTTTGCAGATGATATGATGATTTATTTAGAGAATCCTAGAGAATCAAGTAAAAAACTACTTGAAATAATAAACAACTTCAGCAAAGTTGCAGGATATAAAATAAACCCACATAAATCCTCAGCATTCCTATACATTACTGACAAAGCCCAACAGCAAGAGATAGAAAGAGAAATTCCATTCAAAGTTACTGTAGACACTATAAAATATGTGGGAGTCTATTTGCCAAGACAAACCCAGGGCCTATATGAACATAACTATGAAACACTTTTCACGCGAATAAAGGCAGATCTAAATAAATGGAAAAATATCAGTTGCTCATGGTTAGGCTGAGCTAATATAATAAAAATGTCAATTTTACCTAAATTAATCTATCTATTCAGTGTCATACCAATCGAACTACCAAAAAATTATTTTACTGAGCTGGACAAAATAATAACAAAATTCATCTGGAAAAACAAGAGGTCTAGAATATCTAGGGTATTAATGAAAAGAAATGCTAGAGAAGGTGGCCTAGCCATACCAGATATTAAACTGTACTACAGAGCAGCAGTCATCAAAACTACCTGGTACTGGCTAAGAAACAGAGGTGTGGATCAGTGGAATAGGATAGGAATACAAGATGGAGAAGTCAACAACTATAGCAATCTACTCTTTGCTAAACCCAAAGAGGCCAGCTTCTGGGCTAATAATTCACTATTTCACAAAAACTGTTGGGAAAATTGGAAAATGGTAGGGCAGAAACTGGGCATAGACCAATACCTTACACCATATACCAAAATAAAGTCCAAATGGGTTCATGATTTAGGAGTAAAGGTTGATACTGTAAGTAATTTGGGAGAGCAAGGAATAGTTTGCTTATCAGATTTATGGAAAAGAAAAGAATTCATGACCCAACAAGAGTTAGAGAGCATTGCAAAATGGATAATTATGATTATGTTAAATTGAAAGTTTTTTGTGCAAAAAAAGCCAATGCAACAAAAATTAGAAGGGAAGCAGAAAATTGGGAGAAAATCTTTACAACTAGTGTCTCTGATAAAGGCCTCATTTCTAAAATATATGGGGAACTGAGCCAAATATATAGGAATACAAGCCATTCCCCAATTGAGAAATGGCCAAAGGATATGAACAAGCAGTTTTCAGAGGAATAAATTAAAGCTATCTATAGGCATATGAAAAAATGCTCTAAATCACTACTGATTAGAGAAATGCAAATCAAAACAACTCTTAAATACCACATCTCTCCTGTCAGATTGGCTGAAATAACAAAACAGGAAAATGATAAATCCTGGAGAGGATGTGGGAAAATTGGAACATTGTTACATTGCTGGTGGAGTTGTGAGATGATCCAGCCATTTTGGAGAGTAATTTGGAACTACACCCAAAGGGCCACAGGAATGTTCATATACCCTTTGACCCAGCAATACCACTTCTAGGGTTGTATCCCAAAGAAATCACACAAGCGGGAAAAGGGCCCATATGCAGAAAAATATTTATTGTGGCTCTTTTTGTGGTAGCCAAGAATTGGAAATCAAAGGGATGCCCATCAATTGGGGAATGGCTGAACAAGCTGTGGTATATGAAGGTAATGGAATACTATTGTGCCATAAGAAATGGGGATGATACGGACTTCATAACAACCTGGAAAAAGCTACACAACATAATGCTGAGTGAGCGGAGCAGAGCCAGGAGAACATTGTACACAACCATAGATATATGGATTCCGTGAGGACCAACCCTGACAAACTTCGCTCTTCTCAGCAACACAAGGTGCAAGGACAACTCCAAAGGACTCACGATGGAGAATGCTATCTTCATCCAGAGAAAGAACTATGAAGTTTGAATGCAGATTGAGGCACACTTCATGCTCGCATTTTTTTTCTTCTCTTTTGTTTTTGTTTTTGGGGTTTTGTTTTGGTTTTTTTTGTTCTGTTTCTTCTTTCTCATGATTCATTCCATTGGTCAAAATTCTTCTCCACAACTTGACTAGTGTATAAATTAATTCAATGCGAAGTTATACGTGGTAGTTATATGAGATTCTATGCCGTCTTGGGGAGGGAGGTGGGGAGGGTGGGGAGAAAATCTGGAACTCAAAATTATGTAGAACTGTGTGTTGTAAACTAAAAATAAAAATTCAAAAAAAAATTTAAAAAAGAGTAGATGGACTACTTCCTCTCACCTCTACTAACAGCAAGCTCTTCTTCTTTGAAGTTCATGCCATCCTATCTAGATGTTAGGTCCCTTTGTCTTTAAGGTTCTGCCATTTCATATGGAAAAACCAGTTGCTGAGCTCTGGTTGATCAGATTCTTAAGAATTGGAATTACTCTGACTCAGAGTTCTGAGATAAGCGGTTGGTCATTTTCAACATGACAAAGTATAGTGTAGTGGAGAGATTTGGATATCAGAATTGTTTTGTGATCATGAAACAAAGTGTAATTTATGTTGTCTATAGACAGAAGATGAATGAAAACTTGGTTACTAGCCATAAGCTAAGATGGGATTGTTCACAGAGAAGACCCAGAGTCTGAGCCCAGGAAAATGAGACAGAGAGAGAGAGAGAGAGAGAGAGAGAGAGAGAGAGAGAGAGAGAGAGAGAGAGAGAGAGAGAGAGAGAGAGAAGATAATTTCAGAACTGTACCACCTAAAGTTTAAGCTGGAAGTGATAAATACTACACTTGTTGAAAAAAGTTCAAGCAAGTAGAGGAGCAGCTTGGAAAAAGAGAATCAGAGAAGTCATTCATAGTGGATTGACAGGCCCATCTGAGACATCATGCTTAGTGAAGTGCTATTCAAGAACATAATGGATCCCTTCCTAGCTATTCCTCAAGTTTGGCCTTTCAATAATAACATCTTTCTCTCACCTTCAATCTCTTTTTATCTACTGACTCTTCTCCTGCTGCCTGCAAACATGCTTGGATCTTCCCAGTCCAGAAAAGAATCACAATCCTCCTTCTCTATCAAATTATGTACTTTTATCTTTCTTCCTTTTTACAACCAAACTCATAGAAAAAGCTGTCTATACTCCTCTCCAATTTTTGATCTCTCATTCACTCGTCACCCCATTGAGATATAGCTTCTGACCTCATCTCTATGGTCTCTAATGATTTCTTGCGTGCTATATCTGATGGCCTTTTTTTGGTCTTTATCATTCTTAACCTATTTGCATCTTTTGATACTGTTAACTATCCTCCCCTCCTGGGTACTTTTTTTCCTCCCATGCCTTTTTAAAATTCTTTTCTCTTGGTTTTCTTCCTGACTGTTCTCAGTCTCTTTTGCTTGATCATCATCTATGTCCCACTAGCCCCCTAACTATGAGTGTCCCCCAAGGCTTTCTCCTGGATCCTCTTCTCCATGTCTTTTTCTATACCCTAATGGATTCAGCTAGCATCTCTTTGAAAACAATTCCCAAATCTCTATATCCATCCTTAATCTGTTTCTTGAATGCAAATTGCACATCATTCAACTATTTGCTGGACATGTCCACTTAAAAATTTTGTAGGTAGCTCTAATTCAGTATGAGAAATACAGAATTCATTATCTTCCCCTTACTACTGCCAAATCCACCCATCCCCCAGACTCCCCTATTTCTGTTAATGATGCTACCAACCTTATAGTCATACAGGTTTACAACTTTAGTTATTTTAAACTCTTCACTCTCCTTCACTTCTCATATCCAATTAGATTCCAAGTCATGTTGATTCTACCTCCTTTTCTAACCATCTCCTTTTCTCTATTCGCATAGCAACCACCCTAGTTGAGGCCCTTTTATCACTTCTCATCTACAACCACGGTGTCAAATTCAAATAGAAATGAATCTTTGAGGGTAGCATATTGACTTAGAAAACCACATATCATAACAGATATAACATTATCTATGCTGTATTGTATTTTTATTTTCTTAAACACTTTCCAACTTTACATTACAGTCTGTTTGGGTTGAACTTGGAAGTTATATGGGCCCATATAGCCCCAAGGCCCTGAGTTTGACACCTCTAATCTAGACCATTACAATAGTCTCATAACTGATTTCCCTGTTTTCCATCTCTTTACTTTTCAATCAGTCAACAAACATTTACTAAGCATTTACTATATGCTGGGCAGCGTAATGAATATAAGAGATATAAATAAGAAGCAAAAATGGTCCACTGTCTTCAAGAATTTATATTGTCTCTTGTGGGAGACAACATAAATCAGAACATAAAAGATAAATACAAAGTAGATGGAAGGTAACCTTAGAAGGAATGGAACTGGCAGCTGGGGAGCCCAGGAAGGACATCCTGGAGGACACAGTAGTTGATCTTCACCTTAAAGGAAGCCAGAGATTCTAAGAATCAGAGTTGGGGAAGGAGACCATTCTAGGAATGGGAAATACCCAACATAAAAGCACCAATATTGGAAAGAGAGTGTCATAAGGAACTATGAGTAGTCTAGGATGACTAGATTAAATAGAGGGAAATAGAATATAAGACTGGAAAGGCAGAACTAACAAACAGAGAATTTTATTTTTGATCTAGGAAATAATAGGGAACCACTGGGGTTATTGAGTGGGGAGGGAGGAGATAGCATGATCAAACTTATGCATTGTGGAAATCACTTTGGTAGCTATGGGAAGAATGAGTTTGAGTGGGGAGATACTTGAGTCAAAGAGACCAAATTAGAAACTGTTATTACAGTAGTGGTTGCGTACATGGAAAGAAGGAGATGTATGCAAGAGATATAGAAGAAGAAATGATAAGATTTGGCAACTGATTGGTATATGTGAGGTAAATGAGAGAGGAGTTGAAATAACACCTGGGTGAGGAAGGATGGGGTGTGGTATCTTTTGCAGGGATAGAGAAATTCAAAAGAGGAAAGGTTTGGGGGGAAATGGTAATTAGTATTGTTTTGAACCTGTCAAGTTTGAAATGCCACAAGAAATCCAGCTTGAAATGTCCAACAGATAATTGGTAGTCTGGAGCTCAGGAAAGTGACTGGGGTTGGATAAACAAATATGGAAATCATCTTCAAAGATATGATAATTGAAGGCAAGGGAGCTAATGATATCATTAAGAGAGAGAATACAAAGAGAAAGGAAAAGAGGTCCAGGACAGAGAGCAAGGAGGGCCCCAATAGTTAGTGAGTATGACGCAGATGAAAATCCAGGAAAAGAGACTGAGAAGAGATAGTCAGACAGGTAGGAGAGCCAAGAGAGAGCAAAGGTATAAAAATCTAGTGAGGAGGGAGTATCCAGCAAGAAACAATGGCCAATAATGTCAAATGCTGCCAAGAGACCCAGAAGGATGAGAATCTAGAAGAGGCAACTATACTAGACAATTACTAGAACACTGGTAATTTTTTGTAGAGAGAAGTTTCAGTCAAGGGAAGAGGGATGAGGTCTGGTACCAGATTGGAAAGTGTTTAGAAGAAGACACTGCCTCCCCCACCAGGACTGGTGAATCAGGGGTATTACTGAAAGTCCAACTAGTCCTAGAAAGGGTAGCCAGGAATGGAGTGTTAGTCTTTTTGAGTGCCACAAATGGAAAGTGGGAGATAGGAAGAGTTTTAAGGTGAATAGAAATTTGTTGATTATGGAACAAACATTTCAGAGGTCACAGTGAAAAGGGGTGGGGTGCAGGTCCTTGGTGGATCACTGTGGGGAAGGGTATATTTGAGGGGGATGAGAAAGAGAGTGCCCAGCTGAGGTTGGGGGAGAGATTTGTTCTTCAGCAGTTCAGTATCAGAGATAGGAAGATTAAGAGAGAACAGGAATATGCTAACCATTAAAGAATGGGGCTGAGCAGATAGAGTAACTGTGAGGCATGCTAACCAAGGCAGCTTATTAGAAGGTTTAAGGTCCATGTTTTGTGATGGCACAGTCCTAAAGCAACACGCCCTGTATGCTGTAAATTGGGGCCAGGCTAATGATGTGACCTTTGAGTCCTAGAGGCATGGTTAGGTCAGTCATCAGAAGCCTAGGGAGGAGGGAAGCAGTCCTCCACACAGCTGCCCACATAATCTTCCTAAAGCACAAGTCCAATCACCCCTCACCCTTGTTCAAAAACCTTAAATGGATCCCTATTGCCACTGACATAACAAAGACAAACACTTCAGCTTGGTCTTTAAAGCCTTTCCCATCCTGGCCTATCTTTCCACAATTATTTCACCCCGCTACTTTTGATGTCTTCTCTATTCAATCCAAACTGGTCTGCTTGCTGTTCCCAGAATTTTTCCTTCTATCTCCTGCCTCTATTATATCTCTTATCTTTGCAGATGGCACCCTGATTCTTGCAATGAATCCTTCCTCACTTCTCCACCCTTAGAATTCTGAGCCTCCTTCAAGGCTCAATGCTGATGCTGTCTCCTACAGACCCCCAAACTGTCCCCTACACACACACACACACACACACACACACACACACACACACACACCTTACACACACATTCACTTGTTAGTACCGTCTCCTTTCTCAGATGATCAGATGCTTACCTCTCTGAGTAAATGCATCGCTCCAGGGGAATTCAATGTCCCTGAAGGCTGGGACTATTTTCCTTTCTATCCTCAGCCCCTATCACAAGACCTTGCATATAGCAGATGCTTTAAAAGAAATGAGCTTATTAAATGAACAAAAGTATAAATGGTTGAAGCATAACCAGGAGAATTGAATTATGGCCAGGGTTTCATCCCCTTTCCTCTCATTCCTATATCTCCAGCTTTACTTCAGGTAGACAAAATCTTTTTTTCCAAAAATGAAATACAGGACTTCAAAGGGAGCTACCACCTTCCATAGAGCACCAAGATTGAACTTACGCATGCAAAGAATTGATGCTGCCTCTATGGTGGGGGATTTAAGAGACACTGGGAGATTCCTTTGCCCAAATCTTCAACCCTTGGATATTAGTAATTCATTCTTATGGGTCAAGCACTGAACTCTCCCTGAACCCCTTTCATAGTGCAAACAGTCTGGGCTGGGGCCACCGGCACAGTCTTGTACGGATTAGCTGAGGCCTTGAGTAATTTACTAAACCTCAATTTCTTCACATGAGCAAAGGGGGTAAGATGGGCCCTGACTACTACATTAGTAGAAAATATATGTGGCTTTTAGCTGTAACACTTTACACAACATGATGCAGGGGGAAAAGCACCAGGTTTGAATTCCAAATACTTGGCTAAGGATGCTACTGGACTACTAAGCATGTGTGACCCTGGGCAAGTCCTTTGCTTTCTCCCAGATTCCTCCTATGTCTCTCTCCTAGGGTTGTTTTTAGGAATTCACACAGAGCTATATAAATGTGTATGTAAATGTACTTTAAAATAAATGTACTTTAAAAACATGATGAACTAATATATCAAAGAGTCCATCATGACATACTGCAAATCGGTTTTTTAGGTGACAGAAGACAAGAAACTGAGGGACAGGGAAGTTAGGGGATTCTTCTAAGGTGATAATCGCAGAGTAGGGGTTCCAATTCAGACCTTCTGACTCTAAGCCTAGTGTTACAGTGTCGGGTCCCTCTGGCAGTCTTTGCCAGAAGCACCAAGTCAATTAGAGGAACAATTAGGAAGAGTCCATGCCTACTCACTCCTCAACTGTCTTGAAGAAAAAGTACTTTTAAGGTTAGATAGCAAAAGAGCCAGATACTATTGCCCTGTCTGAGATCAGGGAGCGGAGAGAGGCCTGGAAGTGTCAACTTCCCAGTCTATCCATCTCCTTATAACCATTTTGGGGCCAAACATTTAATTTTTAAAATCTTGCCCCTACAAAGCTCAAAGAGTCTGGGCTTAGGTTAATTAAATGACAATGTGGTTTTTATTTTTTAAATTAATTTCTCTTAGCAAAATGCTTGCTTGTGTGGGTGGACACTCAAAAAGCCACGAATCTTCGTCTGCAAAAAGAGATTCTCAGGCTGAACACTTCACAAATGATTGGCACCTGGCACCCAGTGGGTAATCAAGTGGAAAGTGTTTTTACTTGGAAAAGTCAGGCATTTCACATAACGGGAAGGACCAAAAATGATCATCTTTCCAGAAGCGTACAAACAGGAGAAAGAAAAAGAGAACAGGAGAAATGGAAGAGATGGCAATGGAGACATGCCTCAAGAATTTGAAGATTTAGAATTAGAGATTCTGTCCTGTTATAAAATTCTTAGAGACATTCTAGTCCAACCCTTTATTTTACAAAGAAAAGAACTGATGTTCAGAAAGGAGAAATATCTTGTCCAAAATAATACACGTAATCAGTAAGCAGAGGCTTTCCCTGATTCTCTCAGCTAATAGAGATCTCCCTAATTACCTTGTAATGGTCTTACATTTCTTTTGTATTTATTCTGCAGTAACCCATCCTTGGCAAATGACTATGGGCAAGTCACTTAAACCTCTTGGTGCTCTAAGCAACTCTCTACAACTATACATTTCAGAGAAGGTGCCAACCTGTGCTGAGAGAAGGATTTTCCATACCAATGAAATAGGTTCAAGCCCTTCCCTATATATTTATTTTGCATACATTTATTTATATATGTACATGTTATCTCCCCAAAAGAATGCAACCTTCTTAAGAGATGGAATTCTATTTTTTTCAGTTTTCTTTTGTATCCCCAGTGCCCACAATAGTTCTTGGCACAGAGCAGGCATTTAATAAATGCTTTTTAATTTATTGATAGAGTGCTGGGCCTATAGTCAGGAAGACTCATCCTCCTGAGTTCAAATCTGACCTCAGACACTTACTAGCTATGTAACCCTGTCACTTAACCCTGTTTGCCTCATTCCCTAATCTTTAAAATGAGCTGGAGAAGGAAATGGCAAACCACTCCAGTATCTTTGCCAAAAAACCCAAATGGGGTCACGAAGAGTCAGACACAACTGAAACAACTGAACAATAACAACAAATGGAAACCCTAGTTCTGTGTTCTTTGCCTTATACAGTATGTCCTCATTAATTACTCAACAAACCTCTTCTCCATATTAAATAATGCCAAGTCCTTAAATTTTTTCTGTTTGAGGACAATTGATGAAGCAGTCAGCATTTCCAATGGGTTCCTCTGTACCCTTTCCAAGTTTCTGCTACAGTTTAAGTGTGCACCACTTTAAGAAAACTTGATACACAAATGGACAGACTCACAAAACAAATTGTGGCAATGGGGAATAACATCTTTTACACAAGAAGTTGAGTTTTGTTTGATTTGGTTTTATACCTCACAGAAAAGGTTGAATAAGCTGTCAGTTCTTCCCTTGGGTTTAAAACAGTATTCTTTCTTCTTATACTTAACTACTTCAAAAATTCAAGATTTCATCAGTATGGGTAATCTCTCCATGAATGCAGATCTCAGCTCCCCTGGGATTGGATAATCGCTCGTCAGGTGTGTCATGGGAGGAAACCTTTTTGAGAGACAGGACAGACTCCACTGTGGAAGGCTCCTTCCAACTCTACAATTCTATGATCCTGTGATTCCATGACTTAGTAGATGACCTTATGGACAAAACTGTCATCAGCTAATGTAATAATAAGCCTTTTAAAACTTAGCTAGGCTGCTCCTAGAAACAAACAAAACATAAAATCTATCACTGCTTCATCTTCAAAATCTTTCCAGCCTGATAGAATCTGCTTCATTTCTGCTCAATTGGAATGGACTTTTAGCCCAGCTAATCCTCTTTTTTTTCTTTTTTAAGTTATTATTTATTTATTTTAAAATTCTTTTCTTTTTAAATTTTGAGTTCTGAATTCTCCCCTATCTTCCTACACCCTCCTACACCCACTGAGAAAGCAAACAATATGATATCAATTATACACATGAAATCATGTAAAATATATTTCCATTTTAAAAAAGCATTTTTTAAAAGCAAGAAAAAATAAAATGGAAAAAATTATACTTCAGCTTGCACTCAGGGTTCAATCAGTTCTCTCTCTGGAGGTGGATAGCATTTTTTCATCATGAGTCCTTTGGAATTGTCTTGGATCATTATATTGATCAGAGTAGCCAAGTGTCTCATAGCTGATCATCATTACAACACTGCTGTTACTATGTACAGCAATCTCCCAGTTCTTCTCACTTCACTTTGTATCAGTTCAGATAAGATCTCCCCATGTTTTGGTTGTTGATGCTGTTTTCTGAAACACCCCCTGCCATTTTCCATAGCACAATATGGTGACATCATAATCATATGCCACAAGTTGTTCAGTCATTCCCCAATGGATGAGCATCCCCTCAATTTGCAATTCTTTGTTACCTCAAAAAGTACTCATATAAATATTTTTGTACATCTAGGCCTTCTCCTTCTTCTTTGATTTCTTCAGAACATAGACTTATTAGTGGTATTGTTGGGTCAAAGGGTACGCAGAGTTTTGTAGCTTTTTGGACATTGTTCCCAATTGTTTTCCAGAATGATTGGACCAGTTTACTACTCCACCAAGAGTTCATTAGTGTACCTATTTTCCCCTCATCCTCTTTAATATTTGGCATTTCTGATAGATATGAGGTGGTACCTCAGAATTGTTTTAATTTACATTTCTCTTATCAATAGTAATCTAAGGAATTTTTTTTTTCATATGACTATGGAAAGCTTTAATTTCTTCTTCTGAAAACTACCTGTTTATATTTTTGATCGCTCATTAATTGGAGAATGGCTCATTATTTTTTTTAATAAATTTGACTCAGTTCTATACTCAGTATATATTTGAGAAATGAGACCTTTATCAGAGGAACTTACTGTAAAGATTTTTGATATTACTTTATTGTCCATGGTACCTTTTAGTAAAATAGTTTCCTGGATTATCTCTTTTAATTAGGACTATTTTTACTTTTTCTTTGTCTAAGATCATAATTGTTACCCCTACCTTTTTTACTTCAGCTGAAATGTATTAGATTCTGCTCCAGCCCTTTATTTTAACTCTGTGTGTGTTTTTCTGTTTCAAGTGTGTCTCTTATGAACAATTTATTTTTGGCTTCTGGTTTCTAATTCCTTCTGCTAGCCACTTCTGTTTTATGGTGAGCCCATTCCATTCACATTCACAGTTATGATTACTGTTTATTTCCCTCTATCTCATTTTCTTCTGTTTCTTCTTCTCTCTCTTATCCCTCCTCAGAAGTCTGTTTTGCCTCTAACCAAAGCCTTCCTTAATCTGACCTCCCTTTTGTTACCCCTCCTTTCTATTATTCCCTTCCCCTCTTATTTCCCTATTAGGTAAATTAGATTTCCCCTCCCTTTTCCCTATTAGGTAAGTTAGATTTCTATGCACAACTGAGTATGTATACATATTCTGCCCTCTTTAAACCAATTCCAACATGACTGAGGGTCAAACATTATGCACCACCCCCTCAATTTTCCTGTTCACTGTAAAAGCACATCTTTTATGTGAGATAATCTTCTCCATTCTATCTCTCCTTTCCCCCTTCTCCAGATTATCCCTCTTTTTCATCCCTTCATGGGGGGGGGGAGGGAGATCATTTCAACATAATCGACTCCTACCCATGCCTTCTTTCTATGCAAACTCTTTTTAACTGCCCCAATAATGCTAGAGGTCTAAAGAGTTACATACATCACCTTCCCACATAGGAATACAGACAATTTAATTATATTAAGTCCCTCATGATTTCCCTTTAATGTTTACCTTTTTATACTTCTCTTGAGTCTTGTGTTTGAAGGACAAATTTTTTATTCAGCTCTGGTCTTTCCATCAGGAATGCTTGAAAGTTCTCTATTTCATTAAATATTCATTTTACCCAGGAAGGTTTGTACTCAGTTTTGCTGAGCAAGTTATTCTTGGTTGTAATTCTAGCTTCTTTGCCTTTCAGAATATCATATTCCAAGCCCTCCACAACCTTAATGTGGAAGCCACTAAATCCTGTGTGATCCTATCTGTGGCATTATGATAACTGAATTGTTTCTTTCTGGCTGCTTGAAGTATTTTCTCTTTGAACTGGGAGCCTGGTATTTGGCTATAATATTCCTGGAAATTTTCATTTTGGGATCTCTTTCAGGAGGTAATTGGTGAATTCTTTAAATCTCTGTTCTATCCTCTGGATCTAAAATATCAGGGCAACTTGTAATTTCTTGAAATATGATATCTCGGTTCTTTGATCATAGCTTTCAGGTAGTCCAATAAATTTTAAATTATTTCTCCTCAATGTATTTTCTTGATCAGTTGTTTTTTTTTTCTGAAGAGATATTTCACATTTTCTTTTTTTTTTTCATTCTTTTGACTCTGTTTTATTGTCCTGAAATCTCATGGAGTCATTAGCTTCCACTTGCCCAATTTTAATTTTTGAGGGATTATTTTCATCAGTGAGATTTTGTACCTCTTTTTCTATTTGGCCAATTCTTCTTTTTAAATTCTTTTCTTCAGTGAATTTTTGCTCCTCTTTTACCATTATGCCAATTATGTTTTATAAGATATTATTTTCTTCAGTATTTTTGTGCCACTTTTACCAAGCTGTTAATTCTTTTCATAATTTTCTTGCTTTGTTCTCATTTGTTGTCCCAGGTTTTCCTCTACCACTCACAACTCTTTCTTTAATGCTTCCAAAAATTCTTATTGGGCCTGAGTCTAATTAGCATTTTTCTCTGAGGCTTTGTTTGTAGCTATATTTCATATTGTTGTCATCTTCTGAATTTATGTCTTCAGCTTCTCTAACATTGTAGTAGTTTTCTTTATGGTCAAGTGCTGTTTGTGGTTTTTGCTCATTTTCACAGCCTATTTCTTGACTTTATGTTAAAGTTGGGCTCTGTTCACCTTAGGGTGGAGAAGCACAGTCCCAAGCTTCAGGCTTTTTTGTGCTGCTGTTTTTCAGAGCTTGTTCTGGTGGTCTGGAAGTTTTCGATGTTTCCAAGGTGATATGACCCTGGGAGAGACTGTCCTGGTCTCCTGGTTTTACAGATAAAAAATAATTGAAACAATCAGTAGAAGCTATCAGTAGTCAAGTAAAAATGTTCTAAATCATTACTGATTAGAGAAAAACAAATTAAAACAACTCTAAGATATCTATCAATCCTTCATTATCTATCAGAATGACTAACATAACAGAAAATAAAAATGACAAATGCTGAAAGGGATATTAAAAAATTAGGACACTAATGCACTGTTGGTGGACTTGTGAACTAGTCCAACCATCATGGAGAACAATGTTATTTAAATGCTAGTTACTACTACTATATAACATGACATATTTGCTGGTTCATACTTTTTTGTTGTTATCTTTTTGGGCCTCTACTCATACTCAAGTCTTTGTCAGCTCCAAGTTGCAGCCTGCCTAGAGCTATGTCCAGGATTCATCTTTTTATTTTCCTTTTACTTACCTGTAATCTCAATACTTTCAAAATCTTAGTAGCCAATGATTCACAGACATAGTGAAATATTAATATCCCAAAGATAAGTTTATCACATCGAGCCCAAAGTTAGGGAGTAGGCTGGAAAAAACGTGCAGAAAAAAATAAAAGAATTCTACCATAAAAAGCTATTATGATGACAGGGATTCTCAAGACATAAACCAAGATGAAGAGAATAATTCCACAACTCAACAAGCAAAGCTTCAAAGAAAACCACAGCTCAGGCACAAATTCTACCAAAATTTTTGAGAGAGATGAAGCAAGAGTTTCAAAATGAGTTTAAAACATTTTTGTCAATAAATGAGAGTACAAGAGGAAAAACACTGAAAAAGAATTGAAAGTTTTGAAAAGAAATGGAAAGGAAATTAACAGATTACAATAATAAGTATAAAACCTTGCCCACACAATAAACTCCCTGAAAACTAGAACAGACTAAAAATAGAAGTCAAAGATTCCATGAGGCAACAAGAAATATTAAAACAAAGTCCAAAGACTGAAGAGGAAAAAGCAGAAGAAAATGTAAGGTATTTCATATCAAAAACAACTGACCTAGAAAACAGATTGAGGAGAAAAAATTAAGAATAGTTGGACCACCTGAATGTCATGGCAAAAAAAAAAAGGAGCCTAGACATCATATTTCAGGAAAAGAAAACCATCCAAATCCCTTAGAACCAGAGGGCAAAATGAAAATAGAAGAAATCTAACAATCACTTCCTGAAAACCCCAAAATGAAAATGCCCAAGTATAATTATAACCAAGATCCAAAGCTTCAAGATCAAAGAAAAAATACCATACAAGCATCTTAGAGAGAAAGAATGAAAGTACTGAGAAGATAAAATTAGAATCACACATGATTTATCAGTGATTTACATAAAGGAGAGGAGGCCTAGAATATCATATTTCATAGGACAAAGGATAAACACTTGAAGAATTACTTATCCAGCACAACTGATTATAATAACACGGGGAAAAAAAATGGATTGAGGAGTGGGGGTGAACTATTAATGATACAGAGAACTTTCAAGCATCCTGATGGAAAGATCAGAGCTGTATAGAAACTTTGAAATTCAAACATAGGTATTAAGAGAAGCATAAAAATATAAACATGAATGAACAATGATAAAAGACTAAATAAGGATAAACTGCTTATATTCTGACATAGGAAGATGTTACATTTCCCCTATGAATCCCATTATCATCAGGCGTCATAAAAGGAGTCTAATTAAATAGAAGACCTGGGCATGGTTCTATGTCAATGATCTTAAAAGAAGAATGGAAAGGAAAGAGAAAAAAATAGACTGGGCTGAGGGTGAGGGAAAGAGAAGGTTAAGAAAAATTATCTCACATAAGTAGACATCAACCAATAATCAATCGATAAATATTTATTAAGCCCCAACTATGTGCCACTTGCTGTACTAAGCACTAGGTATACAAAAATAGGTAAAAGATAGTCCCTGCTCTCGCAAAGCTTAAAATATTCTGTACAAACAAGGAGGAGAGTTGGGGGAAGAGGCTGGCACTTGAACCTTACTCTTATCCAAACTACTCAAAAGAGGGAAGAATGCATGCCCACGAAATTGGGTACAAAAATGCACATCAACAGCAGGAACATAGGAGAAAAGGGAAGAGGAGGGAAGAGAAAATCAGAGGGAAGGAAGATTAAGGAAAATATGAGACCCAAGTGAAAAAACCCTAAGGATGTATGAAAATATTTAGAGCTTTTTTTGAGATAGCAAAGTATGGAAATCTGAGGGGATGCCCATAAATCTGGGAATAACTGAACAAGTTATGTGTATTAGCAATTTTGATTTGAAGATCTTTCCCACCCATTAATAGGCCATGTGACCTGCTTACATCACAGGAAGCCTAAGTTACATGGTGGGAGGAGCTAACTGACAGGAAAAGGAAGTTATGTCACAGAAAATGCTGAGAGAGAGAGACAATATGGCTGCTGAGGGCTGCCCTCATGATTGTTAGAACTGAATAAGGTGACTTAGCTGTATTGTGAGTTTGTTTTGGAGAAGACTCCAGCAGGGGGTTAGAGAGGTTTGGGGATGATGAGGCTCCATGTTGTGATATTCTGTATTGAATGTTTTGGGTTCCTTGCTGTTATGATGAAGTGAACTGACTGGCTGTGGGAGCTGAGCATTTGGTTATGGGATATGGTTCTCTGGTGTCTGAATAAATGGTTTACTTCTTCTACTTTCTATGTGGAGAGTCTTGTATACTTTGCGATACAGAACTACAGAGTCATTTTGACAATTATCATCTACATTGTTATTATTGCCTTACTGTTTCATTATGGTATAAAAATATTATTTTGTTGTAAGAAATGATTAAGAAGATGGTTTCAGAGAAACCTGGGAAGACTTATATGAACTGTGACAGATGATGTAAACAAAACCAGGAGAAAAACTTATACAAAGTAAAGAATATGGCAAATACAAACAATTTTAAAAGAATTTGGAACTCTGATTAGTGTATTGATCAACCACATTTGCAAAGGATGAAACATGCTAACTATCTCTTTATCAAAAGGTGAAAGATTCACCTTTGCAGAATGAGAAAAAAATTGACATGGCCAATGCTAAAATGTGTTTTACTTGGCTGTACATATTTGTAAAAAGGGTTTTGTTATTCCTTTGTTCTATGCGGGAAGGAGACTTTTTAGAAGGCAAGGGAAAAGGCAGATTTTTGTTGATTGAAAAAATATATAAATAAAAAATGAGCTTATGCAACAGGGAGCAGTTTAGGGATCAATAAAAGCACTAAGTGGCTTCCTCAAAATGATCTCACCTATAGCAGAGGTAAATAAGGAAATGAAGAAAATCTTGAATTCGGATGGTCTATGAACCAGCACAGTCAGGTGAAATATCACTATTAATTGTTATATGTGCCCCAATTTTGTATAACACCAAGGGTGCAATGTTGCCATAGGAAATCTATAAACATCATGGACCAGGTACCCTCTGGGACAGAAATTCTCCCAGGTTGCAAGGTCTTTAGATAAAATTTCCTAGAGCTCAAGTCATCTCCGTTCCATTCTTCACTCTCGAATGCAGATAAAGTCACAGCTCACCTGATACCTGCTCCAGATAGCTCCTTATTATCTCCAGGATCAAATATAAATTCCTCTGGTATTTCCCATTGTTTATATGCTGACCCCTTTCTATCTTTCTGGTCTTCTTATACTGTCTTCCCATCCACACACTCCACAATGCAGATACACTGGTCTACTTGCTTGTCCTCATACTTGACACCTCATCAAAGGTCTCCATGCTTTTATGCTAGCTGTTCCCCATGCCTAGAATGCCCTCTATCCTCACCTCCTCCACTTAACTTCCTCCAAGACTCAAAACCCACCTTCTTCAAGAGGCCTTTCTTGGTCTCCCAAATTACTAATGCCCTCTACTTTGAGATTCCCTCTGTCTTCTGAATGTATCTTGTGTGTACTTAGTGATTTACATATTATCTCCATTAGAATGTAAGTTTGTTGAGGGCAAGAACTGTTTTGCCTTTGTATCCCTAGAGGTTAGCACCATGGCTAGACTATAACAAGTACTTAATAAATTCTCATATACTGACTGACTGATTGCCTGACTGGGGTCAGACCAATCTATTCCCAAAGATTAACAAAGAGATACTTGCTTCTACTGGGGACACTAACTGAATCTAGTACTTAGAACCATTTAGGGAAATTTCCTGTTCTCTGGAGGTTTGGGGGTAGCTAGAGATGGGTAGTGGCAGGGGGAAGCCTTAAAGAAGATAATATCTATAAAATATTTTGTAAATCTTTAGGTGCTACATGAATTGAACTATTGATTTATTATTATCTTAAGAAAAATACATTATAATCAAGAGAGACACAAGAGCAAAGGTTTAATACCAGCACTGGAACAGCAATAGGAACGATGACCAGCTCTGCCCATCTGTCAGTAGAAAAAGTTTGAAGTATTGTCAAAAGCATCTCAGGAGATGTGAAATACAATGCAGCAATGAGGGAGGGCATCAAGAGGGATTTGAGGCCAAAGGATGGGAAGAAGGGAAAAAGAGAAAACAAATCTGTAAACAGGACTAATTTTGAATTCTCAAATGCAAATCTTGGATTGAAAGACTTTCAAAATAGTCCACATTGTAGCCAGAGGCAGAACTGAACCTTGGTGTGGGCTATTTCCCCATCCTGATGCACCTCCTTCCTCCAGTATAGAGAAAATGGCTGAGTAATCTGGTGAGACAAAGGTAACAGTCCCATAACCCAACATCTGGAATCTCAGATGTTCACCTACGGAGGCTGTGCCGCCATCTTCAGGATAGACTGGCAGGCCGTAATTGGTAATGACTGCTCTAATGAATGTTTGACTTCCCTGTAAAATCTTGAGGACACAACCTCTGCAAACCTCCCTCCCCCTCATACCATCTAGGTCAGTTGTATCCAATTCAAATAAAAAACAAAGTCCCTGGGGCAGCTAGGTGGTGCAGTGAGTAGAGCAGTGGCCCTGGAGTCAGGAAGACCTGAGTTCAACTCCAACCTCAGACACTTGACACACTTATTAGCTGTGTGACCTTGGGCAAATCACTTAACCCCAATTGCCCTGCCTTCCCCCTCCAAAAACAAAAACAAAACAAAACAAGTAAGCACCTAAACTATAAAAGGATTTCTGTGGGCCCCATATTAACTTAGAAAATGACAAATAAATATTACCTCTATCGTATTTTTATTTATTTTGTCAAATATTTTTCAATTACGTTTTAATCTAGTTCAAGTGTTACAGGCCACAATGGGCTGCTGTTTGATGCCTCTGATCTATGTTATCCTCCTTTCTTTGGGACCATAACCCAGCAGCCCTATCAATGACAACAGAGCCTAAATTTGATAAGAAGACACTTTGGTACCCCCAAAGGTATTACCCACTCTAATATTTAACAAGATGCTCAGTGTCACAAAGTTCTTCCCCTAAGCCTCCTGCTTTAATCCAATCATTGGAAAAATATTTATTAACAACTATAAATGATATTAAGGAAAAGAAACAAGAATGAGACAATCTTTGCACTCAAGAAATTTACAAAATCACTGGGGAGACAAAACTGGAATCCAGCAAATACTTGATCAGCACCTACTATGTGCCAGGCACTATGTTAGGTGCTAGCATATAAAGAGGAAGACAGATGCCATTTCCATCCTTACAGTATGTATATATTAACAGACTAATGACAAATGCCAAGAACAGGCCAACATATGATTGTATTCTAGAGTGTGTCATATGGGATTCTAAAGAAGGGAAAAGCTACAAAGATAAGTAGGAGAAAATAACCAATTTGACTCTAGAAAACTGATAATGAAGCAAGCTTCCAGCCTCTTGCAGAAAGGTGATAGACCAGATGTGAAGAATGAGCCATGCATTTTCAGATATGACCAATGTGTGGATTTGTTTTGTTTGTTTGTACTTATTTGTTAAGAAGGAAGTTTCTTATTGAGTATTATTAGGGAAGAAGGAGATATAATAGTAATACAAAAAGAAGAAAGAAAAGTATCTTAACAATAAAAAATTACATACAGAAAAGAAAGCATAAAGAGTTTCAGAAGGGAATATAGACAAGCAGGACAGGGTATTAAATTTAATATATACCTTAAGAATTCAAATATACATTATAGTGATTAATGAGTTCCTATATGATTTTCTTTTTATACTCTTTTTTTTTGTCTGTGGAAATGTTCTTGTTTGTTATGTTTGTCAAATTCATAATAAAAGCAAAGAAAAAATTTAAAAAGATTGGTACAATTTAGCATCACAGATTTAAAAGTAGAATCTCAAAGATTCATTTGGTCACCCTACTGCCCATTTTAGAGGTGAGGAACCTGAGACCCCCAAAATGTATAGGATTTGCCAAAGGTCACTCACAGTAAATTGCAAAGTCAGTATCTTGACTAAGAGTCTTTGGCTCCAAAAGCAGCACTCTTTCCAATGCAATCAAGGGAGAGGAGAAGAAATCAAACACTCCAAATAAGGAAGGAAGAAGCAGGAACCACAGGAGAATGAATTTCTGGGGATAAGACAAGGAGAGCTGAAACTCGTCTACTTGAAACAGTTTATATTGTTGTTGAGTCCTTTTTTTCAGTCGTCTCTGACTCTTTGTGACCCCATTTGGAGTTTTCTTGGCGAAGATACTAGAGTGGTTTGCCATTTCTTTCTCTGTGCCATTTCTAGTAAAATAGATAATAGACAAATAACAGATAAGTGAATGAATAAATAAATGAAAAAGGCAACAATAAACTAACATTTGTATAACACTTTAAGGTTTCCCAAGTGTATAGATATGAGCTCATTTGCCTGACACAGCAACCACTGTAAGTAGGCCATTGGGTCCATTTTATAGATAAAGAAACTGACAATCTGAGAATTTAAATGAATGGTCCAAAGTTATACAGCTAGGAAATTTCAGAGGTGGAAGTTAAACCCAGGGTCTTCCTGACTCCATGCTCATACTCTGACCGCTACACCAGTCATTCCTAGATAATGTTTGGGTTACCTTTTATATTATCTGCTCCTGAAATTCCTCCATTTCTTACTAGGAGTTTGCCAATGAGAAATGCTTCCCTAAAAGCTATGTGTTTTCCTTCTCCCATCTTTTTTAAGGAAGGGGTCTTCTAGTAAGGAGGAAGGTTTCCATTGAGGTAGCAGGAGATTTAAAAACACATGAGTTTCATTTGACCTTCTTTCCCGGGCTTTGGGGGCCTTTTCCTTACTGAGCGTGGTTATCACTCAACATAGAGATTCATTCTATAAGCCTGAAATTAGCAGGGTGAGGAGGAGGGTGAGAGCCAAGCCCCAGAGCAGCAGGGGGTAGAACCAGGATCTCCTTCACTAGAGTCTCTCTCAAGCCTTGAACTCCCTGTTGGCAACTGCAGGATTTCTGTTGGGGGAGGGTTGGTGGATTTTTTTTTTCTTTAAGTGAGCTAACAGAGCAGACAGATTTTTCCCAAGGCTGCCCTACTCTATTCAGAATAAAGAGGTGGGCAGGAGGCCATGCTTGGATGCCTCCGACCATCTGCCAACAAAAACAGAAAAAAATTAATTATGAATGGTGTCTTCCCATGCTAATCATTTATTGTAAAGGATTTTTCCAGCTTGTTTATAATAGCTGTTGCCTAAGGGTGCATGCTGTATAAATTGTCTGATTACAGGATACAGAGTACTTCTTAATAGGCCTCAGCTGATTAGGAGAGGGGAAAAGAAATTAAGGAGGCCATTTCCCCTTTAGGTATGCAAATGCCTTGCAGAACAAAAGACAAAGATATGATAGACCATGATGAAACACACCCTCTTTTCTTTTACCTTAAATTATGTACCAGGCAAGGAGCAAGCTTCATTGCATGTGTCAGCTGAGATGTGAATGGTTTCATAATTGAAACAATACCAATGCCAGAGAATGCATGTTAGATTCCGAGATAAACTTGCCCTTTTTTGTAGCCCTGCAGCGATTTGGGGTTTGCTGTCTGAATCTGGGTTGGGAAAAGGGTTCCTTTTGACCCCAAGCTAATCTAGCTCTGCCCAGTTGAGCTAAATGTGCTTGTATCGAAGTGGACTTTTCATCTCTGAAACCAGAGTTGACATGTCAGCATCTGCTGGGAAGGGATCCTTTCAAGGCCAATAATGGACCAGCAGATTTAATGTTTAAAAAAACAAAAACAATAACTGATAAGCATAAGAGGGAGATCTTCTATACTCTACTACACCCAGACACACACAGCTGTCTCTCTGAATTCAAAGGTCGTATTTCCTCAAAACTTTTAATTTTATTTCCATCATTATCTCTCCCTGGTGGATTTGGGGGTTTCAAGGAATGAATGCTGAATGGGGGTGGGACGAGAATTTACATTTGCTGGCATGGGACAGCATGAGAGCCAAGAAGACATGGGTTCAGATCCTACTTTAACCATTAATTAGTTGTGTGACCCTGGGTAAGTCATTCAACTTCTCTGCTTCCATTTTCTCATGTATTAAAGGAAGAGATTGGATGAGGACCTCTGAGATCACTAGCTCTCATCTATTATTCTTTGATCCTTACTTCCAGCTAAGTATGAGGAGTGGGACTTGAACATTAGAAAGGGAACACTGAATTTGATAACAGGTGCATTTTCTTGGTACTTTGTAAGTTAAAAAAAATGGCCCCCAAATTCCAGTCACTCATTACAACTTACAGCTTTTTTGCTACTCATCACCAGTTCTAAACAGTGGTGGGATTCAAATGAATTAACAACGGATTTGGAACCGAGGCACTGCCCCCGCCACTGACTTGCACAGGCCCCGCCCCTGCTAATGGCCTATTTGGCGAACCCTACCTAAAATTAGGTACTGGTTCTAAACAGACACTCCCCTTTATGCACCCAAGAAGGAATGTTTCCAGTTCTAAGTTGCATCCAATATGGAGAATCCCCTTTCCCCTCCCCTCCCACACACACACATCCTTTGAGCTTTCATTGCTTTAGACTTTGAAAGTCAATGTACATTAAGGCAGATGAACTGACTGGCTAGTTTTCTGAATGTATTTCTGAGAAGTCTACAGAGCAGCTGTCTTTAAAGAATGGGAGACCATAGCTATGCTTAAGCATTGAGGATACCTGCTGGTGGGGCTTACTCAGATCAGCTCTCCACTCTGTTAAAATGGAAATCATTCTCGTTAAAGCCTCAACCTCAGACTCAACCCAAACAACCCAGGCAGCATGGTCTGCCAGAACAGAGGTCCAGCAAACCTGGCTTGCTAGGCAAATTTGACCATCACTTCCCCATCTTTACCTTAGTCTTCTGATATGTAAAGTCAGCCAGGAATATTCCAATGTGACATAGTAGAAAGATCATTGGTTCAGGAGCCAGAATCATCTCCTAAATGAGAGGACTTAACAAGATGGTCTTTAATGTCTCTCCCAGCCCTAGTTCTATGATTCTACAATACTATCTATCTCAGCTGGATGCTGGAAGAAAAAGGGAAAAGACTGCACGATCCTTAGTTATGACAAAGTCTTTTTCTAGGTACAATGATTTTTTCCCCTAATATCTCAAACTTCCTGGGTTGAAATGTTTCCCTTTGGGTCAAATTAAATCCATCACTCTCCACCTCCAGGAGTCTACAGGGAAATGATCTTTTGGTTCATCCTTATGAGCTAAAATCCATGCTAATCAAATTTGGTCTTTTTAGTCAGGTGTTCCCATGACAGAAGAAGTATCTGTCACATACCCAGGCAAGCTATATGGTACCTGTGTTCATTTGCTTCATTGTTTGTCATTTGTAATGGTGGTTAGATTATGGTTCTAGGCATTCCCAAGGAAACTAAAAATGGAAGAGAAGTTCTATTAGGACATACAGAATATTTAGCTTATCAGAAAGATTCATACATTCACAGAATAACTATAGTGAGAACATGGAAGGGATGGGAAAAGGGAATAAGCATTTATTAAGCACCTACTATGCTCCAAGCATTGTGCTAAGCACTTTACAAATCTTATCTCACTCAATCAGCACAGCAACCCAAAAAAGTGAGTGTTGCTAACATCTCCATTTTACCATAGAGGAAACTGAGGCACACAGGGTTGAGTGACTTCTCCAGGGTCACAGTTTGTAAGTGTCTGAAGCTGAATTTCAACTTGGGTTCATTTCTTTAGGACTTTAGAACAGGATTAAGCACAGTAAAATAACCAAAAAATGACTTCTACACGGATTCGATTAATTACTGGTCAAATAATGCCCATCATATTCCATCGCATAGTACTGTACCATACCTCTCTCATTCCATTGAAAGCCTATGGAAGGGCCACCAGTACTACCCCCATACCAACCCTCAGTCTTCTACAGACAGACCACAGGACACAACCCTGTGGAGTTGAAATTACACTGGACTGGGAATAGGGAGACCATTGTCCCGGTTCTGGACATTTACGAGTTTGATGAACTCAGACAAGTCCCTTTCCCCTTCCCATTCTGTGCCTTTTTCTTATACTGTATAATGGGACATTGGACGAGACAATCTTTAAGGTCCCTTTCAGCTCTCACATTTTTTGTTCTAAGATTTGATCTTTGTTTGGGACAGCTAGGTGGCACAATAGATAGAGCACCGGAGCTGCAGACAAAAGATCTGAGTTCAATTTCAGTCTACAACATTTACTGCTTGTGTGACCCTAGGCAAGACATTTAACCTCTGTTTGCCTCAGTTTCCTCATCTATAAAATGGGGATAATAATACTTATCTCCCAAGGGTGTTGTGAGGGTCAAATGAGGTGATAATTACAAAGCATTTAGCACAGTGCCAGGCACATAGTAAACATTATTATAAATGTTAACTATTATTATTAATTATCCTAAGACAGCTACTTGCTATGGGCCAACAATAACATGGACCCATTTGCAAATAGGCCAACCTACTTGTACAGAGGCAAAGACAGAGAAACAAACATAAAAACAAAGTAAAATTGATTTGAAAAATTGTGGCTCAAAAACAGTTTAGAAGCCCTACCTTAATTGAGTTCAAAGTAAATTAAAAAGAGAACAAAATTAATAAAATGCTTTGCATTATAAACATTGAGATTTTTTATTAATGTTTCCTTTTTAGTCAATGAAATTGTCTTTCTCTTTAGTCATTGCCCTTTTTAAAACCCTGAAATTAAACTTTTGTCTTCTTAAATGAATCCCACCAGTCAATTTGTGGATGAGCTGATGTTTGTTTATAAATTTTAACATACATATGTACAGTTTATGCTTTTTTTAGCCAGCACCAACTAGTCCTTAGGCTAGTTCTTTTGCCTGTTCTCTTCTGAACACATTTTACAGCCAAGAAAGACTCAGCACTGACCAACAGAAGAGGAATCCCAGCTTTATGTCAGAAAGACCACCTAATGTGGAGGTAAAGATCTGGGTTCAAATTCTGATTCTGCTATTTACTATCAGGAAAAGTCATTCCCTCCCTCAAACCTCGCTTATCTCCTTAGTAAAATGGGAGTGTATTGGACTAAATGATGTCTAAGATCAGGGGCAGTTGAGGGGCACAGTGGATAGAGCGTGGGTCTGGAGTCAAGCAAGCCAGAGTTCAAATATGGTCTCAGAAATTAACTAGCTGACTGATCCTGGACAAATCACTTAACCTCTGCCTCATTTTCCTTAACTGCAAAGTGGAGATAATAATAATAACACCTATCTCCCAGAGTTATTGTGAAGATGGAATGAGATAATATTTGTAAAGCACCCAGCACAGTGCTTTGCTTACAGTAGGAGCTTAACAAATCTTTGTTTCCTTCCTTCCTAAAATTCCTTCTAGCTCTAAGGCCTATAATCTAATGGTCCTCTCTTTCTTGCATGATTTCACTTCTATCCAGTTCTGAGATCCTAGGAGGTGTTTGGTGGAAGAGTTTAAAAAAAATCCAAACAAGCGACCTGGGACTTCCACAGGAAGACCACTAAAAGGGGATGTCCCAAGATTCACAGTGAACATTTCAAGGATCTTAGTATAAAGTGGGGCTCTTTTCCAAATATTTTCTTTGGGAACATAACTAACAATCAAAAGCCCAAACACTTTTCCTCTATCCATTTGTGGGGCATATGTGTGTTGGAAGAGGGCAGTTGGAGAATGATATTTTGACTGAGAGAATCACAAACTCCTATTGGAAAAGATACCTTGAGTGGATGGGCAAGTACATCTTGTCCTTCTTTAGAGCCCACTTGAGTTTTTTCCAACCAAATGCCAATGAATCTGCTGTGGAAGCAAAAATGCAACTTCCTGTTTCTAAGAAAATGTGCCTTTAAAAAGAAAAAAGAGAAGGACAGGGCACTGGATAGAACAAGGAAAAAAGTTCAGAAGTCTTCTTGGAAAGCAAACAGCTCTTGCAAAGCAACATTTTGATGAGTTAAGTGCAAATGAATCAGAAATAATCAGAAACATATGGACTAAATTTTCCTTAAAATATACGAGTTTAAAAATTAAGAGGAAAAAGCGCTTGGGGAAAATGTGTTTTAGGTTTTAGCCAAACTGAAAACATTTGCAAAATAGATCAAGATATTTGTTGAGCCCACAAAATGACTAGGTTGGTCCATCGAAAGCAGATAGAGAGATAAAGAGACAGATAAACACTGGAGGGAGACATTCTCAGCCTGTATTGGGACCCAGCTTTACGACAGAGCTGCTCCAGCTCCCTTCCCAGAGAGCTGTAAATTGGGGATTTAGACTGATATTGCTTTTCTTTCCTTTATTTCACAAAGTAACAAGGAGAACGGCACTTTGAATGTGATACTAATGAATAAATAATATAGTCGTTTGAAAAGCTGTTTGTTGAGAATGAGAAATATATTCTGGATTTTTTTAATGGCCCTTGAATGCTGTGCTAACATGAGAGCGTGTAGGAAAGCGTGTAGAGGGCAGAGGCAAGAGACGTGCATGTGACTGAGGCACTTGAACGTTGCTCAGCTGTGGTGAGATAAATATGTCATAGACATTACATGTGTCACCAGGGACAGATCACATGGAGTTCAAACCTACTCTCTCCAGCAGTTGACATCTCTGCCCAGAATCCTACCTTGAGAGCAGAAAAGGATCTTCTGTAGGGACCTGGATCCAAGAAGATGAATCCCATCTCAGTTTGTGGAGTTCACTGGATGCTCACCCCACAACGTACACCCAATATTTACAATGGTCCCACCAGAAATGGTTGTTGGAGGGTCTAATTCAATTTTCACTCAAAGTCATGTTTAGATGAAAGCAAAAAATTCCATTCTGCACCCCCTGCCCCAACTTGAAGTTTTTCTTTAATTAATTTATTAAAAAGAAAGAGCACAATGATAGAACAAGTTACCTCAACAGCTTTCAGCCTTCTAAAGAGTTTTAGAAAACCCTGAATTATAGCAGGGTAGCACAAGGTCTGTGTAGGCAATTAGAGAAGCCATTAGGCTCCCAAAATAGCAATCATACTCAGACTTGAAAATTGTCCTTGTTCTTATGAGGAATTAAGTTTCCCCAAAAGGGGAGGGGAATCACAGGTTCCTACTCCCATCTGGAGCCCCCTCTCAGATTGGACTGGAGAGATTAGATTGGGTTATTCTTTGCCCATTGGTAAAAAAGACACTTATCATGCAAAATGCCAACTAGAAGTTGGGCTGCTGGGATGAGAATTGCAGCAAGGTCTTGGAGGAAGATGCAGACTATTAGGTTTTACAATATACAGCCAGGCCAGACCTCAGCTTGGGTACACACAGTAAGGGAAGAGTTCCTTAAAGGGGAAGTTCAGAACAACCCAAAGAGGGGATCAAAAAGAAAATCCCTTTGTTGAATTAATTTTTGCATTTCCCAATCCAGGCAAATAAGTTCTGTGTGTTGATCTAAGGATTTAGAAGGACAAGTTCCTTTAAGATATTGTGAATCACATACATATCAAGCACACCTCTGTTCACCACTGGAAAGATTTAAAAAAAAGAAAAAGAAAAATAAGAGGTCTGCCTGTAACTAAAATAAATCCAGAGAAAAGGAATGGCTTTGCCCCATTGTTCACATGTCTTTTGTGTCCATGGTCATTGGAGCATCTGGATTCAAACTTTTTAGGATGTGAAGAAGTCTGTGTGTGTGTATGTGTGTGTGTATGCATGTGTGTGTGCATGTGCCTGTACATGTAGGGGTGGAGAGGCAGAAGGTGGAAGAGGAAGAAAAACAAAGACTAGAAGAATAACCTTATATTCCATCTTTTGGGGAGTAGAAGAACCCCTAAGAACATTTTTTTGGTTCATATACTTAGGAAAAGGAAGCTTTAATATGCCACAGGGGGGGTTATTTACTCTCATCTTCCAATATGTCTCCATCTCCATCTGTTCAGCGCTCAACGTGCTAAGGGAAAAGAGCCTGCATCCATTTCAAGCCCTAGAACTGTAGTGTGAGTACACACTGTCCACATCTGCAGTTTCGTGAGTGAGGGATGAGGGGGGGAAGGGGGGGGGGAAGGGGCAACATTTCCGAAGCTCTTTGATTGACAGGCTCTACTATTAAAAAGAAGTCTAGTAAAATGAAATTTCTCTTGTTTAAGGAACACAGAGAACCCTCGTTTAGCTCCAATGGATAGGGTCTTCCCATTTGAAACATGAAAGGGAATTGGTTTTGCCAGAAGTTTAAAAATTTTGGAAAAAAAAAACAACTATTCTGAAGGCAAGTAGAGAGAATAGCTCATCGCTATTTCTTTTGTCATTGCAGCTGAAACAACTGAGCTAACCATGAGGGAAATGGGTACCTTCCCTAGTTGCCTTACTTGTATGGGTAAAGGCCAGAACTCTAGATGATTTTTAACAATAAGAAGAAAAATATTTGTCTTAGGAAATTTCTGTCAAAACTCAAAAAAATGAGACTGAGATTAATATTTAAAATACTTTTATTCAGCTACAATAGCAATTATTGTATCTACCTGTATAACAATCCATAATACATTAAATATAAAAAGATAACAGCAAGATATTAACCTGTCTCAGGACCACTTCTCTCTGAACCCCGTAACAAAGTTAGAACAAGGATGATGATGATGATGATGATGATGATGATGATGGTGGTGGTGGTGGTGGTGGTGGTAGTAGTCATGGTGGTAGTCATGGTGGTGGTAGTCTTGGTGGTGGTGGTGGTGGTGGTGATGACAATGATAGGATATGATAATGGGCAAGATGGAATGGTGGTTAAAGGGCTGACGTCATGGTCAGGATGACCTGGATTCAAATCTAGTTTTCAACACATACTGACTGTATGGCACTTGGAAAGTCATTTACCCCCAAGTGACTTTCTAAAACCACAAACTGAAAAATCAAACTGAAAAATGTGAATCAGCATCGGGAGGAAGAGTTTCCTCAACTTGAGACTACTACCATAACAAAATTTCAGGTTAAGACAAACAACAACAAAGACGATAATGATAATAATTATATTTGGAGTCATGAGATCTGGGTCTGAATCCTGGATTTGCTACCTATGTGACCTTGGACAAGTCATTCCCCTCCTCTGGGCCTCAATTTCCTCATCTGTAAGTTCAGAGGGTTGTGCTAGACTAACTCAAAAGTCCCTAAATTTATAATTCTAATTTGATAACAAATTGACATTTAGATAGCATTTTAAGGTCTGCAAAGTGCTTTACATATAATGATCTCCTTTGAGACTCACAACCCTTACAACCAAGTGAAATAAGTTTTTTTAGTGTGTTAAAGGTCTCAATCTGTGAATTAATTTCCTCTACCAATTTAGATCTATAGCTATACTTCAGCTTGTCCACTGTCACATAGCCAGTGTGTGTCAAAGGCCAGACTTGCATCTAGGATTTCTTGGCCCAGGACCCATTCGTCTACTACCACATTGCCTCCAGGTACCATGGGTATCATAAATATCTTTTCACCAATGAGAAAACTGAAACCCAGAGAATTTAAATGATTTGCCCATGTTCACCCAGAAAACAAGAATCAGAGGCAGAATTTGGACCCAGACTTTCTGAAACAAGAGTTCAACAGATGGAGAGATAAGTTTTTCACCTATAATTCCTCCAGTTTATTTGGCCCATGCAATGCAATTGCTTATCGTTCCCCCCTGCTCATGAAATTCACAGAATAGGCAATTCTCTATCCCTCAAAAATGTTTAACAAGTAAATCAGCTTTATTTCCATGTAAAGAGGATGCTTCAGTCCTTGAATAGATCTCTCATCTCAGTTCAGGTACTTCCCCAAGGACAGTCACACGAAGTTCATCTTTCTCCTCTTCATGAGTCCCTAGCTATTGACACGTCACATAAGAGTACGTAGCATCATTCTAAAGATACAAGGAATCTTAGAGGTTTCTAATCCAAACCCTGGCCCCCTTCTTGTAGAGGTCAGCAGTATGAGTCCCCGAAAGGCGATGTGAATTATCCAACACCACATAAATAATTCAGGCAGAGACAGGATTCAAATCCAAGTTCTTTGACTACAAATATTTCTATTTATACCTTCATGCACACATATCACATTCTTCCTTATGCTAATTACTTGCACCAACAGTGTACCTATGTGTACTTGTTGTCTCCTCTGGTCTCTGCACTGCCTCTCTGAAGAAAAGCTACTAACTAGCAGGTCCTTCAAAGGGGATTTTGGAATCTGAGGTATAAAGAGGCAGGTTTTTTTTTTTAATTTCTGCTACCCAGTCTCAAATAGGAGCAATTATTTACTTTTCTCCATAACCCATTAGTTCTATATATAGGTCACTTGAACGAAAAAGAAAGCTGGGTTGGGTGTGGGGTGGGAGGGACTCACACAACGTAGCACAGGACGATAGGTTACTGATGGCTAAGCTGGCATTTTAGTGAGTTCCCTTCTATAGGGTGTTACCATTCTTGTATTTGACTTTAGAAAGAAGGTAAAATGAGTGAGTTAATTTATCTTGGACCAAGCTGGATACAGACATATTAGAGATCTGGTATCATCATCATCACTAGAGGTAGTAAAATTCGGACATGCCAAGTTTCTTGTATGCCTGCAAGCAGTTTTAAAAGGTTTTGGTTAGCTGCAATTTTATTAGAATGAAAGGCTTTCACAAGTAAGAGGTTTTATGAGAGTTATTTTTAAAGTAATGTGTTTTTATTGGTTTCTGGTAAGATCAGTGAAATCACATGGCATTTTTAAGAATTTTAAACCAAAAAAAGATGTTCAAATAACTTGACTGAACCCACAAAAGCCAGGAAATTCAGAATAAGATATTAGAACACAAGAAAAAAAACAAGACAAAAACACTTCTATGAAAATGTAAAGGGAAAAAAAGACTAGTGAGAGAACACAGTTCAGCTCCCAACTGGGGTAGATTCTAGTCCTTACCCTGCCACTTACTATACATGGCCTAGGGCAAGTCATTTAATTTCTCTGGCCTCAAGTTTCTCTATCTCTAAAATGGGAACATTATCACTTGCCTTACTTTTCTTCCTAAGTTATTCTAGAAAAAGCAAGATGATAAATATAAAAGTGCTCAGGGAGAAAATCAAGTTTTAAGTGTTCTAAAAATGACAGATTGAGCAAACATTTGGTAAGCACCTACTATCTGCCAGTCATGGTGCTAGAGCAAGGGATACAAACACAAACAATGACACAATCGCTGTCCTCAAGGAGAATTGAAAGAGACAACAAGTACACATAGGTACACTGTTGGTGCAAGTAATTAGCATAAGGAAGAATGTGATATGTGTGCATGAAGGTATAAATAGAAATATGAGGAGTGGCCAGGTGGCACAGTGAATAGAGTACCAGTCCTGGAGTCAGGAGGACCTAAGCTCAAATCTGGCCTCAGATACTTACCAGCTGTGTGACCCTCAGGAAGGCACTTCACCCTAATCGCCTCCCAAAAAAGTAGATAGATAGATGACAGATAGATAGAAAGACAGATAGAAAGATAGATGATAGATAGATAGAAAGATAGATAGATAAGTAGATAGATAGATAGATAGATAGATAGATAGATAGATAGATAGATAGATAGATAGATAAGACTTTTAAAAAGGAAGAAATCATCCACCTGGGGAAATCTGAGAAGGATTCATAGAAGAGGTTGCATTTGAACTGGGCCTTAAAAAACCTGGGCCTAGGAAATGGACAAATGGAGCAAGGGCTGGGGAAGGGCATTTCAGATGTTGGGGATGGTATTGTTATAGATATTACAGTTAATAGTAACTTTTATCAAAGAAGAGCTGTTGCAATGACATGTTACTGAAAGAAACTGCTGTCAAAGATAGAAATTCCATAAGAGGCACAGAGATATGACCCAGGACCTAGATTCTTTTATATCTTTATACTGTGGAAGACTTTAGGGGCATGAACGGAGATTGGGTGGAACATAAACAAGAAAAAAATTCTCATCCTTTATTTTTTAAAAATAAATACTTAAGTATATTTTCACTTCATATGGTTGCAAAAGAAAGCATGAAATAAAGTATAAAGCTCTGCATTTGGCCAACAGGAAGATCTGGGTTCAAATCCCATCTCTGGCCCTTGTCTGGAAAATCTGATGATTCACTTAATCTTTAGAACTGACCTACTAAGTTATTGATGAGTCATGATTCTAGGAGTGCCCTACAATGACAAAATCACAGACTATTCAAGTGTATTTTTGAAAAGGGAACCTGAAGATGCTGAAATGGAGTATTTTCTTTATCTGGACTACAGAATGTCTAGTGAAACTGGACTATTTACTGTTCTCTAAATATACCCTATGATTTTCAGTGTCATTCCCCATATCTAGAATTCCCTGCCCCATCCCCAGATCCATTTGTCCAATTTCTAGCCTTCCTTTAAGATCCCATTCCAATGTTTCCTCTTCTAGGAAGCCTTCACTGATTTTCCCCTGCTCAAAGTAATCTCTCTCTCCTTAAAAGTGTTATATATCTGTTTGTTCCCCTCGTGTGCACATCCTGACTCATGCTAGATTCTTTTGTCCCCTACTAAATGTCAAGTTTCTGGAGAGTCAGGCCAGCCCTTTATTCACCTTGGTTACCCTCCCCAAGCGCCTAGGACAACACCCTCGTTACCTAATAGGTTTTCAGGATATGTTTGCTGAATCACTATTGTTGTTAATAAATACCATACTATCTGTACTAAATTTATAGTGTATTAAAGTTCATGTACTTTATATGCATTAACTTAAGCATTCATTTAATTCTTAAGACTAGAGAGGCCATTGTGGGGTTGAGTATATTGTTGCCTCCAGAGAATCTCCCTAGGAAAAAGAATTTTGGGCCCCCTGCTTACTAGTGTTTGAAAACAGCTAAGGAGATAGAAGACAAAGTAGACTTTAATATACCCTTCAGACAATCTATTGATCATTCAATTACATGGACTTCCCTTTCTCTAAGACATCTAGACTGGGGTTTGGATTCAGTCCCTGATACCTCCCAGCTGTGTGACCATGGCCAAATCATCTCTAAAATGACAGTCATACATCATACCTTTATGCCCTACTTCATTGGCTTTTTGGGAGAAAAATACTTTGTAAACTTTTTAAAGAGCTGTGTAAATCATAAAAGTTCTACAGAAATGTGATTGTCCTCAGAAGAATATAAGTTCCTTGAGGCTCCAGACACACCATTATTGTTTTATATCACCAGCATATGGCACAGTGCCTGGCATGTAAGAGATGCTTCATAAATACTTGATAAACTCAATAGAATCATTATGAAATTGTTAAGCCGCATAACTAACGAAGAGCATGCTAATTCAAAAGCTTCAATCATGATGAGATCAGAGATTCAAAGCTTTAGAGGTAGAGGTCATCTAAGGGTCATCTAGTCTTACCCTATCCCTTTATAGATGAAGAAACTGAAGCCTAGAAGCAGAGCCTTGCCTTCTCTCTTCTGGAAGTAATCAAATGTCCCCAAGGAACCAGTGAGCAAGACAGTCTGATAGCACCTGGTATAATTCCACTGATAAAGCTCCATTACGGCCAACTCACTGTCCCCACCAGCCCATTTGACCCTTGCTCATTCTAGCTTCTCATGGATTTAGTAGCATCTCAAGGAATATTTTAACCACAGGTGCCCCCCTGGCCACTCTATAGTTGCTGCCATCTTTGCATAGGGCAAGTACTGAATTAACCAGGTACTAGGACTTTGTTTTCAGGAAACATAGATGTCTCCATCCTATACAAATTTGATTTATTGGACTATTCTCGGCAGCACTAATAGCAATTCAGGCTACTTAAGTACCTCAGTCATCTGGTCAAAAAGCCTTTAACTTCCTACTCTGTGACAGGCAATGTGCTGAGAGTCTGGAGAATTGGGGGGTTCTAATTTCAGCTGTACCGCTAACCTCATGATTTGGGGCACATGAACATAGATTTGGAGCTAGCAGGGGTCTTAGAATTCATCAACTTCAAACCCCTCATTTTACAGATTAGAAAACCAAGTCCAAAGGAGATTAAATGCATTGTCTCAGTCACACAGCTAGGAAGGATGGGAGACCAGTCTAAACCAAGGTCTTTGTGTCCAAGTCCAGCACCGTACCTGTTACACCAAGCTGCAAGTCACCTCAGCACCAGGGGCCTCAGTTTATCCTCTGCAAGGTTAAGAGGATTGAACGATATGACTTCAGATTTTCCTTCTTGGCCTGATAGTCAACAATTCAGAACATCAAAGTTTCAAGATGTACCTTCCCACCTGAGAAGGTTTAGCACTTATCTACGCGCGCGCACACACACACACACACAATTTAAGAGATGACCAGATGCTAAAAAACCCTTCTAAACCAGTACTTCTTAACCTGGATTCAGTAAATGTGTTTTTGTTGTTATATTTGAACATAATTTGTTTCTTTAGTAGTTCTATTTTATCCTACGCATTTAAAACATTCTGAGAAAGGATTCATTGGCTTTGCCATACTATCAAAGGGGGTCCAGGACACACAAAAATGTTAAGAACCCAGGTTAGAAGCAAAGACTTCAAGGGAAAAGGAGAATGGCAGCAGAGATCTTCAGACTCCATCCTCTCTAGATACAAGGCCATTTGGTTCTAATTTTGCTCTCTAATCCTAACATTGCCTTCAGAGATCTTCCCTGTAGTCTATGACAATGTAACGGGGATGCAGAGTGTGCCTCAGGTTCATGTGGACAGTGGTTTCTGATCTCAGCTTGATGCAAATCTATCAGGGTCTCTACTATTTGGGAAAAATTCTCTAAGACAAAATTAATTTCAGTCTCATATATATGCCTTTGTATATAGAAATATATGTATATAGACATATATATATATATATACACACATATACACATGTATGTTTAAATGTCAGCAAGTCCTTTTGGAGGGTGCAGGTCAGGGAGGGAGTTTGCGAACAAATAAAGAAACTACATTTGAATGGGACTACACAATTTTCAAAACACATTCACACATATTCATCAATTTTATGCAAGATTCACCAAGTTAAATGGGCAGATATTAGCTGTATGATTTGGGGCAAGATTGTTCCCCTCAGTGTCTTCCTTTGTAAAATGAGGGGCCAGGTAAAGTCAGGTCTAGATGCTCTAAAATTCTATGATTCAGTGAGAAAAATTAATCACCAAGAAATGATTTGCCCAAGGAAACACAGCTGACTGATAAGGCTAGGCTTCGAGATTAGAACTCTGGTCTGGCCCAATGCTCTTTACTTTGCAAAGAAGAAAAGGTAGGTCAAAGAGAAATAGCACCATGAAATCAAAACATTAGCAGTGCATCAACTCCAAAAATAGGACTGGATAGCTGTACCCTACACATTAAGCAATGGATATTAACAGAAGATAGAAATTACCAAGACTTTCCTCTTTTAAAATATTGATATAAAGGAGAAGTCTCCAAATATCCCAGACCAAGGGTGTCAAATTCAAATAGAAATGGAGTCCATTAAACTATACATAAGGATCCCTGTGGGCCACACATGACTTAGAAAACCACATTTTAACATTAACTGTGTTCTACTGCATTTTTATTTTTTGTGTTAAATATTTCCCAGTTACATTTTAATGTGGTTCAGGTTACTCCAGAACATTACAGGTCCCTTTGCCAGCCAGGGACCAGTGTTTGAGAACTTGTTACAGGCCACATTACAAACTTGGAAGGGATTATTACAATAATAAGGATAAGAGACCACAACATTTAGAACTAGAAGGAACTTAAGAGATCATTTATGACAACACTTTCATTTTAAACACAGGGAAACTGAGGTCCACATAGATTACATGTTTTGTCCAAGGAAATACAGGCCAGGCTACGAATTGAACCCAGGAACTCAGACTTATCATAGTATCATATGTCTTGAAATGGAAGGAACCTCTGAGGTCATCTAGTCCAACTTTCTCCATTTTACAGATGAGGAAACTGAGGCCCCAGAGTGATTAAAGGATTTATCCAAGGTCCCACAGGTAGTGGAAGCAACCAGGTAGCCTGAAGTTAGGAAGATCTGAGTTCAAAGGCAGCCTCAGATACTTACTAGCTGTGTGACTATGACCAAGTCACTTAACCTCTGTTTGCCTTAATCCACAGAAGGAAATGGCAAGCCACTCCTATAGTTTTGCCCCAGAAACCCCATGGACAATGTTGTCATCCACAAGGTCGCAAAGAGCCAGACATGACTGAAAGACTCAACAACAACCCACACGTAGCAGCAGTGACAGAACAACAAGCACCCTCAGGTAGTAGTGGCAGAGCCAGAATTTCCACTGTAACCCACTGCCTCCCTTCTTTCTACTATCCCACACCCCTTCCTCAGCAGTTCCATGACTCTGATCAGAACAGACATTTCTAGAGCATTCTTTGACAATATGACAGAGAGATCTCATGGGGACCACATAAAGCCCTCAACTTTTTTTCATTATGCTGTGTTACCTTGGTGCTTCAGTCTTCAAACTTCAGGCTTTAACAGTAACTGCACAAGTCAGGGCACTCTAATCCGAGAGATATTTTCAAAACTAACTAGCAAATAGTCTCATAAAAGTGTTTGCAGCTCCCTGACACATCATGCCTGCTTTACTAGCAAAACAAGGTAAAGAAGATCCTCTATCCTGGCTTTCCAATGGCCTTTTAGGGGTTGACTCTCCCTGTAACTTGGACTATTTTCCTCCAATTGACTTTCTTCTCTTTTGACTCTGAAATTTTTGGTGTAGCACTGGCCATAGACCAGGGACATTTTCCTGCTACACAAAGCCCATGTCCTTCTAGATGTGCCAAGCGTCCCTTTGACAGCCTGGTAAAGACTATGGACCTCCCCTCTCTCCTACCCTCTACCCCCTCCAAGTTATGTGTTTAAATGCATAACATAAAACGTATAGGATTTCTAAGGAAAACAATTTTTGAAATACAGTCATCAAAATATCTTGAAAACAAGTTCATGGACCCCAGGTTAAGAGCTCTGCTCTAGAAGGAAGCATCCTTTCACCCTCTCCTTTGGCTATTCTCTTGCGCAAGCACATCTTCGACCTGGTAGCTGGAGAAAAGAAACAAGTTGGCCATTCTGCTGAACTTATACAATGATGTTGGAGCCACTGAGTTAGGTTTTTCATTTTGTAGTTATCATACCAAGTTCAAACAGGCTCTCCCCAATCTCATTTTTCAACTCAGCAAGCATTTATTAAGCTCCTACCATGTGTAAGCATTGTGGAATGTACTAAGGAGATGATGCTAAAAAATTATAAAGGCTTTGCCCTCAAGAAGCTTATAATCTATAGCAATGCTAATTTTAAAAATGGATTTTAATGTAAGGAATCATTTGCCAAAATATGGAACAGGTAGGATCACAGGGTCCTAGACATGGAGCTACAAGAGACCTCAGAAATCACCTAGTCCAGTCCCCTCATTTTGCAGAGGAGGAAACTGAGACCCAAAGAGGTTAGGTGAGTTGTGAAAAGTAATATAGGAAATAAGTTGCAGAGGCAGAATTTGAACCAGGGCCTCTTGCATCAAACCCAGTGTTCCATTGTCATTAGGATTAAGCTCAGTGCTGGATACCATTTCTTTTTTTAAAAAAAAAAGTTTTATTGGTGCTTCTTGTTTTATGTCACAGTTCTTTGTTAGTATTCCTCTTTATTAAGTAAAACCAGTCAACACCGCCACCACACCTTGCAACATAGGGGACACCCCACATCTACAGTCCCCAGAACTGTCTACCAAGAGGAAAGAATGCTTTTTCATCATCTGTTTTCTGGAACTAACATCGGTCATTACAGTTCATGAGTATTCAAATGGAATTGGTTACATCTTTCATAATTATAGCACACTTATTTGTTTTAGTGTTCCAAAGATTTTTTAAAATTAATTTTTAAATCTTCATAGCTATCTTTTCCTACCTAAAGACATATCTCTTGTAACAATGGAAAAGAGAGAGAGATGAAGAGAGAGAGCAGGAGAGGGAGGGAGGGAAAGAGAGAGAGAGAGAAGGAAGGAAGAAAGAAGGAAGGAAGAAGGAAATAAGGAAGGAAGGAAGGAAGGAAGGAAGAAGGAAGGAAGGAAGGAAGATAAAAAGAAAGGAAGGAAGGGAGAGAGAAGGAAAAAAGAGAAAGGAAGGAAGGAAGGAAGGAAGGAAGGAAGGAAGGAAGGAAGGAAGATTGACTCAGCAAAACTAACTAAATCATCAACTAAGGCTGATAATATATACAATGCTGTATACCCATAGTCTCCACCTCTGCAAAAAAGGAAAGTAGGTATATTTCCTTACCTCTTCTTCAGGGCCAAACAATAAACAAGTATTTACTAAGGACCTACTATGTGTCGGGCACTGGGAATACAAGTATAAAAAGGAAACAATTCCTTCTGTCAAGGATCTCACATTCTAATGTGTGGGGAAGACACAACAAGTATGTATAAGAATATATACAGCATAAATACAAACTAATAAATACAAACATATGAAAACGGTAATTTGGGAGAGAGAGCACTAGCAGTTGAGGGAACAGGAAAGGTTCCAGGCACAGGATGGTGCTTTAGCTACATTTTAAAAAGAAAAATAGTGACTCTGTGAGGCAGAGATAAGGAGGAAATACTTTCTAAGTACATGGGACAGAAGCCGTGGAGATAGGAAAGGAATCATACCCTGCATAGGAAATAGAGAAGGCCAGTTTGTCCAGATAGAAGAGCACATACAGGAAGGGTAGTAATGGCCAACAGCCTGAAAAGATAGGGTGGGTCAAGTTGTTACAGACCCTGAAAGATAAAGAGAGTAGCTTCTATTTTATCCAAGAAGCAATAAGAAGCCACTGGAGTTGATTGAGTAGAGGAATCACATGGTCAGCTTTGGGAAAATTACTTGAGTAACAGTGTGTAATATGGATTGGAGTATTGAGAGACTTGAGGCAGAGAGACTAATCAGGAGGCTATTGCAATAAGCCAAGCTAGAAGTGGTGTTAGATTAAACAAGGTGGTAGTTATGTGATTAGTCAGAAAGGATTGGATGTGAGAGATGTTGTGGAAGTAGAAATGGCAAGATTGGCAACTAATCAGACATGGGGTAAGGACTAGTGAGCCACTCAGCATAATGCCGTGGTTGTAGACCTGAAAAGCTAGAAGGAAGGTGGTGCATTAAATGGAAATAGGGTATAAATAAGTATAGAAGCAGGTAGAGTTTAGTGAGCTCAGTTTTAGACATGTTAACTTTAATATGTCTCTGGGACATCTAGTTTGAAATTGGCCTAATAAAATTGGTGATATAACACTAAAGCTCAGGGAATAGAGTGAATAAATGGAGAGATGGATGGCTAGATAGATAGACAGATAGATAGATGGATAGATGTGTGTATAGATGTATTATGTAGGTAAGTAGGTCACCTGCACATAGATGATAGTTAAACCCAAACAGACACAGACAGACATAGACAAGAGAAATTAGTGGGAGAAGTTTAATAATTATAATAATAAAATATTCAGTTTCTTTTTGTTGTTCTTTAAATAGACATATTGTGTCATTGTGTCTAATGTTTTCTTGATTCTGTTTATGTCATTACATCAGTTCATCTAAGTCTCCCCATGTATCTCTGAATTCTTCATATTCATTGTTTCTTAATCCAATAATATTACATTATATATTCATGTACCACAATTTCTTCAGTGAGTTTCCATAAAATGACCACTTGCTTCGTTTTCAGATCTTTGCTACCCAAAAAGTTCTGTATTTTATTATATATAGGACCTTCTTTAATCTCCTTGAGATAAATGCCCAGCAATGGTATTACTGTTCAAAAGGTCTGGACATTTTAATTACTTATTTTTAGCATACTTATACTTTTAGCATAATTTTATGAATATTTTATTTTCTGAATAGTTGGATTAATTCACGGCTCCAGGGACAGTGTATTAATATGCCCATCTTTCTACAGTCCATCCAACATTACCTATTTCAATCTTTTGCTGTCTTTGCCAGTTTGTTGGATAGGAAGCAAAACCTCAGAGTTTGCTTCTTTTCTTTTTTAAATTCTTTCCGTTATTTTATCTTAAATTTGTCTATTTTCCATTAATTTATTATTGGTGATGTGGAATAATTTTTGATATGGTTACTAATAGCTTTCAATTTTCCTTTGGAAACTGTTTATTCATATCCATTGACCACCTATATAGCAGAATGTCTCTTGATGATATGTATGTCCTATATGCCTTGAATATCAAATCCTTATCAACAATATTTGAAGAAAATATTTATCCCAATTGACACCTTCCTTTCAGATCCTAATTGCATTGATTTGGTATATTTAAAAGCTTTTTTAAGATCTTGTGATGAAAATTATTTTATTTTTTTGATCATCTCTATCCCTTGTTTGGTATAATAATAATAGTAACAGCAATAATAATTAAAAACCTCTTCCCCTAACCATCATTATGAAAAGTACCAGGTCTCTTTCACCCCTAATTTTTTGTAATATAAGCTTGTCTTCTCGGGCTGTGTGTCCATTTTGAGATTATTGCCCCATGTGGTATAAATTGTTGGTCTGAAAAGAATTCCTGCCAAACTTCATTGATTTATAGGCTGTCAGACAACCAAATTCTGTTTAGTTTTGCTTAACTGTTTTTCTATGAACAAAAGGTTAAAGGAGATTGGCATATCAGAAAATGACTCATATAAAAATAAAGGGCATCAATGCAAGATTTAAAATTAAATGACTTTGTGCTGAAATGATTTATCTTAAGCCAAGTCAAAGCGTGTATACTTAAACTTATGTGATACTTACACTTATTGCATATAAGGAGGATTTTGTTATCCTTTTTAGAGTTCAGTTTGCCAGGATCCATGGCCATGACCATGGCAATGTCTAGTTTCCACGTGTTAAGAGAACTCCCAGGATAGCCCCAAGGATCCTAGATAGTAATTCTCAGAATCATAGTGCTAAGCAGTCCTATTGTGACTGTGCCATGAGATACAGGGGTGACATAATTGATATTTACTATGCTTGAAAAGAATTGCATATAGCTAAAGCTAACCTGTGAGTTCAATGTTGGTAAGATGCCTTCTTTGTCTGTTGCCTTATAAAGCAAGTGGGCACTGGTCAGTGAGTGGGGAAAGCACAGGGAATCCATGGGGAACCCATAAGGGAATCTGTGTGTGCCTTGACTGGCCCCCACCAAAGCTTGAGGGAATCAGGGAAGTGTACAAACTGTGCCTAACTCAATTGACTCCATTGAGACGCAGGGGTAGTTGCCCCCCTCTTCTTGCTGGCCCCTGTGAGAAAGGTGATTAGCGAATGCTATAGGAGCTGGTTCTCCCATTATCAGCAGCCCCTTTGAGAAGACTAGACTAGAACAAAGTGAGATTATTAACCCCTCGGGAGGTGTCTGCCTGTCTGATCAGATCAAGAATGAACCTCTTAGAGTCTAGAGTCCAAAAACTCCAGTGCCTTCTGTGCACTATCTGTGAAACACGTATGTGATGTGAATTGATGGGCCCTAAAAAGGCCCTACTTATTCCCAGAATATCTTCTCCACTATCCTCTCATGGAGTCTGAAATTCTTAGAATCAGTTTTCCCTGTATGTTAAGCCATTGTCTCCTCATTGTTAAGATGTACACGACTACATGAGAAAGGCTAAGATATTCATAGAATGTCAGGATTTTGTTAGGTTTCTATGGTACAGGGAAATTCCAGGAGAAATAGAACCAGAAGAAAGACAGAATCATCAGCTATGTAGCCATGGGCAAGTACGGTCACATTTCTGAATCTTAGTTTCTTCAACTTTAAAAGGAGGATAATAGCATTTATGGTACTTATCTCATAAGATATAACATGGAAAGTGTTGTACAAACCATAAAGCCCGGATGCAAATAGGTTATTTTGGAGGGGAGAAGACAGGGCAATTGGGGCTAAATGACTTGCCCAAGGTCACACAGCTAGTAAGTGTGTCAAGTGTCTGAGGCTGGATTTGAACTCAGGTCCTCCTGACTCCAGGGCCAGTGCTCTAATCACTGTGCCACCTAGCTGCCCCCCCCAGATGCAAATGTGAACTGTTATTAGTTCCTGTGTAGAAGTAGAAATTGGAGACCAAGGGCAAGAAACCATAAGACAGATAAACTTTGATGGGACCCAAAAATAATCCTTGTCCTTGCACTTTATCAGGGTGGGCACTAGATGGTCAGGAACTAATATGAGGTCTCAGATAATGGAAGTGAAAGGGCATCAGGTCAGGAGATTCAGAATAGGTTCAGAGTAAGTTCAAGAAAATCTTGTTTTATGAGGATTGCCTTATGAAGAAGCCAATAAACCATGGCATGCTGTACAGGGGTGGGGAATCTGCAGGCTCGAGGTTACATGTGGTCCTCTAGGTCCTCAAGTGTGACCCTTTGACTGAACCCAAACTTCACAGAACAAATCCCATTGCTCTGTGAATTTTGGATTTAGTCAAAGAGCTGCACTTGAGAACCCAGAGGGCCCACAGATTCCCCACCCCTAGTGTAGAAGAAAAACTGCTAAATTTGGATTACGAGTTCTTATGGGTGCTGCTTATTCCTTTTATAATCTAAGCAAATGTCTTTCGGCCTCCTTTTGCTTCTGTGTAAAGTGAAGTTCTCAGGCTGCATTATGGCCCAAGATCATTTCTGACTCTAAATCAATAATATTATGATTCTATGAACCCTAGGGAGACATGCTCATGATTTTCAAATCTCTCATAGGCAAACAGAATGCTAAGGCTGGCAACTGCAAAACTGTCATGTGGCAGAAGGATTTAACAGCCTTTTTGTGGCTGCCCAAGACACAACTAGGACCAATTAGTGGAAGGATTAAGGGGAAGGAAGCACACGCCCTTCCAACAAAGGAAGAGCTTTCTAACAACTAGAACTATCCAAAAATTGAATTGAGAGAGTGAGTTTCTCATCATTGATACTATTCAAGTAGAGGCGGTGACTGCTTGTCACAGAAGTTGTGGAAATGCTGAAGTGGTATGAGGCAGAGGGATGATGTTTGACATTTTTTTAACTGAACAAATTTATTGCGAATATCTGCAGAGATGGATCATTATAAGAATGAGCATTGATGGGAATGAGGCAAAAATGTGGTGATCCATTAAAGATCACCTAACTCCCTCATCATCTTCTTCCTTCTGAACCTCACCCTCCTCCACAAAGGACTCCAAAGTTGCTTTGGCACCTGAATCCTTCAGTCTCATGATGCTTGTCTTCTAGCGTTCAGAAAGTTTCTGGCAGAGGCTAGAGTGCTAGCTTCCAAAGGCATGAAGTCAGAGTTCCCATCTTCTGTCTTCCCTTCCTGGCACTTCACCAGTGCCAACCAACCACTTATCCAATGTAGGCCACATGAGGACAGGAAATTCCTTAAAGCTCAAACAGAGTGGGGTAAGAATCCTTCTGCTCTGGGGCAAGTCTCTCATTCTGAGTAAATTTCCTCCAGGGCACTTGGGTGGACCACTCTTAAATTTCACTCTAGAGAGAAGCAAAAGTTGGAATGGTGGCCTAGCCTCATGGCCAGACTCTTAAAACTGTGAGAAACTTACACATGGATTCTCCAGCTTGGGCATCTATACTTTTCCAAGATTGGATAAACAGTTCTTCTGATTGCTGCTAGTCTGGCCTTTCTCATTTTCCCTGGTGTTGACTACGCACCTCAGACAGACAGAGTCACTTTCCAGGGAAATGAAAGCCTGCCTCTTCTAGGAAGCCTTCTTGAACTAGCCTTGGATCAGCAACTCAAAGTCATCTTTGATTCTTCCATTTCCCTGGTCACCAAGTTCCAATCAGATGCCACCACTTTCAAGTTACAACAGAGCCCTTATCACCTCGCACCTGCACTACTTTGAAAGCCTTCCTGCCTTCATTCTCTCCCCTCTCCAATCCATCCTTCCTCTGGCTGCCAAAATATTCTGCCTAATGCAGAAGTCTGAGTATGTCCAATATGCTACTCAGAACTGAAACCTTTAGTAGCTTCCTATTACCTACTAGATAAAATGCAAATTCCATAGTTTGACCCTAACTAATCTACTTTTCTATACTCACTGAAGATTACTCCCCTTTTCACAGTCTATGTTGTGGACACATAGGTTACCAGGTATTCCTCAAATTTAACATGTTTTCTTGTACCTCCACCAGTTCACACAGGCCTCTCACTCCCCTGTGCCAGGAATACACTACCTCTTCATCTCAGCTTTTCAAAATCATTCTCCTCCTTCAAGTCTCAACTCAGGCAACACCTTCTCCATAAGCCTTCCCAGATTCCTCCAGCAGAATGTATTCTCTCCCTCCTCAAATGACCTTAGAGCCCTTTATCTGTTTCTCTATTTGACCTTTATCACACTCCGCCTTGTAGTTTACTGGTCTGCACATGTGGCCTAGCCATCAAATGTTAAGTTCCTTGAGTTCAAGGAATCAGAATAATGCTATGTACCTTTATATCCCCAGTGCCTGCTACGGTGTCTTGTACATAGGAGACGCATAACAAATCTTTGTTAATGTTTAGAGAAAGTTATTGCCTATTTCCCATCCATTTTCCTTGGACCTACGCCTATTCTGGTATTTTGTCTTACTCATTTTTAACAATTTGACTTATTAATTGTTCATAGGTTCAGAGATTTTGAGCTAGAAGAGACCTTAGAAGCATCAAATCCATCTCCCTCATTAAACTGTAGGGCTTGCCAAGGTCATATGCTAATAATAGTCTAAGGCAGGATTTGAATTCAGGTCTTCCTGACCTCAAATCTAACACTCTATCTACTACACCATGCTGGCTTTCCATGTGTCTATCTCACAATAGTCACTTGTAAGGGAAAACAAGTCCAGTTTTCCTTGCCTAGCTATTCTTATGGCCTCTACAGCCACACAATTGCCTCTTAATTAACTTAAACATAATTAAAGAATGCGTGATGCAGAGTAAAGCTCTTTACTTGATCTATCTACCCATCTATCTATTTTTCTATCTATTGTTTTAAAAAAATACTTTATAAATTAGGAAAGTAAATAGAAGAATAAATGTGAATAAATCAAGAAAAAAACTACATCTGATAAAGATTGGAAATGTTCCATCCCACCCATTTCTTTCTTTTAAAAGTTTTATTGATGCATTTTGGTTTTCATACCATTACTTCCCCTCCCCCGCCCCACCACAAAAAGCTCTCCTTAACTTCTAGACACTTGCCTTCCCCCCCAAAAGCAATTAATAAAAGCTCTCATTTTTATATTACTTCATGGTTTTATAAGTGTTTTATAAACATTGTCTCATTTGATCTTCACAACAACTCCATAAGGTAGGTGCTATTATTATATGTATTTTATAGATGTGGAAACTGAGTCTTATAGATGTGATGCTCCTTGCTCAGTGACATTTAGCAAGTTAGTTCTAGAGGCTAGATGTGAACTCAGTTCTTCCAGACTCCAGATCTAGCACATTATCCAACGGAAGACCATGAGCTTCTTGAGGAACAGGGGTCATTTCTTGCTTTTCTTTTCATCATCAGCATTTAACACAATGCCTGGCACATGATAGGCACTTATTACATGCTTGTTGACTTAACTCTACCCTATGTCTCTCACCAAATGAAGATTAGACATCATATACAGCCTGAATTCTGTATCGTTCAGAGTTGTTTTCATTTCCATTATGGTTATTGTTGTCTATGTCGCGCTACTGGTTTAAGAAAAGTCTTAGCTTGGAACAACCATAAATGCTGCCTAAGAGACAGCATCACAAACAGCAGCCAGTTCTGTGAGAATCTATTCCAAGTACAAGTCAAAATACAATCTTCCAGTGTGTGTAATGTAGATAAGAGTATTCATCTATGATCTTCTAAAACACCCATAAATGTACACAAACAGCTGTTACTGTCAGTGGCACCTCATAAAGGAAGCAATATTATACACAAATAAGATCTCCTTAATTCTGAGTAATTAGGAGGAAAGTCATACTAAATTAGTGAACATCTAAATCATTGACCATTTTGTAAAGGAATTTAAAGGAAGAACTTAGGCTGCAAACTATTTGTATGACCTTGGATAAGTCACTTGACCTCATTGAAGCTGAATTCCCTCATCTGCGTAATTAAGGGGTTCTTAAGGACCTATCTGGCTCTAAATTTGCAATCTAATGACTTGCCAACATTCACAAGGCAGGATTTGAACTCAATTCTTCCTGGATTCCAAACCCAGGGTTTTTGCCACTATGCCAACTTATCTCTCAAAAATTTAAAGGCCTGAAAAATAATGTATTCCCTTACATAGAGTAAACATTGCCCTGTGTTTTTTTCTAGTATTAATCTTCTTAGGTCACATTTTTCATATAGTGTTCAAAAGCAAATTTCCATCAAACCCATGTCTGAATTATCCAAATTCATAATTAGTGAAGCAAAAATTACTAAGTTTTGTTGAATATAGTAACTTCCCCTCACAATATATTTTTCCATCTAAATACCTTCTAAGTAAAAGAGAAATCATTTAAAAAGTTACAGGCTGGTAAATCATTGGTATTTATTTGTGAGACTTCAATTTATTCTTACATGAAAGAGATACTCAGCCTTGATTTTTTAATCTTAAAATTTTGTTATATTTTGTTATTATATCACCTTCATTTCCAAAAATGTCACAGTATCATAGATATAAAACTGATCTCTCCTCCCACTCCATACCCTCATTTAACAAGCCAACTTTATAATAAAGAATTTTTAAAAAGAAAGAAGAAAAAGCAATATAGCAGATTTTACCATCACATCAACCTAGCCTGAAAGAATGTGGAAAGTTCCACACCCATAGCTGCCATTACGGCAAAGAAATTAGAAAGGGAGATTTTCTCTTATCTTCTTCAGGACTAAATTTTGGTGTTAAATTATAGTGTTCCTACAGGTTTTTCCTTTCCTGAGTGGATAGGACAAATAACAGCTCCACCATTAGTGTGCCTATCTTCCCACAGTCTCAAAAACATTAACTATTTTCATCTTTTGACATCTTTTCCAATTTGCTGAGAGTAATAAAATCTCAGAGTTGTTTTGATGTACTTTTCTCTTATTTTAGGTGATGTGGGACAATCATTCATATGGCTGTTAATCGTTTTTCATTCTTTTGAAAACTGCTCATTCATATCCTTTGATCACTTATGTCCTTGGAGAATTGTTCAAGGTCTTAAATATTTGTGTTAGCTACCTACACAGTGTGAATATCCACCTCTTAGCAGAATTTGATGCAAATCGCCCCAAGAACAGTTCCCTTTCTTATCCCAGTTGCACCAATTTGGGGCAAAAGTTTTTCCAATTCATATAATTGAACTTAGCTGTTTTATCTTTTCTGGTCACCTCTCTGGTTTGGTTAATAACTTTTCATAACAACAGCTGTGAAAGCTACCTGATCTTATTCTCTTTGATTTTTTTAATGGTATGACCCTTTTACATACAGGTTGAGTAAATATTTTGAACTTAAATAAGAGTGGGTTGTAGGAGGGGGAATATGGTATAAGGTATAAAGTATTGGTCTAATCCTAGTTCTTCACAAATTGCTTTCCATTTTCCCCAAGGGTTCTTCTCAGAGCAGAAGAAGCCAGTAGTTTATGTTCTTGAATTTTTATAACACCAAGCTACTAAGTTCAATTATTTCTTATTCTTCCTTATCTATTCTTTCCACTCATCAACTTTTCTATTTTTAACTATTATCAAATAATTTTGATAACTGCTTTATACTATAATTTAAAGTCTTTAAATGCTATTTCACTTACATTCCTTTTTTTTCATAATTTCCTTGATATTGGGAACCTTTCATCCCTCCGATGAATTTTATTGTTTTTACTAACTTTATAGAATATCCCCTTGGTAGTTTTATTGGCATGACACTAATTCTGTGAATTAACTTAGGTAGTATCCTTTATATCATACTGATAGATATGGTCCAACCATGACTAATGAATATCCATCAACAAATGTTTATACCATTCTTTATGCCTTGAAAGAGTGTTTTGTAATTGTATTAATATAATTCTTTAATGTGCATTAGTAAAGTGACTGTCAGGAATTTTATGCATTTTGTAGTTATTTTGAATGAGACTTCATATTCCTGTTATTTCCTCCCGGATTCTCTTTTTGCTATATAGGAATGCTGTTGTTTTTTAATTGTTTATTTTATATCTTATTACTTTAGTTACACTATTAATTGCTGTTGTCAGTTCAACTTGACAAATTGAATTCAATTCAACAAATATTTATTAAACTTTTATAATATGCAAGGCACAATGCCAGGCTCTCTAGAGATTCACATAGTACAAAGAGTCTTCTATCAAGGAATATAATGGTACAGTGGACAAAAAAATGACTAAGAGACAAGGGAGAGTGAGATTCTTGTAAAGAGAAGATCCAGATAAGCTGCTATGACCCAATTTTGAGAAACAAAAGATCACACTTAACTGGGAGGTCACAGAATGCTTCATGGAGGAAGTGGTATCTAAGTTATGCCTTAAGAGAGGGATTTCAACAGACATATAACTGTTGGAGAATCCAATCTGGGCATGGGCAAAGAAATAGAAAGAGTAGAAGAAAGGATGAATGGAAGACAACAGAAAATAATTCAGTTTCACTAGAACCTATGTCACAGAATTTTGGAATCCTTCCTCAGACTTCTCAGGGTCCAAGTGTGTGGTTATGCCTTTGTCCCTGGATGGGGCTTGCCATCCTCTTCTGTAAAGTCAGGCACTGCTCCGGACATTTTAAGTCAGTTCTGGTTTTGCTCAGTGTGACTCCCTTTGAAGACTGAGGCTCTTTAGAAAAAATTCATGAACCCATAATGACCATTCTGGAAATGATGAGAAGAGAAAGGGAAAAGGAGTAGAAGAATAATTAAGTTGTTCATTTTGTCCAACCTATTCTTGAATATCACAAATGAAATGAAATTCATGGAAATGTGAGCAATTCTATTATTCAACAGCTCTAACTGGGAAAAAAAGGTTTGGTTTTTTTTTCCCCTTAAATTGAGCCCAAATTTTCCTCCCTGTAGTGTCATACCATTGGTTCTAGTTTTGCTCTTTGAGTGGTACATCGTCATCCTCCTCATCAGACAACAACTGAGCACCAACTTTGTACATGGTCCTATACTAAGCATTTAGATAGAGACTTATCAAAGAGAAGTTCCATTTCTGGTCCTCATGGAGCTTGTACTCTTAGGGTTATAGCTTTTGTGCACAAGGGCATTCAGCCAACCAGTCAATTCAGTTAAAGTATTTGGTGAGTACTGGGCAAAGTAATCTTGCTGATTTGAACTACTCACTTTTCATCAGTCATTCTTCTCTCCTCACATATAGTCCTCCTCAGAGGGGACATGCAGCCGCTGAGTGGGGTGAGAAGAAGAAACTGGAACGTGAAGCCATCAAATGTACAGACACGTCCTCCTTGTCAAACATAAAAGAAAGACGACACCCAGTGTTTAAAACAACAAATCACAGGGGATCCTTTTGATCATTTTTCCCTCTTGTTTCACTCTTCATTTCCTCTAGCAGACACATGGATTCCACTCTGGGGCAATCGTCATCTGTCACACTGGGAAAGGAGAAATCTTTGCTCCCAGGGCCCAAATCCCTAAATGAGGTTTCCAAAAGCTGTGACTTATGGGTTTGACCAAAGAGAAAAGGAGTTTGACCTGGCTGAATATTAAATATGGCCCTCTCCCTCCCTCCTTCCCTTTCATCTTCCAAAGTGGTCCTCTCCCTGCTCCCCTGTCCGTGCTACAGGCCTCAGACTGAAGATGAACAGGCAGTGTGATGTTGGGGGTGCTGAGGTCACATCACCTTCCCCCCAACACTTCCTCGCTCACCACTTCCCCCTTCACTCCTCTCCTCCCTTCCCCTCCCCCTATGCCCATCATTCAGACACTTGCTTATGCAGCTGCTTGATATAAATTCCTTGCATACATTTCTGGCCGGATAGTTTATTTTTATAAACAATAAATAGACCAGCATTCCTATGGTGTCCCGATTAGCCCAGCCCAGTCCATGGAGCCGGGGAGCCAGTGGCAGGAGATTAAGTTGGGTTTGCACAGATGGCGGCCATCATGTTGTAAATCTTACAAACACAGAGAAAGCAACTTTTTTTTCCTCTAAAGAAAAAACAATTCCCCACTCTCACCCCACCCCCTCCTTTCTCTTTCCTCAGGATCACAATGTATTATCAGGGCCTACAAATCACAAGGAGATGATATTAAGTTGCTTTGATAACACCCCGGATCCCTTCCGGTGTGATATTTTTCTTCATTAGAAAGGATAACTCAAGCACACCAAATCCTCTTTCTCTCTCCTCAAAATTTATAGATCATGGTCTCTAAACTAATTGTTAGTTGCACAGCAGGCCTAAAGCTGTGCCTGGACTGAGCAATTACCTTGGCCAGCCTTGATTAAAGGAGAAGAGGAAGCAAAAGTGCAAAGGACGCCTAAGCCCGTGTGGGCAGGATGTCATGCCTGTTGTTTGCTTCTGCAGACGTTTGTTGATAAAAGTGAGAGGAGAGGTTAGTTATCCATCACTGACCCTTGTTCAAAGCCCACGATGTGACAGGCGGGTCTCAGGCTACTGACTCCATTTATAAAATTATAAACCAAAAGGGTTTCTGGACCAACATGGTATCCTTCCCATAAGACCTTGTGGATTTCCTCATATTTCTCTTCTAAATTGTGTTACTTTCCATTGCCCATAAATCTATTTATTTCTCTGAGAATAAATAAAAACATGGAATTGCTTTTCTCCTGAAGGGCTTAGACTCAGTGGTCCTACCAAATTCATGAATTTCTAAGACCTGCAGAGCCTGCCATTGTTAAAAACTATAAAATGACCAGTACTCCCCTCCACTCCCACCATCGACTGCAAAATGATACCTCTCATAAGAAGTTTCTTCTCTCTTTTTCCAAGAGAGTTGGCAGAATCCCAAGCTGAATCATTCTGATCAATAACCATCACTTGACAGGAACCAGACAATTTTTCATGAGATCCTAGATTCTGAGATCAAAGAGACCTTAGAAACCATCACATTCAATCCTCTCATTTTGTAGATAAGAAAAATGAAGCACAGAGAAGTTATATTACTTCCCTAGAGTCACACAGCCAAGATGTGTCTAAAGGTAAAATTTGAACCCAGGTCTTCCTGGCTCCAAATCTAGTGCCCTCTCTGTTGTGGCACACTGCCTCTCTTAGAAGGTAAGAACTAGAAGATGCCTGAGAGATCACTCAGTCCACCCCTCCTACATATATTACAGAGGTGGAAACTGAGGCTTAGAGGACTAAAGCAACTTGCTCAAAGTCACATGGGAACTCAAAGCAAGAGCCTCTAGCTGATTCACCATTTAGGAATAAAATTCATGTTTAAAACACATCAAGGTTGAAAAAAATGCATAGACACCCTCTCTTGGACTTCTGGATTTCCACCAGGGCAATAGGAAATATGGGGAAGACACATGACCCTTCTGAAACTTATTTTCAAGTTTTCAAAACCTTGTAGTTTGGGGTTTGAGGCATGGCTTAATAAGAACTCTATCCCAGGTGGTTCATTCCAGACCTCATTATTACACTCAGAGTCCTTGGGGAATAAAAGATTGATTTGCAATCAAACAGTCACCAAGTGATAAAAATCCCCAATGCTATGTCACCTCTTTTTTTCTTTTAATCTTCTGTCTACCGTTGGGTACTTTGTCCATCAGTCAAAGTCTTCATCCTTCAGCAAGCTTCTCACTTGGGGGTTTTGGTTTTAATAGTTATCCTTGGCTTTTTCTAGTATTTCGTCCAACAGAGATGACATTTCAAGTATCATCTCTGGACTAGAAATATGCAAGACCTTAGAAATCATCTAATCTTAAAACTTTATTTTTATAGATGGAGAAATTTAAGCCCAGATGGGGAAAGCAGATTGCCTGAAGTCACACAGCAAGTTAGTGATAAAGCCAGGGTTGAGTTTGAGAGTTCTACCTTAGATTTAGTGAGAGGCACTCTACAAGAATGAGATGGGTGTGCCCGAGTCTGGGAACATCTTTAAATTCTTTCTTTCTTCCAATCACATATTGATCCTTTTTTATATCCCTTGAATTTCATTCAGAATAAACAGTGAAATGAAACCAGTGAGTTTCCCGTTGGAGTTTAGTCAAATTTAATTTCAGGTTCTCACATCTCCAGCATAACTAGGTTTGACTTTTCCCTTGAGAGGAATATCAACTTTCAAAAAAGAATTTCCTTCCATTCTCCTCTCCCCACCTCCTCCTTCACTAGTATTGCCGTATGTGGCTATTTCTTCTTGTTTGAGGTCAAAACCCCATGAAATCCTGAATGTCAACTGTTTCCTTATTATTCTTTATGACTGCCCCCTAGGGTGGGTACTTTTTTTAATTTCCCAGGATCTGTCACAGGTTATGATGTAACCCTTAGTTAGGTAGAATTAAAGATTCTTAGAGATGGAAAGGACCCTGGAGAATGTCTAAGTTTTACTCCTTGCTTTTGCAATGAGGAAACAAAAGAGACTAGAAATCAGAATTGACTTACCCAAGGTCACAGGGGAGGCAATGTGGTACATAGCCAAGAAGATATACCTTTGGCATTTACTATGTAAAAACAGGTGAGCCACTTAATTTGTTTGAGTTTAAGTTTCCTCATCATAGATTGCTCACTTTGTAGTGTTCCTGTAAGGAAAATATTTTTAAACCTTAAAGGAGCTATAGTAATGTGAGTTGTTAATGGCCAGACCAGCTTGAAACTAAAGTCCATTTCCTTAACTCTCAAGCAAGTGGTTTTTCTTTGGTTGGTTGATTTTTGCTTTGTTGTTTTTCTTACTTTGGTTCAATGTGTTGCTTCCCATATATTTCATAAGCCAAGAATGATAGTAAAACAAGCTAAAATAGATTTAAAAAATCATTTTTGGCCTAGTGTGATAAAACCAACACCGAATCTCTAAATTCCCACTTTAATTTACTCTCCAATTATCAACTTAGAAATTTAGATTTGATGTCCACCTTTTCATGATTCTTTTTCTAATAATCCATATCACCTTTAATTCCAGTAGACTAAACCCAAGTCATTTCCTTTTGACTTGGTCATCGTTATCATCATCATCATTATCATCATTCATCTATAACTAAATAAAAACATCTAAAGATTGCAGAGTGTTTTATATACATTATCTCATTTCATCCTTGTAATAAGCCTATGAGATAAGTGTGGCAGAAAGTATTCCCTTTTCATAGATGAAGGAACTGAAAGAGAGGAGATGGCAAATGACTTGCCTAAGGTCATACAATAAATAAGTATCTGAAGAGGGATTTAAACACAGCTATTTCTGATGCCAAATCTATAGAGTGTTCTCTCCATTACACTATGGTGCTTCTGCATGGGAGTCGAAACAACCAGAATGCAGAAGAAAAAAATCCAGTGATTCATACAGATATCATACTGAAAACCCCTGAAATTATGAGGTTGTGTAATTCTTTGTGTCTTGTCCATGGTCACGAAGCTTAAGAGGAGCAGGGGCTAGGATTTGAATCCAGCGTCTGTGATTCTAAAACTCAGGTGATGTTTTCACCTGACCATGTGTCATGGCTCTTGCCTGATTCTGGAGGATCTGGTTTGGAACTGGAAATGAAATAAGATACAGGTAAACTAATAACACAAGCCCACAAAACAAAAAGAGCTTTACTTAGCCATAGCAAAGAATGGACACTGTACAAAGAAATAGCACCAGCTATGAATGTGTGCTTAATGAATGTTGAATGAATGCCATAATTCCATGGATTCACTAGTTACCTGTGTCTTCTGCATTGGTCAACAACCAGTTTTTCTTTTAGGAAGTATTTGGGATAAATTTTAATCATGCATGCTATCTCCAGTTGCCCATCAATAAACAAGCATTTATTGTATGGTATTCAGTCATTTTTTCCATCATGTCCAAGTCTCCTGACCCCATTTGGGGTTTTCTTGGCAAAGATACTGGAGTGGTTTGCCATTTCCTTCTCTAGAGTGTTTTACAGATGAGAAAACTGAGGCAAATAGGGTTAAGTGACTTGCCCAGAGTCACACCGTTAGCAAGTGTGTGAGGCCAGATTTGAACTCAGGAAAATGAGTCTTCTTGACTCCAGTCCCAGCCCTCTATTTACTGTGCCACCTCTATTTACTGTGCCAGTTTATTAACTGGTTACTATTTGATATGCACTATGATCACTATAATCAACGGCAGGGCTGCTAGGTGGTGCAGTAGATAGAGTGCCAGACCTGGAGTCAGGAAGACCTGAGTTCAAATCCAGCCTCAGATACTTACTAGCTGTGTCACCCTGGGCAAGTCATTTAATCCTGTTTGCCTCAATTTCCTTATCTGTAAAAATGAGCTGGAGAAGGAAATGGCAAACCACTCCACTATCTTTACCAAGAAAACCCCAAATGGGGTGAGGAAGACTTCAGACATGACTGAAAAACAGCTGAACAACAAGAATGCTTGGTGCTAGGGGTAGACCAAGCACAAAGAAACAGGTCCTCCCATTAGGGAGCTTACTCTTACTGAGTAAATGTATCAGGTTCTTTTTGCCCTTATGTGACTAGGAAGACAATCCCAAACTTTGTTCCTCTGAGCCAATCAAGCCCTGAGGGCAATTTCAACACCTTCTAAGAAAAAGAACTAGCCTAGCCCAGATGTTGGGAGATACTGGTCAACATTTCTCTTTCTCTGTTAAAGGCATCAGAAAACAAATTACAATTGTTTATTAAGCAGTGTCAGAGGAGTGGAATGGCAAAATGAGAACCCATGAAAAATACGACCTGCACATGTCTGAAAGTACTGAAAATGGAATCAAAATTAATTTTAACTTGGAAATGAAAGATAGATGATCAAAGCAATATAATGCTATTGTAATGTTATCATTTTGTATTTATAACTCTGATGAATTGGATACAAATCCATTATAGGAAAACAAGCCATATGGGCTGAACACATCACAATAATCTATTGTTGGGAGAGAAATCTGGCCGTTTTACAAGTGAGAGAAGCACTGTCGGTCACCAGCAGATGACAGGTCCCCCAGCTGGCTGGACGTCCAACTGGTGTGCAGCAAGACCCTGTTCCATTCACCCAGATGACTTTGCTCTCACTTTGATCCTCCTCAGTTTCCACATTTGCTTTTGCTCCTGGGCCAGCACCACATGCTTATTTATTTTGTCTACAAGGGTTTTCAGATGTTTCAACTAAGCAGGACAGCTACATTAAGAAGGTCCGCTGTTTTATTACTTTTATCAAACAGTAGAATGTTAGATCTTTTGGCTTGCTACTGTGACTTTCCCTTAGTCTGTGTTATATGTAGTTTCTATTTCCGAAGACTGTCCTCAGATTTCTACTTGTAGCATTGTGCTATAACCTTATGAAACTCCTTTGCAGACTGATTGCTGAGGTAAAGATCATATTAGGACTGCTATGATAAACTAAAGAGGCCGCTTGTTCGATTGGGAATGCTATTTTTCCTATCTCTTTGCCCAAACCACACTCTTTCGAACTGATCTCACTTTCTCTTGTATCATACTTATTTGTATATGACTGTTCCACTTAGAGTTTAAGCTCCTTCAGATCAGAGACTGTTACACATCTATGTTTGTATCCTAGAGCCAGCTACAGTACCTTCAAGCCTCATGTGCATTATTCTCCTTCACCTATACTAAGGTCCAGGCAAACTTGGATCTGAACTCTTCCTTACACATGTCCCCATTTTCCATTTCAGAGTCTTGGCATTGGCTGTCCTCCAAGGCTTGAATGCACTCTTTCTCTGCCTCTTGGAATCACTTGGGAGTCTCCTTGAAGAGTCAGCTAAAATGCTCCTTTCTACCTGTTCTAAAAGACCTTTCCTGATCTCCCCTCAAAAAAATCACCTTGTATCTACTTTATTTACTACTATAAATGTTGTTTTCTCTCCTACCTAGTTTGTGAGATCCTGAAGAGCACAGGGAAGAGACTGAATCACTTTTGATCTTTATATTCTAAGCACTAATTCAATTTCTAGAGGTACATAGTGGGTGTTTGGTTGATTGATTTCAATAGATCAGAGCCTTTAACTATCAATCATATTAAAGCAGGTAGGTGATGAAGTTGATAGGGAGCCTGGCCTGGAGTCAGGAAGATTCATCTTCATAAATTCAAATCTGGCCTCAGACACGTACTAGCTGTGTGACGCTGGGCAAGTCACTTAATCCTGTTTGCCTCGGTTTCCTCATATGTAAAATGAGCTGGAGAAGGAAATGATAAACCACTCCAGTATCTCTACCAAGAAAACCCCAAATGGGATAAAGAAGTCAGACAGGACTGAAAAACGGTGGAACAACAAAATCAATCATATCAAAAATCAGTATCTGAGGGCCTGTAGGTAACCAATTCTTTGGGCAAGCAACTCTGAAGTGTGCCTTCAAATCAACTTTGTAATTAAGGGTGGAAGGATGAAGTAAGTAATTGAGACAAATTCTGTTGAGCAGGACAAAGAATCTGTGACTATAGTGACTCAGGCCTTAGGGGACAGAATCTGAGAGTTGGGAGGGGTCTCAGAGGTCATCAAGAGCAACTCCTGCAGGGCCTTTAGGGAGCATGGCTGCTGGTCCTGAGAGGGCCTCAGAGATGCTGATATGCCAGTATAAAGGGAAGACAAAGGAAAGCGCTTGGGATGGGATCAGCAGTTCCTTTATGAGACCCTAAGGGGAGCAAGACTGTACCCCTAGCACTCCAGTACCCTCTTCCCCGCTCCTTGACCACCATTTGTGTTTACTGCTCCTGATCTCCTTCTGCTGAAGAGAAAGAATATGATAACATTGTATCCCCTCTAAATTTTATGTCCCGAGTAAAATCCCAGATATCTTAGTATTAGCTACAAATTAAGCAATGAATGTTTGTTAAATGAATGGCTTCACTAGTTTGGTCAATCACCAACTTTTCTTTTAGGAAATATTTGGCATAATTTTGAGTCACACATGCTATCTTGAGTTGCCAATCAATCAATAAGCATTTTTTTCAGTGGCTACTATTTGACATGCACTATGCTCAGTACTGGGGATACATAGACAAAGATGAAATAGTCCCTGCCCTTAAGGAGGCTATGGGGAAAGATGACACATAGACATATAGGCACAAGCAAAACAAATACAAATGAATACAAGGTAATTGGAAGGAAGGTGGCATTAGCAGCTGAGGGCACAGGGAAATGGGGAAAAGCCCTCTGTAGAAGCTGGTACTCAAGCTAGTAGGGATTCTAAGAGACTGGTCTGAGGAAGGAGGGTATTCCAAGCATGGGGATCATCCTGTACACAAGCACAAAGATGGGAGATGGGCCGTCACGTGTGTGAGGGATAGAAACTAGGCAAGTTTGGCTGGGCTATAGAATACATAAAGGTGCTCAAAATATGTGATAAACCCGGGAAAGTAAGCTGAAATCAGTTTGTGTCAAACCAAGGAGAATATATGTGATTCTAGAAATAATAAGGAAGCACTGTAGTTTACTGAGCAAAGGAGTGACATAGTCAGACACATGCTTTAGGGATATTGCTTTAGCAGCTGTGTGGAAGATGGAATGGAGAGGGGGCAGAATGGAGGAAGATGCACTAATTAAGAGGCTGTTGAAATAGACCAGAGGAGAGTGAGAAGGGCTAGATTACAGGGGTGGGCAACCTGCGGCCTCAAGGCCACATGTGGCCCTCTAGGTTCCTCAAGTGGGGCCCTTAGACTCAATCTAAACCTAACAGAACAAATCCCCTTAATAAAAGGATTTGTTCTGTAAAACTTAGACTCAGTCAAAAGGCCACACCAAGAACCTCGATGGCCACACTTGGCCTTGAAGCTGCAGGTTCCCGCCCCTGGGCTAGAACGTGGGTGGTGTCCATGTATAGGAAGAAAAGGTTATGAATGTGAGACATGTTGCAATGGTAGCATCACCAAGATTTGGCAACTGGATGGGTATGTGGAGTGAGGGAAAGACTTCCAACTCACGGAAAAATGTGCATTGCATCATAGACAATATTAGCTGCATAATCTTTGCCAAACAGATGTGGGTGGATACAAGAGAGCTTTTTTTAGTCTCCTGTGTGAATTTTCTATTGTGCTTTTTGTATATTTTTGTCTAGGTTATATTCTATCACCCCAGTTTTAATGGGGGTAAAACAATGGTTGTTTGTTATTGGACAGTTGGTTTAGGATACAAACAAGCTCAGTAAGAAGTAGCTATTTCACATGTCATAAAACCATCCTGATGGTATGGCCAGCATTGTCATGAACTATCTTGCAATGACTTTAAGTGCTAAATTGGCAAACAGAGTAAAAGTTGAAAAAATTCGGTGTTGGAAAGGATCTCCTTCATGAGGCTTTCATGATCACCCCAGCTTCTAGGGCCTCTATCCCAAATTATGTTAGATTTGTTTTATATGATTTTGTGCGTGCATGTATGTGTACATGTTGTCTCCCCTAACAGAACACAAACTCCTTGAGACCAGCAACTGTTTTATTTTTGCCTTCAAGCCCCCAGCAGAGTGCCTGGCAAATAAAAGGTATTGAATAAAGGCTGATTAATTGATTAGTGTAAAAAGACAGACAGGCACACTCATTCACTGTTGTTAGGGCTGTGACTTGATACAACTATTTTGTAAAACAATTCTAAATTACACAAGGTAAAAGCAACAAAATTGCTCATACCCTCTGATACAGAGCTGAAGCTATTGGGTTTATACCTCAAGAAAAGACTCAAGAACAAAAACATCGATTACAGTACTATTTGGGAAAGAGGAAACAGGAACTTAATATGCTCCTAGTGTTTGGGCAATGGCTAAAGATAAATATAATGGAATTCTATTGTGTTCTAAGGAATGATGAATATGAAAATACAGGGAAACATGAGAAGATTGGTTGGAAGTGATACAGAGTAAACAGTAGAAGCAATGGAATAGTAAACACAATAATGACAACAGTGTAAATGAAGAAAACACTAAAAGGGGGGAAAAGTCAAAAACAATAGATAATGCTATTACAAATCAGTAAAGTTAAAGCACACCTTCTTAAACTACGCTAAAGAAGTGTAAAGTGCTATAGACTCTTATCAGTTATAATATATTGCTTAACTGCTTTGAGATAACTGCTTTGTAGAGGTTTTGTTTGATTATTTGTGGTCATATGATCTGCTGTGTCAAAATAAACTATCAGAAACAACAAAAACCGTGTGTTGACCTCAATTTCTTGTAACAGGAATTCTACAGGAATTCATTCCTGTTTCTTTCCCATGGATAACTGTTAATTGAATTATTCTATTCACTTATTAATAGTCGTCAGTGTTGTCCTTCGTACTCGAAGAGCACCAATGATGTCATAATGTAGGGGTTGATATACAGTGGGTCCAACAGTGGCTGATTAGACCAACACGAGCTTGGAAGATTCTATCATGGGTTGAGCACAAATAGACTGTATGAACACTTGGGATGGAGATGTTTCTAAATTTGCACATCTCATATTTCTTTTTTTATGGAGTTCAGGTGGAAATGATGAGACAAGTCCTTATTATGCTATTATTCCTTTATATTTAATTTTCTGTGGACTATTCACAAATAGATAAAAATGATGACTTTTTATAACTGCATAAAAGTATTGGGATGTAAGCTAATCTCCTGCAGGCTCATTGAAAGTATCTTTGGGACAGTTCCAGTTGGAAACAAGATGATGGGCATGACACAAACATCAACCTGTTCCTTTGTATTTTAACTTCTTTTCCTAAATCTCTACTTTTTGAAAGCTTGTTTTTGTTTCCATGATGATACAGTCTAGACACGCTTTTTCTTTTAAGTAATATTATTACTTAAGTATTATGACATTCTGAATCTTTACAAATTCTTCTAATTATCATCATTATGAGGATTATTATTAGTAATGTAATGATAATAATAGTAGTAGTGAGAATAATAAGTCGTGATGAAGATGTGCACACTGGGTGCACTATACCGTACAAAGCACTTCAGGGATCACAGAGAGAACATTTCCAGTATTGGAAGGACATTAGGAACATAGGTAGACAGTTGTATAGTCAACACATATATGAAAATACATGATAGATCTGTTATTTCATTAGCATGAGAAATACCCAGAGTAGGAACTTCTGAAATCGTACTTTGGACTTAGGAGGGAAGTCCTGAAGAAGTGCTTGAGGTACATGGAAGTCAGATAACGTGCTCCAAGTTACACAACTAGTAAGTACCAATGGAAGAATTTGAACCTATGTCTCCCTAATGACAAGTTGAACACTTTGTTCATCATGCAACACCACCTCTAATCACCACCTATATAAACACAACGATTACATCATTAAAAGGGAATAATGGAATACAGACTTGTTCCTGAAACCCTTTTGACAAGAACTGAAAAAGTCAAAACATAGGAGATATAGTTAATCAGCTTCTCTATAGGCACCTGTCTTAGACAACACTTATTATTCCATTCTACCCTCCCCCTTCTATACTGACAACAGCACTCTATCACATGACCTCAGGCTACATTCAACCCCAATCTCTGCAGGGGAATAGACCTCCGAAGGACCACTGGTGAAAGGCATGAGGACTTTGGTCTCTATATCAGAGCAAGGAAGAAGGTGTATCTTTCTAAATGTCACCTGCTCAGACAAAGCCCTGGCTGCCCTATCCTAGTTATGGCTCCGCATATGACTATATTGGCACTTTATTCTGTTATTCAATTTTTGTAAGCATAGATAGTACCTCCTTTTTATTCCCATGGCCACTACTTCTAGTTGTAATCCTCATAACCACTTACCTGGATGATTTTAACATCTTGTTAACTGGTCTCTCCCTATCTAGTGTCTCACTATTCTAATGAAAGCTGCTGCCAGATTAACCTTCCTCCTTGAAGCATATCTGACAGGACAGGGAGTGAATGAGAGAAAAAAAAAAAGGAGGAGGAGGAAGAAAGAACAAAAGAAAAGGAGGTGAAAAAGAAGAGAAGGTAGAGGAGGAGGAAGTGGGAGAGAAGGAGGAGAAGAAGAAAGAGGGGGAGGAAGAAAAAGAGGAGGAAGAAGAGCAGCAGGAGGAGGAGGAGGTCATCAATTATGTAGTGCTTTAAGGCTTGTAGAGTTCTTTACAAATACGATTTTATTTTCTCCTCATAAGAACCCTGGGAGACAGGTGGTATTATTATCCCCATTCTATAGTTGAGGAAATTGAGGCTGAGAAGATCAAGTGATTTGCCCAAGCTCACAAAGATAGGGAGGATTGGAGGCTGGATTTGAATTCAGGCCTTTCTGACTCTAAGCCCAGTGCTCTATCCACTCCACCACCTAGCTGCTTGATCTCTAGATGATCTCTACAATTTCTTCCAGCTCTAGATCCTATGACACCATGAGGCCATGACATGCTCTCTGATAATGTCATACTCTTGATCAGGAAACAAAAACACTCAAGAGATTCTTTTTGCCTACAGAATACAATCCAAACTGGACCCTGTGAAGATCTCCAATATTATCTCCCTTTATTTTCCTAGATGCACTCAAAGTTGCCAGACAAACTGGACTACTTGCTGCTCCCTGAAAATGTTCCTTGCATTCCAGCATCTGTGTCTTTGTTCATTCAGTAGCCTTTCTCAGTAAAGCCTTTCCCTTTGATCCCTGCCTGTTAAAATTCTGCCTACTTTTCAAAGCCCAGATCAGCCATGACCTCCCCTCTGAAGTCTTCCCAGATTCCTCCATTTCATCGTCATCTGTCTCCACTCTGAACACCACCAAATACTTTATACCACTTTCATAGTCTTTATCATACTTATCTATGTACAAGTCTTCTCCCACCACCAATTAGATTGGAGGCTGCAACAGACAGTAAGAACCCTGTCATCTTAAACAGTATTCTGCCTGCAGTAAAAAGAACATAGCACTCAATCAGTATCTGATTCTTGAATGAATGAAAGAATGAAAAAAGAAGTGAATGAATAAATGAAGGAATTAAGTAGATGAAAGAGTGATACCATTAATTAATGGGAAAGTTGAGTCCTTAAGAACTTCATGAATTGTTCTTTTTCTGCTTTCCCAAATGAATTAAAAAGAGTCTTTCTAAAATTGTCTCTTGCTGTTGTTTGTGGGTGAACAAATGGTTTGGGAATAGGACACTCAAACTAGCACCTTATGAAGGGTGACTAATTGTTGTCCTTCTTTGTGAATCTTCTTTTTCCTCCCATCCCCTTCCCCGCCAACGGAAGGGGAGTTTTCCACCGCTGGTTGTAAAGATGAGCAAACATCAAAGAAGTTTAATGAACTTGAAATTGCAACAGGAAATCTGAGAGACAGATCCATCCTTGGTGATGGATGGTCTTTCCACCACTCTGTCCAGCTGGGAAGAGATTTGGTTTCGGATATGCTGCTATCTATGGACATTTTAAACTTTAACAATAGGAGTAGAGGCTCTGAGCAGCCTTTTGGAAAGGTGCTTTGGCCCTGGGTGGCTACATTGAGATTGGATATTGATGGATTGTTTCCTGGTGAGAGCTTGATAGAGGCAGTGCCAAGTGGATTCAAGGGGATATACTCCCCTGAGTATAAGGCTAAGGTCAAATTGTTGCTGCTCATCCAGATTTGACCTTATTGTGAGTCTAATTTCAGGACCCACCCACCTGGGAGAAGGGCCATGCAGCTACTATCCCCAAGAACCTTGGATCAGGGTAGTAAAAAAGAGAGCTGTATCATAGTAGCTTTCCCAAAAGAGAAAAGGGAAGACTTCCTTATTGCCTTCAGGTCAACCAGTTGACAACCTTGGTGTCATACTCAATCCTCTCTCTTACTCACCTCACATATCCAATGAGTTGCCAGGTATTATAACGTCTTTCTCTACAGCATCTCTCACATACATTCCTTTTCCTTCACTCACACAGGTGCTCCCCTAGCCTCTTGCATGGACTATTTCAGAAATAGCTTTCTAAATGGTCTCTCTGCCTCGTATTACTCCTTATTCCAAAACATTCTCCAATAGAGGGGCCGAAATTATTTTCATAAAACTTAAATGTGACTATATCACTCCCTCACCTACTCATTAAACTCCACTGGTTCCTTATTGCTTTGGGATCAAATATAAAATCCTATGTTTAGCATTTAAAGATTTTCACAACCTTGCCCTTCCTTTTAATTACTTTCTTTTAACAGAATACTCACTCCCCTCTACATACTCCACAATCCAGCCATACTGCCTACTTACTATTCCTCATCTATGATGATCCATCTCTCATCTTGGTGCCTTTGTACTCAGTGTCCCTCATGCCTGGAATATTTTCTCTTAATCAGGGCCTTATAGATTTCCTAGCTTCTTTCAAGATTCAGCTCAAATGGCATCACCTCTCTTAGTTGCCTCACCCTGCAATCACCTCCAGTGTTGCCTTCCATCTACTCTGAATCGATTTTGTATGCACTGATTTGTGTGTATGTGGTCTTTAACATTAGAATGGAAGCTCTCAGAGGGCATGGACTAAGTTGGAAGGGTTGTTTGGTTAGGGTTTTTTGTTGTTGTTTGTTTTGCTTTTGCTTTTTACTTTGTACCTCTAGGACTTAGTGCTTAGAACATTAGTAGAGTTTAATAAATGTTGGTTGATTAATTGATTGATTTTGTCTGGACCTAGAAACCCAGAAGAAAGGAAGGAAGTTAGAGACTGTTAGGTTATGGAGGGCTTAGAATGCCAAAGAGAGCATTTTGTATTTGATCTGGGAAGCGACAAGAAGTAACTAGAGTTTAAGGGGGGAGGAGGTGTTGAGTGACAGGGCAGGACTTGCACTTTAAGAAAATCACTATAATAGTGGCTAAACATAGGATGTGTTGGAGGGGAAGAGACTTGAAGTAGGCAAACCTGCTCCCCAACAGGCCATTGCAATAATCATATATCACCAAGAGATCATTTAAAACAATTCAGTTAAGTTCAGCAAGCATTTACCAAGCACCTACTGGGTCCTGTGACCACCAAGAGAGTGGAATACGCATATTCTTTAGTCCCTGCTGTCATAAAAATATGGAGTAATACTTGATAATCAGAGAGATTATAGCCGAATCCACAGAAAAATAACATAGAAAAACCCAAAAGAGTAAAAGCTTTATGAATTAACAGCTGAGACTGATAATTCATTCAGTCAGCAACCTCCCTTCACCAGCTCCATCAGGAATGCACAGCATACCTCTATGGTTGTGCTTAGAACCCACATAGACATTTCCCTCCAGCTGCAGAGACTTTACCAGCACACCACCACTACTACCATAACCCTTCTATCCTTTGCAGCAAAGAGAAGACTTGTCCAATCATGGAGGTTGGGGGTAGGGAAAAAATGTTGGATTTCTTACTGCCTGGGTTGGTCTCTAGGGTAGAGAAACACAATGCTCTAAAATCTGCCCAAAACCACCTACTCCACCCCATACTACCTTTGAAAAATGTCACAGAAGTTGATTCAACCTATTCATAGAAAGAGCAAGAGCTAGGGGAAGACCTGGGGCAATAGGCCATTTTGAGTGATTTCTCCCAACCTGAAAGAAAGAGGACAAAAATCCATTTGGGAATAGTCCTATACCCCCAGAACCTACTTAAGGTAGGGACTGAGATCAATTAGCAGTACATTCCCCAAAGTTGGAAGAGCCTGAGGCAGCTTTGCAGTACAGTCTCAAAAATGTATCTGCTATCAAAGGGGGAGGAGACCAAATGCGAGTGAGTAGTAAATATAAAAAATAAAGTCTGAAACACCAAAAATTTCAAGAGGAAGAAAATTCAATTAAAAACCTAGCATACAAGCAGATAAATCAACAGAAAGGATACTAAAGTTAGGACAAGTAACACATCCTCAAATATATTACAAAGCTCTCTTAACAAATATCACAAGACACAGGAAATTGAACTGATGCCTGATAAAATACAAAACACTATGGAACTACAAGAGAACATAGAGCAATGAGAAGATATTCCAGAATGGTTCAAAAGAAAAAGGAGGACCATAAGAGAAATTAAAATGGAACAAATGTCTGAAATTATAGCAATTGTGATAAAACTAATCAATTTGTTAGAAAAAAATGAATCCACAGTGGCAAATTTCCCCAAAGAAACAACAGAGACAATAACACATTCAGAATACAAAAATACTGAAATAAAGGATGACTCTGAAAGAAATAGAAGCAAAAAGCAATAATGTTTAAAGAACACATGGTCTCTACAGACAAAAGCCATTGACCTTAGAGACAAGATGCACAGGGACAAATTAAGAATCACAGTTCTCCTAGAAGATGACAAATTGAAAAATCAGAAAATCACAATGTAGGAAATCACACAAGAAAATTGTCCAGAATTTCTGAACACAGAAAACAACGAATGAATCAAGGTAAATCAGATCACCTGGAGGGGTGTTACAACAATGTTACTAGCAGCTGTTGTAGAGGTGTAAGACCAACAACAGCAGCAAACAGGAGGGCTGCTAGCACAGGTTCTTTGATCTGCTCTACTAAGGAAAGATAGCTGTTTCAGGGGTCAACAATCTTTCTTTTAATTAAACATACTTATATCATTCACTTAGTTCAGGGAAAAAAGTCAGCCCCCCCAAACTTCAGAGCAAATACAAACAGAAATTACAAACAGAAAAAAAATAACACTAATCAACCAACAGGCTTCTAACAATCTGACTATAGTAATACATACACTTACCAGAGAGAGAAGCACCAACATCTGGATTTTCAAAGCCAGGGGGCTCCTTAATGGCTACCAAAGTCTCATCTGGCCAAATCACATGAACACTCTTCCAATGAGTGAGCCCCAAAGCAAAATGCTAATCTCAGAATATATATACTGTTTCAAATCAAGAACTCTTGATTCAGTCAAGGACTCCTGATTCAAACAAAAGCAAGACTTAGGGTGGGGGTGGGGGGAGCATTTTACGCTTGACATGTCAAGCTATGATGGTTAAATTAAACAATTTCAATAATAAACAAAAGGTCTATGAGTGGACAAGAGAAAGATCTTCAAATAAACAAAAATTAATAGCATAAAGTGTTGGTAGTTTGTTTTTCTGCATTCAGAAATCATCCAGAAGTAAGTCAATACAATACAACAAAAAAAAATGACAGAATGGATATAAAAGCAAGACTCCATATTCTTTTGCTTACAAGAAATGTATCTAAAAAGCAAAGACATACATAGAATCAAAATGAAATGCTGGAATACAATTTGCTATGCATCAGGTGAGTCCAAAAAGCAGGAGAAGCAATGATGGTATGGAGGAAAATAAATAAATAACAATATGCATAGAGATAAACAAAGAAATTATATTATGCTTAATTGAACCAAAGAAAATAGACCAATTTCAATATTCAATTGATATGTTCCAAATGGTATAACATCTTGTTCATAAGGGAAAAAATTAACCGAACATTAAAAAAAAAGGCAGTGATAAAATAGTACTAGGAAACTTTGATGTTCCTTTCTCAGAGTTGGAAAAATATAACAAAGATAAAAAAGAAGAAATATAGAATGGAACCTTTTTTTGAGAACTCAGAGTTAAAACATTTACAGCATGTTCTAAATGAAAACAGTAAGGACATAAATATTCCTCAGTACCGCATGAAACTTTTACAAAAATAAACCATGTACTAGGGAACAGAGAAAATGTAAATAAATGTTTAAAAACCATAAATACAAAACATATCTTTTGTAGACCGTAATTCAATAAAAACAATAATCAATTGAAAGAATGCAAACAAAAGACATAGACCTAAATGCAAACCTAATAATGAAATCCTAAAGGATGTGTGTCAAAAAAGACAAATTACAGCATAATTAATAAATATGTGAAAAACAATGATAATACTGAAACAACATATCAAAACTTATGGGATGCCGCTAAAGTACCACTTAGAAGAAAAAGTATGTCCCTGAAAGCATACATTAACAAAAGTGAAAAGGAGAGGGCCAATGAATTGAAACTACATTTTAAAAATTAGAACATCAACAAGTAAAGAAGCTTCAAAAAAGCATAAAGGAAGAGTGCTTGAAAATTAGAAGAGAAATTAATAAATTGGAAACAAAAGAGATTATACAACTAATGAGCAAAAATAAAATCTGATTCTTTGAAAAAAAACTAACAAAACAGATAAACTTTTAGTCAATCTGATTAAATGAAAGATGATACAAAGTCACATTAACTAAAAATGAACAGGATGAAATTGCAACAAAACCAGAAGACACAAAAATAATTTTTAGAAACTATTACGCACAGTTATATGTCAACAAGATTAAGATCACAAAAGAAACAGAGGATAATTTTAAAAATAAAAATGCCTAAATGAACAGAATAATCAAATAGAAATCTTAAATGATCCAATCTCAGAGAAGGAAATAAAATGAGTTGTAAAGGAAGTACCAACGTATATGGTGTGAGAGAGGGGTGAAAGAACTCTTGGTCCAGATGGAGTTATAGAATAATATTATCAAAATCTCAAACAATACTAATACTCATATTACACAAATTATTCTCACTAATTGAGAAAGAAAACACACTACCAAGCTCCTTTTATGGGATAATATGATACTAACTTGGGAAGGATGAAACAAAGAGAACCATAGTCCAATATCATTGAATGTTGTTTAAATATTTTAAAATAAAATCTTGGCAAAAAAATTAGAGCAATTTATCCCTAAAATTACTAAATGTGATTAACTTAGATTCATTCCAGGGACACAAGGGTGGTTCAAAATTAAGAAAACAACTATCATAGTTCATCACAATAAAAACAAAAAACATCCAAAGCCACATGATTATCTCAATAACTTCTGAAATAAATCTTTAACAAAGTATAATAATCATTATGCTAAAAGCCTACAAAATATGAGAATACAAGGAATTTTTTTAAGCCAGAAAATACAAAAAAGCTGTTTTTTAAAGGATTACATAATTTTCATGAAAAGCAATACTAGCACCTCCCACCCATCTGGATTTTCGTTATGTAACTCCTTTGCTCTAGCAGAAGACAGCCCTCACAGAGGCTTGTAACTCTGTAACAATGCATTATACAATATTTGGTATGACTATTAAAAATATATAATCAGAGTCCCTAAGATACACTTAAGAACTTTGGGGATGTTTGCCTCTAACATACTTAGACTGCTCATCACCTTCACCATTTCAGTTTTTAAATCCTGAGTCAAGTGCCAAAAAAAAAAAACCGAGATCAAAACAAATAAAACCACACCAACGTTATCTCTTTTGGGGGGGCAATTATTATGTCACACTCATTGACCAAAAAAAAACAATTTAAAAAATTCCATAAACAGTCCATTTATAAGCATTTGTGGTGGACAACGGAGGGCCCAGATTCATCATACTCCTGCTTGCTGGTGCACATCTGCTGGGAGGTAGAAAGAGATGCCAGGATGGAGCCTCCAATCCAGACAGAGTATTTGCACTCAGGTAGGGCAATGATCTTCATTTTCATTGTGCTGGGAGCTAGGGCTATATTCTTCTTCTGCATCCTGTCAGCAATGCCTGGATACATGGTGGTACCACCAGACAATATGGTATTGGCATAGAAATCCTTACTTCATGATTGAGTTGAAGGTAGTTTCATGGATTCCACAAGATTCCATACTTAAGAAAGATGGTTGGAAGAGAGCTTCTGGGTATTGGAACTTCTCACTGCCAACAGTGATAAACTGACCTTCAGGGAGGAGGTAGATGCAGCAGTGGCCATCTCCTGCTCAAAGTCTAGGGTGACATAATGCAGATTCTCCTTGGTTTTAATCCTAGCTCCTTTGACCTCTGGAATATCATATTCCAAGCCCTTCAATCCCTCAATGTAGAAGCTGTTAGATCTTGTATTATTCTGATTATGTTTCCACACTACTTGAAGTGTTTCTTTCTGGCTGCTTTCAGTATTTTCTCCTTGATCTGGGAGCTCTGGAATTTGGTGACAATATTCCTAGGAGTTTTCTTTTTGGGATCTTTTTCAAGAGGTGATCAGTGGATTCTTTCAATTTCTATTTTACCTCTGGTTCTAGAATATTAGGGCAATTTTCTTGATAATTTCTTGAAAGATGATGTCTAGGCTCTTGTTTTGATCATGGCTTTCAGGTAGTCTAACAATTTTCAAATTATCTCTCCTGGATCTATTTTCTAGGTCAGTGGTTTTTCCAGTGAGATATTTCACATTGCCTTCCGTTTTTTTCATTCTTTTGGTTCTGTTTTATAATTTTTTGATTTCTCAAAAAGTCATTAGCTTCCACTTGTTCCATTTTAATTTTTAAGGAATTATTTTCTTCAGTAAGCTTTTGGACCTCCTTTTCCATTTGGCCAGTTCTGATTGCTGATGACAAGATGATTTTCTTAGAATAACCTAATGGATCAGCAAAGAAAGCAAGATAGAATTGCTTTAGTAAAGTGACAAACTACAAAGTAAAACCACGAAAATCAGCAGCATTTCTATGGGTAAAAATGTTATAATGTGACAAAGTCTACCAAGCAATCATAGAAATGGAAATCCTATTGAAAGTAGCTACAAAATGAATAACATATTGGAGTCACTATGCTTCAACACATTCAATACCAGTATGGTCTCAATTATAAAGTGTTCCCTAAAGAAATAAAGAAAAGCAGAATGTTGAGTATTCATGACTAAGTCATGTCAGTATAACATAAATGATAATACTACCAAAGCTAATTTAAAGATTTAGTGTTATACCAAACTTCCAAAGAGATACGTCATAGAACTAGACAAAAAGATAGCAAAATTCATTTGGAAAACAAAGAAGGATTCTGGGTCATATAAACAAGATGGAGGATTAGACATTTTCTCTGATCCCAACATCCTCTCAAAGCTCTCCAAAACAGAAATTATCTGCCAAAGATTACATAGCTTCAGATCTCTCCATGGTCTAGGACACACAGAATCAAAAAGAAGGTTAAAAAAACAACAAATATGAATGACAACTACCCTGAGCTCACTCAGTACTCCTCCCCCATCTTCAATACTACTAATAAGAAAACAGCATTAGCATACCCAAGGCCCTGACATATGTACTGGCAACGAAACCCAACCCTATGCTCTGGTCCTCACTCCCTCTTTCCAGACTGAGGAAGCTTCCTTGGGCCTCCACAATCATCTAAGTGACAGACCTTCAGGAGCAAAAGCCTGCTGGGTGTCACAACATATAGCCAGTGCCATGAAAGACAACCCCATAGTACCAATGCTGCAAAGCTCTAAACTGTCAGTCCCAGGGCATGTAGCACCAATGTGGCAGCTCTTCAAACTGCCAGTGCCAGAGAACTGAAGAACAGAGAGAGAAGGGCAGGATATGGGGATATTATGTGTCTTGGAGTTTATGGCCCTAGGTTTTTTATTTGTTTGTGTGTTTTTTCCTGGAGGCTCTCTATGAATTCTTTCAATTGATGTTTCATTTTCTATGCTTAGAAATTCTGTGCAGGTCTCTTCTATTATTATGTTGAGGCACATTTTTTTGCCCTATCATGTCCTTTTGGGAGACTTAGGATACTTAGGTTGTCTCTATGCATGAAATAATAGAATAGACCTGCACAGAACTTCTGAAGTTATAAAATGAAATACTAATTGGAAGAAATTATAGATTGTTTTCATTTAAAAAAACAAAGCTACAAACTCCAAGACACAGTAGTTAAATTTTAGGATATAATTCAGAAACAAGTTCTTCAAATGATCAAGATAAAGACCTTCAAATATGAAGGAAAAAAAATTCAAATAATACAAGATTAAACCACAGTGATCAGAAAACACAGCACAGAATGGAAAAATGTGTTAAAAAGAGCAAGAGAGCTCAGAATATAGCCCAGTGGGAACTATCCTACAGATCAGAGCTTAAAAATAAATTTAAAAGATGGGCCTCTGATAATAAAAAAGCATTTAAAACATTTTTAGAAAGAAAACCAGAACTGAAAAGACTGTTTTTCAAGTACCCCACAGAAACAAAATGCAGGGGTGAAATAAATGCAGTAGCCAAAGACAGCAACAGAACGATAGAAGAAAAATCAGTAAGAGGCTTCTTCCCAAATGTACACAAAGAGACTGGAGTAAAAGTAGACTTGTGGAGGTAACAGTGAACAATATGGATAGAACAACAGAGACAATATTGATAGAACCAGGAGATACCCTGCCTACAAATGAATTAGTGTTATTGGTGAGTACATTACAACATGGAAGGGTACATGAAAAGAGGAGAGGAGTGTATACATATAAAGAGGAATGTGTGGTTTTCTGGGGTCAAATTCAGAGTTGTCAATGAAGGGGAGATGACCCCTGTGGTCTTAAAAAGAGAATAGCCTGCAAGGGAGTAGGTGAGGAAGAGAGGAGGAAGGATTTAAAAGGTGGGGAAAAAGGAGTCCTTGCTCTGATAATGGGAGGGGGTTCTACTAATGAATGCTCCCAAGGTGGAAGACAGTTAATCTGTGAAGAGGGATGTGGAATTGGTACTGGGTGTGGTCTGAGAGATTTGGCCCTTGAAAAGTCCACCCAGCTTTCATTGGGAGTGGAGGAATTAGAACTCCTGGGGGCAACTGGCACATGGGAGGGCATGGACCCAGAGAGATTTTGAGGTAAATGGGGGGGGTATAACCAGGGGAGGGCATAGAATTTATACTATAGATTATATACTATATTCCATATTATAGATCATTGGTAGGTTACATTATCAGGGACATGGTGGCTAAGTGGCCCTCCCATGATTCAGTGTCCTCTCTGACATCTGAAATAATTGTTCCAGCAGTAAGGCACAATGGAATAGAGGAATCCACCAGGGATATTCTACAAAGCAGTGTCAAAAACTGCCTAGAGGTCAGAGCCTAGAATGTATACCTTAGAAGTTTTGATTGCATGAAGAATAGAGAGAGACTAGATAATTATAGGGGTTATGAATCAGAGAACGAGCATCTAGAATACACAGAGATGATGGATTATGAAGAGAATGAGAAACATTGGGTAAGAGACATAAAAAAGAAATTTTAAAAACTAATGAACAGAACTAGTTGAAGGAGATGAGAGAAATAGGAAATCTATTTGACTAATCGACAGAAAGGCGGGGTGGGGGGAGAAAAAAGGCAGGTGAGAAAAATGAACTACTAAGCAAAACTCCAAAGGGAAAGGGGTGACAAATGAGAATTGGGAGTTCGGGGAAGGTAAAAGAGCCAGTGAGAATAAAACCACCTTAAAAAAGAAAAAGGTAAAATAACTGAAGGAAAATAGCATTGTGTTTATAGTAGAAAAGAGAAAAAATTATAATTAAAATATACATATTAGAGAGGGATGGAGAAAATAAAAACCCAACTCTTATAAGTTAAAATGTGAATGGATTAAAATCCAATTTAAAAAAGAGTGCCAGACTGGATAAGAAAACAAAACCCTACAATCTGTTGCTCACAAGAAACACATCAAAAAATAATTCACAAACTAAATCTGAAGAAATGGGGGGGAAAATGCTTAGTATGCATCAAGTGAATCCAAAAAAGCATAGTTGCAACCATGATATCTGACAAAGCAAAAACCAAACATTCAAAAAACAAAAAGGAATAGACAAGGAAACTACATTATGCCAAAATGACAATATCAGTCATAACTTTATACGGTCCAAATGTCATAGTATACAAATTCACAAAGGAAACATCAGATGAGCTTCAAGAAGACATAGACAGTAACACAGAAGTGACAGGCGGCTTCAATATCCCTTTCCCAGTTTTGGATAAGCCTAATAGAAAGATAAATGAAAGAAAAAATATAGAACTGAGCAGATTGCTGGAGAGACTAGAGTTATAAGATGTATAAGTACCTTCTAAATACTTGTGCAAATGAATGTACATGTTTCTCAGTACCACATGGAACTTTAAAACAATTAACCAGGTATTAGGGAACAGAGATATTGGGAACAGATATAAAAAGGCAGAAATCATTAATACTTCCTTTACAAACCATAGGTCAATAAAAAGTCATTGTTTCAGGTACCACAAACAAAAAAAAAAATACAGACCCAAATGGAGACTTAACAACGAAATCTTAAATAATGAGGAGGTCAAAGAATAAATCATAGAAATGATTACTAACAATGTAAAAGAAAATGATAATGATGAAACAATATACCAAAATTTCTAGGAAGCAATTAAAGCAGTTCTAGAAGGGGGGAAGGGCAGCTCCTATACCTATAAATGTACATTGGCAAAGTAAAAATTTTGAAAGAATATTAATAAACTGAATATGTATTTGGAAAAAATTAGAAAGCAAATAAACAAGCCTATAATAAGTACAAAAGAGAAGATATTCAAAATTAGAGGGTAAATAAACTGGAAACAAAAACTCAGGCAACTAAAAGTTGGTTTTCTGAAAAGATTTATAAAATTGATAAAATTAAAAAGATTAAAAGGAGTAATGTAGGAAATCAAATCAATAAAATAACTAGTTATCAAGGTCAAATCACAGCAAAGTCAAAGGAAATTCTTAAAAATCAGAACATATTGTGCATAGTTACATGCTAACAAAACTGAGAGCAGAAAAGAAATAGAAGAATGCCTTCAAAATTATAAAATACCCCAAATATCAGAAGATCAGATAGAGATCTTGAATAACCCATTCTCAGAAAAGGAAATCAATCTAGCTGCATAGGATCTACTAAAAGAAAAAAAAAACCCTCTTTTTCCTGATGGATTCTCAGCAGAATTCTATCAAACTTCTAAAGAAAAATTAGTACCCACATTTCACAAATTATTCTCAAAAACTGAGAAAGAAAACCCTTAAAAGGATCATTTTATGAGACAAATATAGTCCCAATACCTAACTTGAAGGAACAAAAGAATACCAAAGGAAATGGGGTGGGGGGAAGTAGAGAAGGAGGAAGTTAAAGAAGGAGGAATAGCATTTCCAAAATTAAAGCTATCTTATAAATCAGCAATCATCAAAACCATTTGATACTAGTTTAAAAATAGAAAAGTAAATCAGTAGAATAGACTAGATGAGGAAGAATCAGAAATATTGGAACCCAATAGCCTATATTTGAAAAACCCGAATAGAAATTGCCTAGAAAAAGACTGCCTAATTGATAAGAACTGCTAGGAAAAGTGGAAAGTGGTCTGGAAAAAAATTAGGCTTAGACCAACATCTTACACCATATTTCACAACAAATTTAAAATGGATGTGTAACCTAAATATTAAATATCATACCATAAAAAATTAGAAGACAAGATGATCATATACCTTTCACAGCTATGGGTAGGGAATGAATTTTTAACTAGATAATGACAGAAGAAGCCATAAGAGAGAAACTATATAATTTTGGTTATATGAAATTGAAAAGCTCTTGTACAAAAAAATATTAATGAATCTGCTGGGACATCTCCAGTTGTCCTGATCTATATCTGGCCACTGGATCCAGATGGCTCCGGAGAAGAAAGTGAGGCTGGTGACTTTGCACAGTTCTCCCCTACTTAAATCCGATTCACTTGCAAGTCACAGCATTGTCTTCCTGATGTCATGGTCCTCTTCCAGAACAAAGGACAAAAAACAAACAAACATAAAACAACCCATAACCATTAATGGATAAGAAAGGAAATGGTATCAAATTGTATCAAGTTTCTTTAAGATTCTACATATCTAAGATATATAGACAACTGATAGTAATATATAATACGAAAAACCATTTTCTAATAAAGTGGTCAAAAGATATGAATAAACAATTCTCAAAAGAATCCCAAGCTATTATTACTACCCATATGAAAGAATGTTCCAAATAATAATGAGACATTCAAATCAAAACAATTCTAGTGGTATACATTATATCTAACAAATTGACAAGTATGACACACAATGGAAATCGTCAATGTTGTAGGAGTTCTTGAAAGGCAGACACACCAATTTGTTTTTGGTTCATACTGTGAATTTATAAGACATTCTAGAAAGCAATTTTTAATTATGCACATAAAATGACCAAAATGTGTATTCCTTTGACCCTGAGATTCTACTGCTAGGCATAAACCCCCAAAAGAACAATGACCAAGAGAAAAAGGTTTATATCTGTATCTATATAGAGAGGTATAGATATAGATGAATTGATTATAGACATATTTATATAGATATATATGTATACATTTCATATGTTATAGGTACACACATACACATATGTATGTGTTTGTGTGTATGTATGTGTATATGTATATGTAAAAATATATAAAATATGAAAATACATACATATATATATATATACATACACACATGCATATATATGCACACACACCAAAAATGTTTATAAAAGTACTTTTGTGGTAGAAAAACTAGAAAGTAGATTTCTAACAACTGAATTCCAACAACTGGAGAATAGCTAAACAAAGTAAATATAATGGAGTGAATAAATGTAATAGAATCTTACTAAACCTGACAAATACATGTAGTACTATACTAATAATTAAATACATTATGAAAATTATACAAAAATAGATATTCATGAGGAGAAACAGTTGAAATAATATTTTATGCTAGTCAGTAGAGTACCAATAGAGTTTGTGGAGTAGGAAAGTGACAACGGTCGGACCTAAGTGTTAGGAAAATTCCTTGGGAGCTTTGTGGAATATGGATTGGAATGGAAAGACTTGAGGTAGGGAGACCAATAGAAGGTCACTGGCAACAGAGCAGGTGCAAAGTGATGAGACTCTGGTCTATGGTGGCGGCAGGGAGTAGAGAGAGAGAGAGAGAGAGAGAGAGAGCGGGCAGTACAGGCAAAATGTGGAGGTAGAGATGTCAAGGTTTATCAACTAATTCAATGTTGGATGTGTGGTCAGAGAGAAGAGTTAAAGATGATACTAATGTTGTAAACTGGGATGACTAGAAAGATGGTAGTGCCCTTGGCAGAAAGAGGGAAACCGGAGGCAGTGGTGGGAGGGGAGGAGTGGGGAAGGTAATGCAGTGAGATCCGTAATACACATCACAACCCATCCATGCCTCCTCATTCATTCTGTACAACTTACTCTGCCCTGCCCAAAATGAAAAAGAGAGGGGAAGGAATAATCCTACTTACCTGTCACCTTTCTATATTTCTAGGGGGAATTTCTTGAACATATTCTCAAGGTTTCATGTATCCAGTTCCCTATGCCACATCTCTCTGTTCCTGATCAGGCTAAATAGATTCTGTGGTGAGAAAATACAGCAATTGGATCCCCACATACCATCCTGGTTGTGTGGCGAAGTTCACTGAGGATGGCCTTAGAATCAGTAGACCTTGGTTCAAATCTGCATGACCATGAGCTCATGCTTTCTGAACCTCAGATTCACCATCTGGAACATGGGTAAATAATATTTGTTCTATCTATATCACAGAATTGTTTTGAAGAACCTATAAAGCCAGTGAGTTCTATATTAATATGAGTTGTGATTGGCATTAAAGTCAGCTGTATTAAAGTCCTTTCCTCTGGTATTTTCCCAATAATTAGAATCAGATATTAATAGCTGAATGATCCTGGGCAACGTACTTCTTCATTTGCAAAATAGGGATAATGATATCTTGTAGCACTTACCTCATAAGGGTATTTTGTGGTCAAATGAAATAAAGTATATCAATTGCTTTTTAAGCATTTAAAATACTACATAAATAATAACTGGCATGGTATAGTAGAAAATATAGTAGAAAATAACTGGCATGGTATAGTAGAAAAAGCACAAGCTGTGTAATTGGAGAGCCTGGGTTCAAATCCTTCTCTTATCCTTACTATCCATGTGACTTTGAAAAAGTCACAACTTACCCTCGGTCTTAGTTCCTTCATCTGGAAATGTAAGGGAATGGACTAGATCAAGGTGTCAAACTCACAGCTGGCTGGTAAAATGCTCAAGTCAGGCCCAAATCAGACTACAATGTAAGGGTGAAATATTTAACAAAATAAAAATTTTAAAAATACATACAACATAAATGATATTAATTTGTGGTTTTCTAAGTTGATATGACCCTGCACAGATACATATCTATTTGAGTCTGATACCACCGGACTAAATGACCTTGAGGTAACTTTCAGTACCTCAGATCCTATTATCCAGGTCTTTTTTGTTATCTTTTTTTTGCTTGTTTTTCTTTTTTGTTATCTTAAGATCTCTCTCTCTCTCTCTCTCTCTCTCTCTGTCTCTCTATCTCTCTCTCTCCCTCCCTCCCTCCCTCCCTCCCTCCCTCCCTCTCCCTCTCCCTCTCTCTGTCTCTCTCTCTCTCTCTCTCTCTCTCTCTCTCTCTCTCTCTCTCTCTCTCTCTCTCTCTCTCTCTCTGCTTTTCATAAGCTTGTAGCTCAAAGCAACCTGGGAGTCTTACCCCTTCATTTGATAGATTACAAATTTAAAGTCCGAAGGGTCAGGGTGGGGGGACTGATTTATTTTCTCAATGGACATGACAAGATTCCAAGGTGAGTGGACAAAAAAATCCCCAAACAAGACTTGTTTTAAGCATCTTGATAAAAACAAAAACACATGAAAAGGAAAACATGGGAGGCCAGTGTGCTAGAGAAAAGCCAGAATATTAACTAAGGTACAGACCTCTGCCCATGTTCACATTGTCATACACTTTTCCTGGCCTAGAGCTGAGGTCTATCAGACCAATAAATAAGTTTATGGCTATATGAATTATTCCAATGGGAATTCAAAGACTAAGAAAAATAAAATAGAAGCTTCATAGTTAATCCTATTGGCTATCATCTGATTAAAACACCCGCCTGCAAATTGATTACAGCTGTAATCCCTTCTAAGAAGCCCTATTTTGAAATTGCAATTATAAAGGATGTTTGTAAAGAGCAGAAATACTTAGATGCAGCCTACAAGGGAGATGGTTCCTGGCTTCAGGAATCAGAGAGTCACTGAGCACTTCCTTCTCTGTTTAGGGTATGTTTAGAGTCAGACTGGAAATGTAGGTAGAAATTCTTCATTTCTTCATCATGACAATGTGGATGGAGAGGGCTGGACTTAAAAGTCAGGAAGAATCTAGGTCCATCCCCTCTTCAAACACTACGTGACCCTCAGCAAGTCACATAATGTCTGCAAGCCTCAGTTTCCTCATCTGTAAAATGGAAATTATAGCAACACCCATTTGACAGGATTGTTGTGAAGCTCAAATAGGGTAATGTATGTAGGTTAAATGCTTCATATGTCAGAAAAATGTGACCTAAATATGACTTAGACATACATTCATCTCAGTGTTTATTAGTCTAGGGATCTGATCTTGACAGACATTCTGAAACCATCTTGAATGACCTTCTTCCATGCAGGGTGGATTTCTGATCTGCAACCAATTCCCCTTGTGACCTTAGTCAAATTACTTGACCAAATTACACGACTACTCTGTGCCTCAGTTTACTCATTCATAAAATTAGGGCATTTAATTTCATTTTGAATCAATAGACCTTGGTTCAAATCTGTATGACTATGAGCTCATGTTTTCTGAGCCTCAGATTTGCCATCTGTAAAATGGGTAAATAATATTCTATCTATATCACAGCATTATTTTGAAGAATATATGACCCACAAAGTGTTATATTAATGTGTTATATTAATTATATCAATATATTAATGTGTTATATTAATTATAATTACTAAAGTGTTATATTGATGTGTAAAGTATCCAAGCCCTTTCCTCTGGTCCTTTCCAAATTATTAGAATGCTATCTCAGACCTGCATGACTCTGGGCAAGCTACCTAACCTCTTGGATTTCTAATGAGTTTGATGAATTCCATTTGACTGACAAACATGTACAAAAATGGGGAGGGGGGTGAGAAACAGCACCTTATTGTCTGTTTAATTGGGCGATAGGGATCATTGCAGCTCTGACATGCAAGCACTTGGAAATGTGAAAGCTCATGTCAGTGTGGGAATAACAGTCCAGGCTGTCAGTGGAGGGACAGGAGTCTGGACTAAGGTAGATTCAACCTTCATCCCTACAGATGAAGAAGAGAAGTCAAGTAGCTTGGGAGGCAGGGAGAAGATCTGTACACAAATAGCCATATACCAATTAGAATAAAAGAAAAAAAATCAAAGTATTCTTCAAGATTAGAAGAAGAAATCACTCTGACTTGCCTAGGAAAGGAGTGGGGAGGACAATCAATCAGGGAAGCCTTCATGGAGGAGATAGTGCTCAGCTGGGCTTCTAAGGAAGAGAAAGCAATTATCCCCAGTCATAGGACTGCTTAGAGGACTAAGGGAATAGGCACACCCCAAAAGAGTAATCCAATTGACCCTTTCTTTGAGACATACCTTGGGGAGCCATTCCTATTGGCCAACTCTTAGAGATGGAAATAAAAATGTGATCTCAGGATGCAAAAAAGTACAAATGGAAATGAATTCCTAGAGTGTATCTTGGCCCCCTCCTGCTCCACCTTCTTATGCTTGCTTATGTCCCCTGGTCACCTTGAAGCTATGCCTATTTTTTCGGCGGGGGGGGGGGAGTTCCTCCCTCCCCCTACACGGACAAGGAGTATGTTTCAGTTTCTCCTTAATTCTTTCCTGAACTCCATAAACACCATTATTATTTTGAAACAAATTTTAGTTATTCATATTCATATCATTCATATTATTTTGTAATGCAAGGTGCCCTTCAGGTTTATTTGATGTCATAGCACAGAGGACTAGGAGAGCCCATTCCAAGGCTGAGGAGTCTGCTTGCTCCTAACCCACATTTCCAAAGAGTCTTAGTTATGAACCTCAGCCCCAGACTCTGCCCCCATGCCCCTCCCCCCCAGCTCCCTGACAGTAGCAAGATCTGTGCTACAAGTTGTGAGCTGCAAGTATTAAGCCTTATAATCCTTCTTTTCCTTAGATGTGGTTTCCCCGGCGGGGAGGGGGGAGAGTTGTAAATCCATGGTGGCAAACAAGAAAAGCCTGAAGCCGTGAGCAAACAGGAAACAAATGATTTCAATCCCAGAATGTAAACCGCCATTGACAAAGATGCATGAAAGAATCATAACAGGAGAACCTGCTGTAATTTCTCATCCAGTTACTAAGGGAGTCAATGCCACAGGGCTGGGGAGCAGTGTGCCCACCCTGGCTGGGGACAGTGACACCATCACCTGGGACACCAGGTACTATGACTCATAGGTCAGGCAGTAGATGGGATGGCAGGGACTAGCAGGAGACTACCCTGCCCCCAAACATCTGCCACATGCAGGGCCCAGGGTGCTTGAAATTTTGCTATTATTATTAGAGAATCATTAATGATCACCTAGGATTTTAAACATAGAAAAGACCTTGAAGGTTTGGGGTTGGAGGATTTCTTTCGCCATAGAAGGAGTTGGGGCAGAGAGGAGAGAGATAGAATAGCTTCTTTCCAAGTATTTGAAGGTCTGTCATGTCAAAGGAGGGACTAGGCTTTTTCTGTTTATCCTCAGAGAGCAGAACTAGAAGCAGTGGGTGAAATAGAAGCAGACCTTGGCTCTATGTGAGGGGAAAACTTTCATAACAATTAGAGCTATCCAAAAATGAAATGAACTGCATTGGAGATAGTTACTTCCCCCATCAAGAGAGAGGCTGGCTGATGATTTGTCAGAGATACTACAGAGCAGATTTCTGTTCAGACATATGTTTGACCAATGGCCTCCCACATCCTTTCCAGCCCCGAAATTCTATGACCTGAGGGCCATTTTCTTGCACTCTTCCAAGTTATTTAATGCTGGTCCAATCAGATGAAACTATGGCGTGGTGGCTAAGCCAGTCTTGCAGTTAGTTGGGAAGACGAGGATTCAAGATCCTGCCCCCTGCCACATACTGTGGGTGATCTTGGGGTAGTCAGTTAACCTCTTAATGCCTCTACCCCACCCCAAGCAACTTTCTAAGAAGGTGTGGACTCTGCACCTGTCAGGGTAGTTACTCATTAGAAGCTTCCTACACCAATAAAATCAATCACTGGTCCAGTCACAAGGGAAAAAATACATGTGATCCAAAGGCCTTCAAACAAAAGAGAGGGGAACTAAAAAGCTCAGAATGGAAAAATGACATTTCCTAGGCCAGAGAGGTGGGACAAGAATCCAGGTCTGCTCTTTGGCTGCTATGCACTACACTCTCAGGTTAAGCATTGTCTTAAACCTGTGGTTTTCTTTCAAATTTAGTAAATGCTAAATAATAACTGTTTCTCTTTTGGCCGGGAACCCTAAGGGTCTTCCCCTCTCAGTTTGATTTTTTTTTTTAGTTTTGATTAAAGGGGCCATCCCTTGACTCAGTTCTTAAAGAGACCTGCTCACTGAACGGGTGTTACCTCACTCAAAGTGAGAACCTGAAAAGATCTTAGCCTGAAAGGGCCAGAGTCTCCCAATGCATCCTGGGCCATCTCCAGTCATCTTGGTGAATATCAGGCCACTGGACCCAGATGGCTCTGGAGGGGAAGGTGAGGCTGGTGACCTTGCACAGCCCTCCCTCACTCAAATCAAAGTCAACTGCAAGTCAGGTCATCATTTCCCTGATGCCACAGTCCTCTTCTAGAATGAAGGACAAACACAACAACAACAACAACAGCCTTCTTTCAAAATGCAAATGCCCCTGGGAGAGGTTGAATTACTTAGTTTTGAAATAAGGAAGAATTAGGTAATGAACTATTTTGGAAAAACTAACAAAAAAAACAGAGAAAGATAGAGAGAGGTACAAAAGCAGAAAAAAAAACCCCAAAAGATATTGAGCCAAAGACAGAAACATTGAGAGAAATCGAGAGAGAGAAGAGAAGCAGTATAATATAGTGGAATGTGTGCCAAGCTTAGGGTCAGATACTTACTGGCTGGATAACTGGGTAAGTCACCCAGTCTGTGCCTCAGTTTCTTCACCTGCAGAATGGGGTTGGTTGCATTGATATTACTTAAAAAAAGGATTATTGTGAGCAAAGTACATTATGTAATGACCTTTCCCCACTGCAATCTCCCATAGCAATTTGTATCTTTCTTACAGTTATGGTGTATTTTGTAGTATAGATGTTTGTGAAGAAGTTACAGAGGACTTAATACATGTTTATTATGTTGAACTTAATTGTCTGGAAAAGAGCAAGATGGCAGGACAAAAAACAGACAGGGATTTCAGGTGAGATCAATGAGTTCATAGTAGAGTGGGAGACAAACCCTTCTTCCTAGCCCAAGGCATCTACACACTTTCAAGGCTGAGAGCCTAGTGGGTATCGCAAGTCAGACCTCTGATGCCTAGGACTGGATCATTGGGCTGCCCCTGGGATGCTCCTGAAGCCTCACTCACAGTGACAGTCTTTCCTCCCTGAACCCAGCTTTGGGATGATGGAGCTCTGGGCCATTTCAACAGCTGTATGACACCCCAGCAGCAGGTGACTAGTTCCCTCTAGAAGGTTTATGAATAATAGTAGCTACATTTATATAGCACTCTAGGCTTTCCAAAGCTGTTTTTTGTGACCAGGCCTGTGATTTCCTTTGGGTAAGGAGTCTGTGATAAAGAACTTCCAACTCTTCCAATCTGAAAGTTTCCTGATGGGGCAGTTAGGTGGCACAGCAGATAGAGCAAAGGGCCCTGGAGTCAGGAGTGCCTGAGTTCAAATCCGGCCTCACCCACTTATTAGCTGTGGGACCCTGAGCAAATCACTTAACCCCAATTGCCTCAAAAGAAAGAAAGAAAGAAAAAGAAAGTTTTATGGTACATTATGAGATTAAGTGATTTGCCCAGGGTCACATATCAAGTATGTGGTGGAGGTAGGATTTGAACCTGGGTCTTCTTGATTAAGATCAGCTCACCATCTATCATGACAGCCTGCCCTCAGCAAAGCACTCTATATCTCATTTGGGCCTGAATACAACTCCATAAGTTAGGTGCTACAGGTATTATATTTAATAGATGAGAAAACTGAGGCTCATACATTTTAAGTCATTCGCCCAGAGTCAAACAGCTAGGAAGTGTCCTGGCCAGGTTTGAATGCATGCCTTTCCTGAATAGAAGTCCAGAAAAAAAAAATTTTCAACCATGTTGGGTCTCATAATTGTTTGCTGATTTCAGTTGAATTGAACAGAATTAACTACATTAAGTTCAAATGGCTAGGGCTCTGTGAAGTCAAACTATTCCTTCCTGTGGAAAGACCCAACCTGCTCTTTGCATTTTCATCTGTAATCACTACCACTTGCCCCATTTGATTCCTGGGGTTCACCCAGTAACCAAATGTTTTGTTTTTAAGGCATTGAGTAACTGTATCTTTCTCTTTGGTTTTCTTAGAATCAGAAGATGGGGACCATTCAGGGTTGGGACTCGATGTGGAGAGTCAGGGATGTGTTTCTATGCCATCCATTCTGCAAAGAAGGCATGGAATGGCATTGCTGAGAAAACGAAGGTTGGCAAGAAGCAAAGAGGAAGCTCATTTGGGGGCGTGGACCAAGGGAAGAAGGTGAGAAGCTCCTTAGACTCAACTGTGCCTCTCTCCCCTCCCCCCAGTCCCTCCGAAGAGAGTTACACATCTCCAAAGAGAAGAAAAGGGGGAGGGGGTTGCCTTGCATTCCTGAAGCCCTCATTAGCAGGAATAAAGCCCATTCCAAAATCCCTCCACCCTCTCTGCCAATTCAGGACAGCTGGCAGCCCAGAGTCGGGACTTTTGTCTCATATTCAGGGCGGTCCCGGATGGCTGGCAACTCTACCAGGGATACATTTCCAGGGAAGCAAACTTTAGATATTCAAAGCAGAAAGAAAAGACTAAAAAAAAAAGCCCATCCCCCATCATGATTGTACCTCCTCATGCATTCAGAGATTGGGGGACCCTACACCATCTCCTCTCAGGAAAGATGCCTTACCTTCCTTCCTGTGAGGACATGTTTGCATGTCCCCAGTTCTGGGGGCTTCTTCTATTTCTCCACTGAATCCCTTACAGTGTTTTGAGTAAATTACAAGGCTCTTATCAGTGGCAGTGGCCTTATTGTTCTGCCAAGATATCTTCCTTTGTCATAAAACAATAACTTGTTGTAAGGAGTGCTTTTTTAGGTCTACCATTCAGACAGACTAATTGTATCTTTTAATCTGGGTCAAACTGCTCTTGCTTATTACAAATTGGCTCCAAATCCTAAAAAAAAGAAAAAAGTGAGGAACATTTGCAAATAATTTAGTGGCAGAATTACCCTTAGATAAACACTATGTAATGTTTAGAAGAAATACTGCCCCCCACCCAACTCCCAATCCTCAGCCATTTATCCCTCTGGCTGTCTGGGAAAGGAAAGGGGGAGGGGAAGAAGCAAGGGATAGTGGGGAGTGGGAGAGGTATTGTGACAAGAGAAGGGAACATGGAATGTTCCTAGCTAAGGATTCTTCCAGCATACAGGGTTTGTGAAAACAGGAGGACCCCACCTGACACTAGAACAAGGAAACTGAGAGACCTCATTTGCAACACTCACCTGGACACGAACAAGTAAGTTCTCAGGGAGGAGAAAGATGCTGAGTTTGGTTCAGGACATGTTGAGTCTGAGGCACTCATCATAGGTAGAGATGATGGAGTCATTGCATTTAAACCTGGAAAGGGCCTTAGTGAGCATTTCATTTGACTCCTTGAGTTTACAGTTGAAGAAACTGAGGCCTGGAGATGGAGTAAGTTATTTGCTCAAGGGTTGTCAGTGAGACACAAGTCTTTATTCCTGTTTGAGGGTGCTGGAAAGATTCAAGGTAGGAGAGCATAATCAGGGGTGTAAGCCACAGCAAATTGAACTAATTAGTAGAGTCTGGATTTGAAACCAAGCCTTCTAGCTTCAAGGCCTATGGTCACTTGCAAAGTGAAAGGCAGGATACAAGTTTGGGAGAAAAGTTGGGTTGGAAACAGAGATCTAGGAAGGAGATCTAGGACAACCAAAATCAGGTTGAAGTTACTGGGAGGATGTACGTATAGGGAAATGGGTGTGGGGGGGGGCGCGGCGAGGGGAGGGGATAGTTTGCATGGAGACGTGAGAGAATACAATTTCATGACATCATAGTTTTCATAGGATTTAGGTCTGGAAGGAACTTTAGAGTTCCCCCTCTTTTTACAGAGGAGCCTAGGGAAGAAATTACTTAGCCAAGATTATTTGGGTAGTAAGTACTATAGAAGAGCAGAGATTAGAACCCGGGCCTTCTGACTTCAATTCTAGTGTTCTTTTTCTATACCACACCATCCTCTCCCACATTACCACCAGGTATCAATCCTGATAATGTTGGGGGAGACCTAAGAAGGAATTTCTCCTTGGTCAGTCACTCAGTTGCTCTCAACATCTCTGACACCATTAGGTACACCCTGCTGGAGTATGAGTTCTGTCTACCTTGGATAGGAAACTACTGAAAAGTCCACAAACTGATTTCTATGGGCCCAATAATACTTCACTAATGTAGCCTTCTACACACTGGATGTCCTTATCGCATCTCTGTCTTACTCACCAGCACTGGATAGCTATCCCTCCCCGCAGGGCTCTAGGGGTGCCCCTAAATGAAAGTGGAGTTATAGCATATTGCTAGCAGCTTGAGCCTCCATTCCGATATGTTCTCTTCAGTGTCACTTGCAGGTTAATGTCTCCTCAATGTCACAGACTGTCTCAGCGATTACCATCTCAATGTCATTTAACCAATTAATAAAAAATAACTTTTACAAAGGGACAGTTAGCAAAAAGATGTAACAAAAACCATTGAATAATCCTACACTACTATATACTATAATACTATACTCCCTATACTATCTTGGTCCCTGGGAAAGTAAGCTCACTTAAAGCAATTGTGACAAAGCATTTGCCCCCATGAAGATTATTTCCAAATGCAGCATAGCTGTCATATGAGCTTACTGCACAGCTAACCGCAGTCCACATCTTGGCTGCCACGGAACCACTGCTACACCAAGTCAAGCAGGTCGCGGTTGCCTCACCAGGTTCAGCTGCTGGAAAACTCTCCTAGAGCATGACACCAGTCCCCGGTTTCTGGTTGCTTATTCTTCTAACCTTTTTGAAGCTTACAAGCTTCCAGCCTTCTCCAATCCATTGTAACAGCAATGCCGCTAGCAGCCACTGTGGAGGTGTAAGGCCAACGACACCAGCACACAGGAGGGCTGCTAGCACAGGCTCTTTGAGCTGCTTTTCTAAGGAAAGCAACTTTAAGGGGTTTACAATCTCACTTTAATTAAACATACATATATCATTCACTCAGTTCAGGGGAAAAAGTCAGCACCCTGAACTTCAGAGACAATACAAACAGAAATTACAAACAGAGAAAATAGAAACAGAGCAAATAACACAAATCAGTAGCTGTCAGTCCAAGACATTACATATATAGTTACCAGAGAGAGAAGCACCAATATGTGGGTTTTTCAAAGCCAGGAGTCTCCTTAATGGCTACCCAGAGTCTCGTCTGGTCAAATCACAGGACACTCTTCCAGTGAGTGAGCCCCAAACAAAATGGTAACCTCAGAGTATATATATATATATATATATATATATATATATATATATATATATAGAGAGAGAGAGAGAGAGAGAGAGAGAGAGAGAGAGAGAGATGTATATATATATATATATATGTGTGTGTGTGTGTGTGTGTATGTATGTATGTATATATGTATATATATATATATATATGTATATATCCAAAAGAAAAAAAACAGTAAAAAGTCCCACTTTGCTTGCCCTTACATTCACTTTCACCTAAGAGCAGAATGAAATACATAACTGAGACAGAAACAACATTTACTGTGACTTCATTAGTACTAAGTAAGAGAGGGCCCAAGACCCTTCCTCTTCCCAGAAGCCTACAGACTTCATCTTCCTCACTCCAATAAAACAAGGATGAAAGAACTTGAGTTGCCCCTCCTGGATCATGGGAGTTTTTTGGATGCACCTCCATTCCAACTCAGCAGACAATCAAAAGCCTTTCTTCAGCATAGAGTAAATAGATGGGAAAAAGTTACAGAAACCTCTGCATGTTCTGAAGTAGAAAATAGGACTGTGCAAGACCACGTCTAGAAGCTGGCTTGCTAAGCATCTCGCATAGGCTGGCAGCAGGCAGAACGCTACACATCCTCAAGGGACGGGGTTCCCATTGGCCAGTCCCACTATTACACTATTACACCTTGGTGTTTTTACCTTTTTTACCAAAATGTTTCTGCATCATTTCATAGGAATATAGGTTTAGAGGTGGAAGGACCCTTGGAGATTACCTAATCCAACTTTGTTCCCCGTCTTACGGAGGTGGAAAGCTGCCTACCAAATGACAGAGCTGGGATTCAAGCCAAGATCCTCATCTCCAGATCCATTGGTGTTTCCATCATATGATGATGCTTCCCACTATATACCAACCAAACCTTGTAAAACAGGCAGGGTAGGGATTACTAGGTCTATTTTAGAGATTAGGAGCAAGGCCTAGCAAGGTGAGATAAGCCAAGGTCAAACAGTTATTGAACAGCCACTCTTACTACTAAGCCAAACTACCTCTCGGTTAGGTCACAGCACCACGTCTTTAGAGCGAGAAGAAGCCTTAGACACAATGTGGTCTAACACCCTTCATTTTGTGGATGAGGAGGAGGATGGTGATGATGATAAACAGTATTAATATGTCATCCGCTGAGTGCCAGGCACTTCAATAATAATGTAATAATAGCTAATGTTTACACAGCGCTTACTATGTATCAGCCACTGTGCTCAGTGCTTCACAATTATTTATCTCATTTGATCCTCATAACAACTCTGGGACAGAGGTGCTATTACTATGCTGATTTTACTGAGGAGGAAACTGAGGCAAACAGAGGTGAAGTGACTTGTCTTGGGTTACACAGCTAACAAGTATCTGAGGCTAGATTTGAACTCAGGTCTTCCTGACTCCAGGCTCAGTGCTCTATCCACTGCATAACCCAGGGATTTGTTAAAATCACCCAAATATTAAATGAGAAAAGCTAGGATTTGAATACAGATCCTCTGATTTGGAAATCCCACACCCTTTCTATAGCACTACTTCCTCATCACCTGGAGAATTTCCCCCTTTGTTCTGAAATATTTTAGTGATGTCTGGCATGAAAATGATTACTCGCTCATACTAGATCTCAGGGACAGCCAGTCAAACATCAGCAAGCACATCTGGAGGGCTGTTTCTTAATTGTGACTGGGTATCCTGCCAGGCTGATATCTCTACAAAGGCTTTTGCTCTCCTTCCCCATCCCCCCACAAAGCCCTGCGTGGAAATCAACATACTGACTTCATCCTCCAGCATTCCAACGGCCCCCAAAATTGAACGCCCATTTACGTCCAGACCCGGGAGAAAAGGCATAGCTTAGATAAAGGTTTTTTGCCAACAAGACAAATGTTTTCTAGCAGAAACAGATGGCGTGGCTGCCAAGACACATGCTTATCTCAGAACCAAATAGTGTCTTTGAAGAAAGGTAGGCGGAGTAACTACTCCTGCCCACCCCATTACCACACATTCCCATTTGCGCTGGACACCCCTCGGTGCCATTAAAATTAAAGACCTGTGAAAACGCTGGACATCAACTTCATATAAAAAGTTTCTGTCTCTCAGAAAATAGGGCCTACAGGAAACACAGGCCTTCTGTGATCACGTTAGGCCTAGACCTACACATTCACAGAAGAGGTGGCTGCCTATGTGGTATGATTCCGGTGGCATCCGAGGACCTCCTCTCCAGCCCACTACCCATACACACACTTCAAAGTATCTTCCCCACATACTTTAACAATCATCATTACTAATTCCTTTGAACCTATTTCATTGAAGGTCCCTATTAAAAATGTAAAAATGTTCCTTAAGAGAAGAAACCAACAGAAGCAATATGGCCCATGAACTTAACTTGTCCTGCCTTAGTTAATCAGTCCCTGATCGATATCCTGAGGACTTGAAACACCAGAAAGCTAAAATTTAGAAAAGCTTGGGAGTCAGACAACCCAGATCAAATCCTGACTCTGCCATTTCTTAATTGTATGACTTTGGGCAAGTGATTTATCTCTAGGCCCCAGGATTCTCTCTTTAAAGTAAGAGGAATGGACTAGATCAGTCAGTCAATAAATATTTATTAAGTACCTACTATGTGCCAGACTCTGTGTCACGCTCTGGAGATGGAAAGAAAGGCAAGAGACAGTCCCTGCTCTCATGGAGCTCACCGGCTAAAGGGGAACATAATAAGCATATAATTATGCACACACAAAAATCCAAACACAGGCTAAATAGGAAATAATCAACAGAGAGAAAGTATTAGTAGTAAGGGAGATCAAGAAAGGCTTCCTGCTGAAGGTGGGATTTTAACTGGGACTTGAAGGAAGCCAGGGAAGGAAGGAAGTAGAGATGAAGAAGGAGAGTGTTCCAGGCATGGGGGTTAGCCAATGAAAATGCTCAGAGCGGGAAGATGAGTGGAGGATGCACTAGTGACAAACTTGCGCAGGAAGACCCACCAGCAGGCCATTGCAATAGCCCAGGTGTTATTTAATAAGGCCTACACCAGAATGGTGGCAGTTGAAGAAAGCAGGGGGTGTATTCAAAATTTGATAGGTAAAATCAACAAGCCTTGATAACAGATTGGGTATAGGGAGTGAGATAGAATGAGGAATCGAGGATGACACCTAGTTTTCAGTCCTGAGTGACTGGGGGTCTAGTGGTACCCTCAACAGTAATAGGGAAGTTAGGAAGATAAGAGGGTTAGGAGGAGGGAAAAACAGTGATTACAGTTTGGGATATGTTGAACTTAAGGGGCCTATGAGACGTCTAGTTCAGGATGTCCAATAGGCTGTTGGAGATATGAGACTAGTGGTCAGCAGAGAAGTTAGGGAAGGATAGATAGATCTAAGATTTTTTAGAATAGAGGTAATAATTGGAGTTGATGGGATCTCCAAGTGAAATAGTATGGAAGAAGAAGAGAAGAGGACCCAGGACAGACATGTGGGACACTCATGATTATGGAGCATGACCTGGATGAAGCAAAGTAAACTGAGAAGGAATGGTCAGTCAGGTGAGAGGAGAACTAGAGGAGAGTTTATCATGTGTATCGTGTTTAGTCTTTTCAGCCCCACCTGATTCTTCGTGACCTCACTTGGGGTTTACTCTGCAAAGATACTAGAGTGGTTTGCCATTTCCTTCTCCAGCTTATTTTACGGAGGAGGAAACTGAGGTGACTTGCCCACAGTGACACAGTTAGAAAGTGTCTGAGGCCAGAGTCGAACTCAGGTTTTCCTGACTCCTAGTCCAGCACTCTATCCACTATGCCACTTACTCACCCATCACAAAAACCTAAAGAAAAGAAAGCATTAAGGAGAAAAAGTTCATCATTAATGTCAAAAGCTACAGAGAAGTCAAGAAGGAAGAGATTGTTAGTAACTTTGGAGAGAGCAATTTTGGTTGAATGATGAGGCTGGAAGCCAAATTGTAGCATAAGGAAGAGAATGAGAGGAAAGGAAGTGGAGAGAACAGTTGTAGACAGCCTTCTCAAAGGATTTAGGAACCAAAGAGAAGAAATGGGAGATGGTAGCAAGTGGGGATAGATGAATCAAGTAAGCATTTTTTGATGATGGGAGAAACATGGGTGCGTTTGTTGGCACTAGGGAAGCAGCTGATAGACAAGGAGATGATCTCTAAGATTCCTTCTAGCTCAGACATTCTGTGATTTGGGGTTAAGGTGATAATCACACACACACACACACACACACACACACACACACACACACACACGCGCGCGCGCGCGCGAAATTATCCAGAGCTTGGAACACCTTAGAGAAAGGAAATAGCCAGAGTGGGTCACGAGTACATCCAAGGAAGACCAGCACACTTCAGGAAAGGGTCACCACAGAGTAGAAGGGGCATCCTGAAGGAAATATAAATGAGGTCAAAGAACCAATTTTGCTAATTTTACAGTATTGCTATCAGCATTAGACTGACCTGACCATCACAGTGGTTGTTAACTAAACTTTGGTATCATCGGTTTGGGGAACCCCCCATGAAGGACGTCATGTACCCATAGAGCTGGGACCTGCTATGCAACTTATAGTCTTAGAGAGTTTTCTGAAGGCACTAAGAGATCAAGCAACCTGTCCAGGGTCACACAGCCAGTATGGGTCATAGGAAGGCCTCTGAAGGCATGGCTCTAACCATTGCACCATGCTGCCTCCAGCAGAGATAGCTTCCTCTCAAAAGAAGGAGAAACAACAGGAAGACAACTGAATTTGGATTCAGAGGACCTAGGTTTGGATCACAGCTCCACTATCTATTAACTAAGTGTGACCTTAGGCAAATTGCTTTTAGTCCTTCATTCCTCTTTTGTGAAAATTAGGGAGTGGTCTACATGGTGGAAGGAGCTAAGTCCTGAGTGCTGGTGGCCTGACCTCAAGGGGTACATGATCGACCAATCAAAGACTGGGGAGATGAGTTAAATACCAGCCTCTCCTCCTTTCTCGCCTGTATCCAGGTCAGTCCCTGACCTGTCCTTACCCTATCCTCAATCTAACGTTCAGCTCACCTGAACGAGCCCAGCCGTTCCCTAAGCCTTGTTCACTGGACCTAATGCCATCCCTGTTCTTACACGCCACTTCATGACATATGCCAACTAGAGGGGAGGGTTCACGAGAGTCAACCCAGTTAATTTTGGGGGAAGCAGGCCTGTCTTTGGCAGCTAGCTTGAAAAAAGAAATCATAGCATCTTAGATTTAGAGCTGAAAGAGACCTTAGATGCCTAGCCCAACCCCCTCATTTCTTCATTTTACAGATGGGGAAACTGAGGCCCAGAGAAGTCACATGACTTGCCCCAGGTAACACACATATTACTAATGGCAAAGTTAGGACTCAAACCCAGACCTTTGGACTACAAACCCAGTGTTTGTTTGTTTTTTTCCATGATACTGTTCTATTTCTCAACACCTAACAGGTATTAATCCTGTCTTCCATACCACTAACCGAGATGAAAGGGCATCCTTGGACCACAGGTAAACATAGCTTCTCTTGTTTTGTTAGCTTGGTGACTAAGCTCTGAATGGTCAATATAATCATTACAGATCAATTTTTGTCATGTGAGACTGGAAAACGAGAGCCGACACTGAAGTCTTTCAGGAGAAAAAAAAATGCCTTCTTGGTTCTTCTCATCAGACTGATTCTCTCATTTGGCTGGAAATATTGAGTGGGGGAGTTTCTACAGTGGGTAACCATTGTAGATTTACTGAACAGGCCCCGGTCCCCAGTCCCCAGTCCCAGTTCTGCCAGCATTAGGGTTACACATGTAGTCAATTTTTTTATTATCTGCATTGTGGATTATCCATGGAGAATTTTTAATGCTTCCCCTACTGTCTAGCTGGCATGTGCTCAAAGAAAGCAGACATTTTCATTTGATCCTAAGCCAAACATAATTAATAAAGTAAATATACTGGAAAAGTCATATAATGTAATCCAAGGCCAAATAAAAATGATTTTTAATTATCCTGACCACTTTAATTAGGATTCCACTTATTTGAAATCTGTGATCATTTAACTTGGGTTGGACTGAAGTTTACCTCTCCACTATCTATGAAAAAAGCATTCTCTAAGCAAATCAATAATGTAAACAAAATTGGAAGAGCTGTGTTTAAACTACCTAATAAAACACGTTTTAAGGTGCCCCCAAACACTCAGAAACCCATTTCCATACAAAGAGTGATATGGTCACTCAAAACAATTCACACACACACACATCCACACATATGTAGATATATATACATATCTACACCTATTTGCATATATACATGCAAAGGTATGGATGGATGGATGTATATTCATTAAGGCCAGTTTTAATAGCCTATGTTCTACACAAACCATTCTTACCTTAGTTTAAATTGTTGTATTACTGAAAAATAATGAAAAAGAAGCAAATGAACCACGATGGAATGAGCTGTTTCACTCATTCAGGCTGGCAAATGAGTGGTACTTAACTCTAACTTGCCATGTGAATTTCAGTGAATCACTCTGGGCCTCAGTTTCTTTATATATAAAACCAAGAAAATCAACTAACGATTTCCAAGGTCCCTTCTAACTCCAATCCTCCAATATAATTCGAATGATAATCTAAAAATATGTGTATGTGTGAGTATGTACATGTATGTGTACACATGTATACATGCTGTGCATACATGTCTATCCCCTATGGAGGATTTATAGAAAAGTGGACGAGAATCACACAGAATAAGAACGCAGAAATAAATTACTATCTGCACCAGGGGTGACAACAACTACGTGGATGAGATCATGGATTGATTAAAGTGCAGCTTCTGTGTATGTGTGTGTGTGTGTGTGTGTGTGTGTGTGTGCATATGCAAACATATAGCCATTGCTGATGCATTATAAACCCTATACTCAGAGCTAAAGTTGGGTCATAGTACTGATAAGCTCACATTTATTTAGTGCTTTAAGATTTAAGAAAGCACTTTCTTCAAGACAACTCTGTGAGGCAGGTATGACACATTATTTCCTCCATTTTATAGATGAAAAAACTGAGGCCCAGAAAATTACAGTGACGGCTTTAGTCGTATAACCAATACGTTTCAGAGCTGGAATTCAAATACAGGCCTCCGGATGCAAGGTCCAGGTCACCTCATGCCACATCTGGACTGCCTTCCAGGGCAGGCTGGCACAGAAAAAAAGCAAAGCAAATTGGTAAAAGTCCCCAGTGGATCCCATCCGCTTGATTGAGACTCTGCTCACGTTCCCAGGAAAGTCATTTTTTCCTTTCAGTTGAAGGATGAGATCGCTACATCTCTGTCACCTACCCCGAGAAGGAAGTGCTGTAGAAAGACAGATTAGATCATCTATTATCAAGTAGGCAAAAGATAGACCAAGGAGACACCTGCAGTTTACCAGATGTTCTATCAATTATAGGGAGTCTTGGGGAAATAACATGCTTCTCCCTTCCCTCCAGCCCATACAACTGAAGGAAGGATTAGGGAAGAAACCAGGCCACCTACCCCTCAATGTGCCCTTGCTCCAAGTGACATACTGGTGTGATTTTAGCCCCCAAATCAGGTTTGGTCACATTCTCCATGAGCCCTGCAAATATGAGCTGAAAATTTCCAACAAAAAAGAAAAATCATTAGGAGCATGTTGGTTTATGTGAGTAGGAAGCAATATTCGTGCTCATGAAGCAGTATCAATTTTCCGCAAAGAAAATGTGTCATAGCTGTTTAAACTCTGGCCAACACCGAAAAGTATACATTATAGGACACCCACAAAGACAAGCTTCCTGTTTAAATTTGCATGCCTCTGGGAGGGGTAATACTTGATGGTTCCATCAGTCATTAACACATTTATCTCAGCACCTGTCAGCACATCATAAGATATCATAAGATAATAAATTTAGAGCTAGAATAAACCTCAGAGGCTTTCTGGAACAACCTCCCCCCACCCCCAACTTTACAGATGAAGAAACAGAGTCCCAGCAGTACTAGGTCATTTTTTTTCAAAGGTCCCATAATTTGTAAATGTCAGAGGTGTGATTAGAATCCATGTTCTCTGATTCCTTAGTCTTTTCACCATACATTGATATAATTATATGAGTTTGTGTGAAAAATTCTTAATGAATTTGAGTGGATGGTGTCTTGATAGTATCATGTGGCAGCCATCAAAAGACAATGCCATGGGGCAGCTAGGTGGCGCAGTGAGTAGAGCAATGGCCCTGGAGTCAGGAGGACCTGAGTTCAAATCAGACCTCAGAAACTTGACACACTTACTAGCTGTGTGACCTTGGGCAAGTCACCTAACCCCAATTACCCTGCCTTCCCCCCTCCAAAAAAATAACCAACAAAACAAAAACAAGCAAAAAAAAGACAATGCCATTGTAAGTAAAGTGCAGTGTCATAAACCATAGATTTAGACCTGAAAGATACCCCTTCATGTTATAGCTGAGGAAGCTAAGACCCAGGGAGTTATTTGTTTACACATATAATAGGCAGCAGAACAAGAATTTTGGGCAATTTTCTCTGACTCCAAATCTAATAGTCTTTCCACTGCATGAAGATAGGTAAGACTTGTATTCAAATTTTGCCTCCAACCTGTATTCCCGGTATAGCCTGGGAAAGTCCCTTAATCTCTCGACAAGGCTATTATGGAAATACTATTATCTAAGTGCAAGAAGGGGTCCTTGCTCCACACCATAAAGGAAAAGAAGTGGCTTAATGATCGTAGATGTATGACTACCAAGACACAGAACCTGAATTTGAAACGGACCATGGCTGCTGTGAGGCGGCACAGTGGGAAGAGTGCGGGGCCTGTGTCTTTGCCAAAAAACCTCAAATGGAGCAAGAGTCAGACACAATTGAAATGACTGAACAACAAAAATGTTTGCTACATTGGGGAACCCAGGAAAATGATAGTTCTTGAATAAATTTCTTGGGAACTTGTTTCTCCAAAACTCAATAAGGCAAAAGAAATCATTCTTTTCTTAAAAACCTCGAATCCTCCCTGATGGCCATTCCAACAAGATTGCTGAAAGGCTAGGATGTGGAAGAGCCATTAGAAATGGTGTGCTTGACCCCATAGGTCTGACCTGGGCACAATGGATGACAGTTGTTGAAAAGAAAATTAAGCTTTGCATAAGGAAAAGCTTCTTGACAGAGCTATCAAAAGTGGGAAGGGCTGACTCACATGGCATATCATGACACTCTCATCTAAGGTCTGCAAATATATGTTAGATGGTCATTTGTTACAAATGTTGTAATATTTCTGCTCAGGTGCAAGTAAGACTTAAGTGGCCTCTGAGACTCCTTTCAATTCTTTTTCTTATTCTGAAGTTCAGAAATAAAACAAGCATTTCCATAACATAGAACAGAAAAAGATGATTATACATGAAACTGCAAATCTATTGTATACAACTTGCTATTCCTTTTAAATATATAATATATTTATCATGTAACTTTCTTCTTTTTATTCCCTCCCTCTGCCTTAGAGATACACCATTAGATACAAATGTGTGTGTGTGTGTGTGTGTGTGTGTGTGTGTGTGTAAAACCAGTCTATACATATTTCTATTTATTGGTTCTTTCTCTGGATGCAGATAGCATTTCCTTTCATAGGTCCTCTGTAGTTAATTTGGGTATTTATAATAGCCAAAATGACATGGTCGCTCAAAGTTGTTCTTAAAACCACATTGCTATTCCTGTACACAGCCTTCTCTTGGTTCTGCGCAATTGACCCCTTTTCAGTTCTGAGATTCTATAGTTCTATGGCTCTGGGTTCTGGGTTCCTCCACTGCCTTACTGCTCAAGGACCCAGCACAGCTTGAACCAAGCATAGGAGCAAACAAATCAAATAATGCTTAGCACAATTAGAGGTTACTTCTCAGGAAAGGCCAGAAGAGTATCCTCACTCATGTCCTGCTTCCTAAAAAAGGAGGATCTCAGGGGATCAGGAAAATGAAAAGAGTAATTTCCCACCCAAACTCCTGGTATTCTCTTGTTTGTACCTGGAACCAGGAAAGCCTATGATAGAACCCTAGGACTCTTCAGGGTGTAACCTAATGAAAACTAAGAAAATGAGGGTGCACAGCCATAGTGCTTATCAATGCTGGACTGGGAATCAGGAGATCCAGGTTCTAATTTTTTTTTTGTTATTGTTGTTTTGGTTTGGGTTTTTGTTCTTCTGTGTTTTTTTAGAAGCAATTGAGGTTGTGTCTTGCTCAGAATTACATAGCTAGTGAGTGTCTGAGGATGGATTTGAATTCAGATCCTCCTAACTTCAGGACCAGTGCTGTATCCACTGAGCCACCTAGCTGTCCTCCCCCACCCCACCCCACCCCACCCCCTGTCTTTTTTATTTTTTTTAGAATTAAAAGGAGTTCACTACAAATTTGTCCAGGTAGCAACAGCTCACCTGGCTGATGCCTGGGAACCCAGTTCCCTTGAAGGTATTCACTTTGTATAAATTTTGCATTTACTTATCTATGAGTACTTCATCTAACTCTTCCCCTCACTTCTATCTTCCCTCCCACCCACCCCCCAGTAGAATTTACATTTTACTTCTTGAGGGTAAGATTACTTCACTTTTGTACCCTCACCACCTAGCATGGTGCCAGGCACACTGTAAGCACTTAATGCTCATTGATTTGAATTGAACCCACATTCTTAGCTCTACCACTCTCTTTCTCACTGAACCTCTCTTTTCCCTTTGTACTTTAATTTCCTCATCTTAAAAATGTGAGGATCAGAATAGACAATCTCTAAGGTTCTGAGTAGACCTTAAATTCTATTCTTTCTTATGTCCAAGCAGCTCAGCCCCCACGTGCTCTCTTTCCAAATCTTGCTCAGATCTTTCCTTGACACTAAGGTATTAATGAAGGATGAGGATGCCCTTTCCAAAGGGAATTTGTATTTTAACAAGGATAAAAATTTTCAGCTAAATTGCATGGAATGCTTAATGAGAGAACATCAGCATTTGGGGGAGAATTCTCGAGGGTGGACATTGAAATTGTTCTAGTGACCTTGAAACCTTAACCCCAAAGGTAATGGTGAACCAGAAGATACCGATGGAATCTAGGGATCCTGACCTACTTGGGATTATGACCTTAGAGCTGGAAGGGACATGATAAGCCATCTATTTTTAAATCTCTGATTCCATGTTAGCTTGGACAAAGACTGCCTCACCCTTCTTGCCAAACGAGTGAATGATTTTCTTCTTCCGGGTTGTTTTACCTGTATTTAAACCCACTTCTTTTCCAGTTAACTCCTTAATCTTGATACATTAGAAATGTTTAGACTCCTTTGTGATACTATATTCTCTCTTTACAACAAGAATTAGAACAAATTTAAAGCATTGCTTTAAGTTCAAACTCTGTGGCACTGAAAATATTGTAACCATTTCCAATATCGGCATGTGTTATTTTCTTTCCAGTTCTATTAGACTGTGATAATTAATTTGCTCAGTGAATAGCAGCCATCAATCACTGCTGAGCTTGCCTCTGGAATTCTTTATCTGACTATCTGGGTTTATCATCAGAGTCAGGGTAAACAGAAAGATGCCCATTGTGTTGCAGTATGATAGATGCAAGGAGATCCTTTTAGCTCTGCTTAACTTGGAGCAACATTCTTCTCCAGGGGAGCACATTTCCAGTCCACTGAACCCCTGTTAATGGGGATGGAAAGGGGCATGAGGAAACCCAGCAAGAGGTTGTTCTGAAGGTAGGGTATTTACCTACACTCTACCTTTCAGGATTGGAAAGAGAGATGTAATTCCCCAGTAAAAACATCTCAGAAAACAGGCTAAACCAGGTTGAGGGTAACTGATGGCCCTCAAACCTGTAGATGAGTTAGGGAAGTGTCTACGCCAAGCATGAGAAGACTTGCCCTGGTGGAATGGACGGATGAGAACAATTTGTTCCAACAGCCATGAAGACAGCTGAAGCCACACTGAGGAGTGTGTTAGAGCCTAGTCAGACTTTGCAGACACCAAGGTCATCATCCACTGCATCCAGGGCCATGGCCAGTCATCTTGACACTTGTTTTGCCCCTGGACTTCAATGACTGGGAGAAAAAGTGAGGCTGATTACTTTGTACAACTCTGCCTCACTTAAATCTAATTCACACACATGTTATCACCCTGTGATGTTCTTGGTCCTCGTTTAAAAAAATGAAGGACAAACTACGACAACCCTATGAGGCAGATAGTTTAATTTATTTGAGTGATACAGGCTACAGTACTGAGTTCTTCATTGCTGGAGGTGTGCAAGCGGAAGCTGGATAACCATCTAATAATAATAGTTAGCACACATATAGCACCTGTTGTTCTTGTTCTGTCGTATCCAACTCTTCATGACCCCATTTGGGGTTTTCTTGGCAAAGTTAATAGAGTGGTTTGTCATTTCATTCTCCATCTGATTTTATAGATGTGGAAAATGAGGCAAACAGAATTAAATGACTTGTCCAGGTCACGCACTACTAAGTGTCTGAGGTGAAATCTGAACTCAAATCTTCCTGACTCCAGGCTTAGCACTCTACCCACCGTGCCACCTAGCTGCTTCCATATTGTATCTACTATGTGCTAAATGCTTTACAAATATTATCTCATTTGATCCTTACAACTACTCTAGGATGTAGATGCTATTATTATCCCCACTTTATAGACAAGGTAAGTGAGAAAAACAGTGGTTAAGTGATTTGCCTAGAGTTAAACAGCTAATAAGTGTCTGAGGTCAAATTTGAACTCACATCTCCGTGACTCCAGGCCCAGTGCTCTATCCCCTTAGCTGCCATTTGTCAGGAATGCAATAGATGAATTCTTGCATTGGACTTGATGCCTGCTGAGGACCCTTCTCTGAGATTCCTTCTAGCACAGGTCTTTATCACAGGTACTCAGGTTGAAAATCTTAGGAAAGGCAAATAGTTATTTGGGAGAAAGCACGGTGGTGTCATATCACTCACATCTCCATTGCTTATCCTTTCTGGCTATTTAAAGAGCATTATTAAGCCCCTTTAACATTCTTGTTTGGCTGGCCAGCAAGGTCTGAGTCTGGGTGTATCTGTGTCAAAGTATAGGTTTAGTGATCAGTTAGCAAAATTATTTGAAAATTCAGTGTGTATTGTGAATCGAGTCAGATAAGTGAAGAAAAGTGACTGGGGGGAGGCAGTATGGAACCTGGAGATTCAGAAGGTCCTAGAGGTGAGAATTTGCACCTGGATTGTAGGACGGTGGATACTGGAAGCTGATAGAAGCTGGCACACCCTCTAGGGTCCTTCAAGCCCTAAGACTCAGTGCATCTTCATTACCTTCCTGTGCAGCTATAGCACTATTTGGGAAACAAGGAAGGGAAAGCCCTAGCAGACAAAGAGATTTGACTGGCCCAGTTCTGAGTTCCCCATAACCTCTTCAGGGAAATGGGAGCACAAGGGGACAAGCCAATCAATCTAGTCTGGATTTGAGACTGTGAGTGTGTGACTCCTTGTCAGTAACGTGTGCACATTCTTGAGCATGTGACAGCATCTGCCTGGGAAAGGGATTGCAGAGTAACCATTGTAGATAGATCCTGATAATCCCAGTAAAAAACTTCCCCAACGTACCAATGTATGGTGCACTCCAGTCCAGGGCACCGGTAACAGGTTATACCCCAAAGAGGCAAAGCCGGGGTGAGGAACCTGACTGAATCCAAGGGCCGAACTTGAGGACCTAGAGGGCCACATGTGGCCTAGAGGCTGCAGGTTCCCCACCCCAGGCTAAGCTCTTTGGAGCTCTAACAGCTGAAATCCCTTATTGTGCTACCTACTTATATCTTTGCCCTTCCCTTTGTTTCCCCTTATCGTCTTTCCTCCTTCTTATTTCCTTTCTACCTTAGATAATACTGGTAGGGAGCACTACAGTGTACTGGATTTCCCTGTGCAGCACCGTGCACACACACATACACACACACACACACACACACACACACACACACACACACACACTTGTTTTCTTCTCCAGTCAGTGCTTTCCAAATATGTTTAAAATGTTTACACTCTATAGCTCAAATAAAAGCATGCAGCAGCTCCTGGGAGCTTGCATGGTGTGTGAGCAGACGATGAGTCAATCAGCTTTGCGATGGAGTTGTTGAAAATCGACTGCTCTTTCTCTCTCTCTCTCTCTCTCTCTCTCTCTCTCTCTCTCACACACACACACACACACACACACACACACACACACACACACACACAGAAGCAGAGTCAGGCAGCTTTGGGTGCCTTGCTGGGGGGTTGTTCTTCTGAGACCGGTTGATGGCTTGGGGCTTGGGAGAATGGAAATGAAATCTGTGTTTTTAAGAAAATGAAGCTGAAAGTATTTAACCTTGAACCATAAACAGGAGCAATAAATTAAACAGAGGCCCCATAACAAGAAATCATAAAGGGAAAGTCACGTTCTGAGCAAAGAGAACTTTGTGTTGCCAGGGTTGGTGAGAGGAACCAATCACCAGTGAGTACTGATTCAATGGCTATTCATCCAGTAAATGAAGGGCAGCAGCTTTATCAAAGCATCTGTGTCTAATAATACTAACAATATTTGCTAGCATTTATATAGAGCCTACTATGTGCCAGGTGCTGTGCTCAGTGCTTGACATATATATTTTCTCATTTGACCCCATACAACAACCCTGGGAGGTAGATATGATTATTATCCCCATCTTACAGTTGAGGAAAATTAAGCAAACAGTAAGTATCTGTGGCACAGTGCCTGGCATATGGTAAATGCAAAATAGATGCTTCTTGACCGAATGAAGTCACATTTGAACTCAAGTTTTCCTGACGCCAAGCCCAGCTCTATCCATTGTACCGCCTAGGGTTCTCAGAGGTAGCCATATGGCGTAGTGGCTAGATCATTAAACTTGGAGCCAGGAAGATGAATTCAAATCTGCCTCACATCCTGCCTCAGATACTCACTAGCTAGACAAGTCAATTAACCTCTCTGGGCCTCACTTCCTCATCTATAAAATGCAAGTAATGAGAGTACTGTGATTGTGATCGTGAGCTTCAAATAAGATATTGGACATAAAACACTATAGAAATGTTAGTAGCTACCACCATGTGCCATACTTATTTGTGAAGATATTTTAACACGTACACACATGAACACACACATACACACACACGCACGTGACCTTGCATGCCCAGTGCTAAGCACAGTGCCTTGAATATAGTAGGTGGTTAATAAACGCTTGTTGATTGATTACCAGTTAATAAATGCTTATTGAATGAATGTTTTTTAACACAATCTAAGGCAAATATAAGGTTCTCTTTAAGGAAGATGTTCTGAAGACCTTGAAATGGGTCCATTGGTTCATGGAACCCTCAAATGTTGGTTCATGAAGGCTCAAACCAATTAGAAAGTGGGGAGCCAAATTCTTACCATCAAAGGACTGTAAGAGATCATTCCATTCATTCTCTGCCTGTACAAAGGACCAACATTTGAACCACTTACAAGCAGAAGACTGGGTGTTGAAGGGATGTTGGGCAAAGGGACATAGTTGCATTTGGTACCCTCAAATAAGCAAGACTACTAAGCAGAAGAATCATAGAAGCATACAATAGACCAGTATAGGGAATGACTTCTGAAATCACTCTGTCCTCCCATCAGCCCTTCACAAACCTAATTCTCCCTCTCAACCTATGGAAATGCAATGGCTGTCCCTATGCCTCTTCTAGAGTCCTTGGGTAAACTCAGGCCCAGGACTTAGAAAACCAAAGCTATGTATAGGAAAAACATGCCTACATCTTCCTAGACAGGTATACCAAAACAATGCTGAAGTGTAGATATATCATACCTGGACTTCATATCATAGGATAACAGAGACAGAGCTTAGAAGGCATCTCAGAGGGCTGTAGTCCAACTCTCTCATAATACAACAATAATGCTGAGGCCCAGAGAGACTAAATGATTTGCCCAGGGCCACACAAACTAGTGAGTGGCAATGTCACAATTCAAAGTCAGGCCCTGTGAAATTCAGCAATCTTCAACAAAATATTTGACAGAGTTTTTTTTAAAGATATCTTTCTGAACAAGTTGTGGAGACATGGCTAGATGATAATATAGTTAGGTGGATTCAAAATTGGTTAAATGGCCAGACCCAAAGAATAGATATTGTCAAATTTGAAGGAAATCTCTAGAAGAGTACCAAGTTATCTGCTGTTGGGTCTTTACTCTTTAACACTTTCATAAGCAAACAAGAAGGCAATGATGGTGTATTTGTAATATGTACAGATGATGCAAAGCAGGGAGGCCTAGTCAAAATGTTGGATAACAGAGTTGGCATGCAAAAAAGATTTCTACAGCCTGGAAAATGAACTATATCTAATAAAAACTAAATTTTATCAGGATAAATGCAAAGTTGCACTCTTAGGTTCAAGGAATCAATTGTACAAGAACATGGTGGGAGAGGTATGAGTGTGTGTGTGTGTGTGTGTGTGTGTGTGTGTGCACACGCGCTTACAAATGTTCAGCAAAGTGGGGATAAAAGTCTGGGGATGTTAGTGATCTACAAGTTCAAGTAAATGGTAGAGAGAAAAGGCAGCTAGGTGGCAAAGTGGATGGTGTGGATAGCCTGACGTCATGAAGACCTGAGTTAAAATCCAGCCACAGACATTTACTAGCTGTGTGATGCTGGGCAGTCATTTAATTTGCACTTAACCCCTCATCTGTAAAATGGGGACACACTGGAGAAGGAAATGTCAAAACACTCCAGTATCTTTGCCAAGAGAGTCCATGGGGTCATGAAGAGTCAGATGCAACTGAATGACAAAAAAACAGACAATAAAAATAGTATGACAAAATAGTCAAAAAAGCTAGCACAGTTTTAGGCTATATTTATAGAGGCTGGCCTAGTGTTCAGAATATGGAAGATAGATGACCATCTTACTTTCCTCTGCCCGACAAGACTCTCCCTCTTCTCTGCTATTATGTCAACTTTGAGGCAATACATTGTAGGGAGAAGATTGACTGCAGCACATCCAGAGATGAAAGGGCTGGGAACCATGCCATCTCAGAATCCATTAGGTGGACTGCAGATGTTTAGCCTGTACAAGAGAAAACTTAGGAAGGACATAATAACTGTCTTCAAGTATTCAAAGGGCTTCCATGAGGAAGAAGGATTAGACTTTTTCTGCTTGGCTCTAGAGAGTTGAGCTAAGAGCAACAGGTAGAAGTTGTAGAAAGCCAAATTTTGACTCAAGAAAACTTCCTAACAGTTAGAGTTGACCTGAAGTAGAATTGTTGTTCTTGTTTGTCCTTCATTTTCAAAGAGGTCCAATGACATCATCTTGACTTGTAGGCAAATTGGTTTTAAGCGAGGCAGAGTTGCACAAAGTTATCAGCCTCACCCTCTCTTCCAGAGTCATCAAAGTCCAGAAGCAACATGAAAGTCAAGACCACCAGTAATGTCTCCAGTTGCAGTGGATGGTCTTATTGCCTTAGATGTCTGACCAAGCTCTAGGCACTCCACAGCTCCTACCAGTAGAATAAATTGTTCTCATCTGCCCATTCCACTGGACTGGAGGAAGTCTTCACATGCATGCTTCAGATTCCCCCTCACTCATTGATGGGTTTGAGACCTGTCGGTTACCCTCAACCTGGTTTAGTCCATCTTAGACAATTTTACCATGATATGGCCACCACATATGCTACAGCCTTGTGGAACCACAGGTGACAGGCGAGTGCCAGGTGGACACTAAAGCTGAATGAGCATCCTTGAAAAGGGCTTGGCAAGCCTTCACACCAGAAGTACCAATCATCCCTAAATACCCATAAACCCTTGAAGTAGAATTGGCTATTTATTGGAATCAGGGTATCAATTATATTGGCCACTTTTACCATGTTCCACTCTATCTCCCCATTCCTAGTGATTCAGTGCTAATCCTCACACCAGACAACTCAAAAACATTGTAGCCTATTGCCCGATGAGACAATGGGATGATAGGATGGCTGATGGCTATTTTCCACAGTGGCAGGAAGAAACCCATCCCATTTTAGCACCTGAGGAAAAGTCCCAACTGATCCTGGTCTGGACACATTCAGGGTCTACTAAAAAGATAAGATTGAATAGAAAGGGTCATTTCGTGATTTTCATAAGCTCTAAAGCTGGAAGGGACCTCAGAGGCTATCTAGTCTAATTCTCTCATTTAGAGAAATGAGGAAAACTGGGGCCCTGGTGCCAGAACTCTCTCAGAAGTTCAAATTGTAACTTTTCTATGACATAGTGGATAAATTTGAGGGAGTTGCCTAAGGCACGGGATCAGAATCTGGGTCCTCCTGACTCTAAGACCAGAATTCTATCTTCTATGCCAGGCTGCCTCTAACTAGGAAAACAAAGTAAAACATCTGTTCTGCTTATTATCACTTAAAAAAAACACTACAAAGTGGATGGGGGAATGTCTTTAGTTCAAGGTCTTTTCCTTCTTCAAATATGGCTCAACCCTTATGTTACATAATATGTTTGCACTATTAACCTATATATGGAGAGAGAGAGAGAGAGAGAGAGAGAGAGAGAGAGAATAGAAGAGACAGACAGATAGATAGATAGATAGATAGATAGATAGATAGATAGATAGATAGACAAATGCCAGCCAAGTATCCTTGACTAGTAGTCACCAGTGGAAAAGACTGGAGTATTATCTCTCTTGGGCACACTCATAGTGCTCCCCCTTCCCTCCTGTTCCTCTCCTCTATCCAGCTCAGTTACCTGGCCATCTCCAGATGTCCTTGTCCCTCCAACTTCTCCTCCCACTCCCCAGCGTTGTAAAGGCTTACAGTTCCACAGATGGAAACTTGAAAAGCAGAATTGCTCTATTTTCCATTGCACAACCACAAAACAGACCTGCACCTCTCTCTCACTGGCCCAACCAGTCTGGTGCAAGGCTGGGATTAGGAATCAAAGAAAGATTGAGCTTATAATGTAAACAGCGGCTGACCTTGTGCTTTCTCACTGTATTTTATCTCTCCGGTGCACAATTTCATGGGTAACTATTACATGCAAAAGAAACTTTTTTTTTTTAAGAGAGGGAGAGGGGAAGATAGTGAGGTACTTCTAAAGCTACACCACCATCTTTAACAGCTGCAGGGTATATTAAAGGAAGTAGCGGGGGAGTGAAGATACTGCATATTTCAAAGCTGACTGTTGAAGCAACAGTAAGGCTAAGGGGGGATGTTGTGCAGAGTTCGCCAAGTGTTTGAAGTGCGTTCCGGTAAGCCAAACCACTGAAGTGGACAAGATTTCTAGCATGTTGCACTGGTGCCTGTACATACTTAATAACAGATGTTTGGTCTCTCTAGGCAGATAATTGTCCCGCTGTAAGGTTGGCTTGACCTGTGTGAATAGTCCTACGTAGGGCACTGAAGCAGTAACAAATGGTCCGGCGCTTTCCTCTTTTTTACTGGGAGAATGCTCAGCCACGCTTCCTTTTAAGCACATAATTACTCCGCAGCAACTGGAGCCCATACATCGTCCCCCTCTAATGGCCGCGGAGCCATTTTGCTGTAATTTATGAGGACAGAGTTCAAAGTTTTAATAATATTTGGATAATATCATTGCCCAAACGTCCGGGGCGCCGTGATGAATAGAAGGAAAGTGGGTGCATTTCGATTCTGTGCATGACAGCGCGAGCGTTAACTGCAGCGGCCCGGGCCGGCCTTTATGGAAGCAGCCACCAAGCCGGCGGCTCATGAATTATAGATATGAGCATGAAGGATTATAAACAGCAGTGGAGATCACACAGGGCTGCTTGTTCATGAGGAACTGTCCTGTTAGTGGCTCTTCCTTATGCAGATAAATGAATTGCAGGGAATACCAAAATGGTTTAAATAAACCCTTAGCAGATAATGTATTAGCCCATCAACATAAAAAACGCCCGCGCAGGGGCCTCCTTTTGGATATTTATGTTTATACTCTCGGCTCAAGTGGCTCACTGATTTTTTGGCTTCCTGCGGCTCACCTAATAATTTCAGCAGCCTAACTGCACCTCTGGGTATGTTTATCTGACAAGCCAAGCTGTTCCCGGCTTTGCTTCGCTTGCTGAAGCTGCGCTGGCCAATTTGCTCCGGGAAGCCACTTTGCAAGCACGAGGCCTTTAATGATGCCACTAATGGAAAGGAAGTCCGATCTGTGTCCGATGCCTGGGGGAAGCCCAAGACTAGCCGGCTTGGGAAGATCTGCGAAGGGTATTGGGGAAGGAAGCCCAGAGAGCATCATAGAATTGTACATTTGCAGAGCGGAGGAAAAGCTTAGGTACTATCAAATGAATCTGAATCATTTTACAGATGGCACAAATAGAGCGGGAGGGAGGGCAGTGATTTACCCAATGTCAGATGGCAATTTAGTGGCAGAGGTTGACATGCAACTCAGGTTTCCCAGCTAAGTACAGTGGTGGTTTTAAAGCACTGATGATTTTTTTAAAAAGAAAACATCCAAGGACAGGCCCAGTGATATAGTATTGAAAGCCCCCCTGAGAGGCAGATAGACTTTAATTCTTCAAGGCCAGTCTCAGACATATATGTGCTGTGTGACCCTGGGCAAGTCACTTAATTTTTTAGTGCCTCCAGGTACTCTAAAACTTCCAGTTGCTGAGCAGGTTAACATTGACAGAGCAAATTTACTCTTATAAGGAGTTGCCTTATACCAAAAAAAAAATCAGATCTATTCTGCCTATCACCCCCCCCAAAAAAAAAATAAAGAAAAATTAAAGCAAATACAGGCTGGGAGGAAGGAAAGCATTCCAAGCCAAATCAAAGGCAGTTACCTTTGAAAGGGTTAACTAATGTTCACCAGCTTTTCCTGGTTATAAATGAAACTGTTACCCTTAACTTTGACAAGCAAGAATCAGAGGCCATCAACATTTATACACTTGAGATCCATTTAATCAGAGGGATTTATTTAAAGAAAAGCAATTATGTCTGAAACTTAAAATAACCGTGAAACTAAACATTTTAAAATCCTAAAATAGTCTTTTTGGACTACTAAATAAATCACCCTTAGGATCTGCTTACACAGAACACTACTCTGGAAGAGTGGTGTCATCCAGCAGTCCAAGATCCACTTCGATGATGTACAGATTTTTTTTTTCAACAGCTGTTCATAATGACCAAATTGTCATCATACCACCACCTAACATCTGTTTAGGGCTTTATACTTTCCAAAGTATAGAAAGTCAGCAGAGAGAGTGAAAACTACACTGGAGTTGGACCTTGTTTTAAGCTCCATCTATAGGACATTGAGGCAGTCACACAACCTTTCCTTTTTATCATTTGCAAAATGTGGGTGTGGGTTCTTACATGTGTTGTGAAGATCCTGTGACAGAAGAATATGCCCACAGCCCCTTGTGAACCTTAAAGTAAATGCTTATATACTAATCAAATTCAACATACATTTATCAAAGGTTTACTTTGTTTAAAGAAGAGTGTTAGGTACCAGGGGTTCAAAAGTAAAATGAAAAAACAACCTCTACCATCAGAGAATACCTGGCTCCCTCCAGGTGACACTGCTTCCCCTTGACACTGTTTCTAGTACTGCAACAATGGACTATTCTTACTGTCTACCTTCATCACTCCTTGTCATATGCTGCTAAACAGAACTGGAGTAAATCTATAAATACTGTTAATTGGGGCACCGCAGATCTACTCCTAATTGATGCTTTATTCCACTTTCTATAACAGTGGTTCCAAACTTCCACGCTTCTCCTTGAGCCTCCAATGGCACCCCTATCGCCTACCCTCTCAGCTAAGAACTTGGTCTCATACTCCACCAAAAACATGTAAGCCATTCAATGAAATCTCCTCCTTCTCCCCTTCTCCAAATTTCACATCTTCAGATCTCCTTCACTCCAGTCTCTGATAAAGTGGTGGCCCTTCCCTTGCCAAGTCCAACCCTCTATATGCATTCTTGAGCCCATCTCCTAAAATCTTCAAATCTTCTCCGGAAGAGATTCTTCCATTATTATCCCAACTCTATCTCATCTTTAATCTCTCTCTTTCTCTCTGTCTCTCTGTCTCTCTGTCTCTCTCTCTCTCTCTCTCTCTCTCTCTCTCTCTCTCGTCTCTGTCTGTCTGTCTGTCTCTCTCTCTCTCTTCCCCTGCTTAGCTCCCTCTGTCTTCCCATACTTAAAAACATCTTGGTTAATCCTTCCAATACTTCACTATCATTCTCTCTCCTCTTTGCACCAAAATCCATGAAAAAGTCATCTCTACTTGGTGCTTAGACTTCCTCCCCTCTCTTCATCTACTAATCCCTCTGCAATCTGATTTTTCACTTCATTGTTCAATTGCAACTACCTTCTCCAGAGTTACCAAGGGTCTCTTAATTGCCAGATCTGATAGACTTTTCTCAATCTTCATTTCTTCTTGACTTCTCTGCAGCACCTGACAATGTTGATCACCTCCTCCTGGACACTCTGTCCTCTCTAGATTTTGGTGACACAGCTCTGTCCTATTCCTCTTCCCATCTGTCTTGCCACTCCTCTGTCTCCCTTGCTGGTTCTGCATCTGCCACACCCAGTCATTGAAGGTATCCCTCAAGGCTCTGTTTCATCTATACATTCTCACTTGATTATATTAGCTCCCATGAGAGAAAATCTTTACAACTAGTATCTCTGATAAAGGCCCCATCTCTAAAATATACAGGGAACTGAGCCAAATATATAGGAACACAAGTCATTCCCCAATTGAGAAATGGTCAAAGGATATGAACAGGCAGTTTTCAGAGGAAGAAATTAAAGATATCTATAGGCATATGAAAAAATGCTCTAAATCACCACTGAATATCGAAATGCAAATCAAAACAACTCTTAGGTACCACATCTCCCCTGTCAGACTGGCTAAAATGACAAAACAGGAAAATGATAAATGCTGGAGAGGATGTGGAAAAATTGGAGCATTGTTGCATTGCTGGTGGAGTTGTGAACTGATCCAGCCATTCTGGAGAGCAATTTGGAACTATGCCCAAAGGGCTGTAAAAATGTTCATACCCTTTGACCCAGCAACACCACTTCTAGGGTTGTATCCCAAAGAGATCACACAAGTGGGAAAAGACCCATATGTACAAAAATATTTATAGTGGCTCTTTTTGTAGTAGCTAAGAATTGGAATCAAGGGAATGCCCATCAATTGGGGAATGGCTGAACAAGTTGTGGTATACGAAGGTAATGGAATATTACTGTGCTATAAGAAATGGGGATGATATGGACTTCATAACAACCTGGAAAAACCTACAGGATATAATGCTGAGTGAGCAGAGCAGAACCAAGAGAACATTATACACAACCACAGATATATGGATTCTGTGAGGACTAACCCTGATAGACTTTGCTCTTCTCAGCAACACAAGGTGCAAAGACAACTCCAAAGGACTCATGATGGAGAATGCTATCTATATCCAGAGAAAGAACTATGAAGTATGAATGCAGATTGAGGCACACTTTATGCTCGCCTTTTTTTCCCTTTTTTTCTCTCTTTTGTTTTTGTTTTTGGGTTTTTTTTTCTCATGATTCATTCTCATGATTTTTTCTCATGATTCATTCCATTGGTCATAATTCTTCTTCACAACTTGACTAGTATGTAAGTAAGTTCAATGCCAAGTTATACGTGGAAGATATATCGGATTTCATGCCGTCTTGGGGAGAGGGGATAGGGAGGGAAGAAAATCTGGAACTCAAAATTATGTAGAACCGAGTGTTGTAAACTAAAAATAAAAAAATAAATAAAAAAACAAGAAATATAAAATAAAAAAATATTAGCTCCCATGAGTTCAAATATCATTTCTATGTAGATGATTCTGAGATCTATATATTGAATCCTAGTCTTTCCAAATGTATCACCAAGTACATTTTAGACATCATGAAAATTATGTTCCATAAGCATTTCAAACTCAACACAAAACACAGAACACAAAATTTAAATCTGAACTGAGATGTGATTAAGATAAATTATCTCCAGAAAATAGATTTTGATGAGAGATCTAAATAACTGAGTAACAATTACAAGTATTCTTCCTCTCCTTTCCCTGTCCTGCCCCTTCAGGAGGAGAAATGATATGATTCTGGGACTAAAAGTCTTACCCCCAGAGAGAATAACAATCTCAAGTGTGTTTCTGATCTTTGGTCCTTTGCTGTTTAACAAGATGCCAATAATGCCGAAGAAGGAACAGATGGCATGTTTATATCAAATTCCTCCTTTGAGATAAATATGGTCTTAATATTCAAATAAGTAAAGAATAAAGCAGAGAAAGAGAACTATGGAGCAATATCAATGATGAATACTGATTTAAATAGTCAACAAAATAATGTCAAAGAAGCTACAAATATATGCAAAAAATTATTCATTTTGACTAAGTTGGAACTTTGCCAAGAATTAAAGACATAGTTAATTATATTGGCAACCACTAACAGAGTCATGATTAACAAAAGCAACAGAAACATATATCAATAAGCATAAAAAACCTTTAATCACAACATGATACTGATTTATGTTAAAAAAAAACCAAAGCATAGGAAAGTTTGTTTCTTTAATATTATCAAAAGCACTTATCTAAAACCAAAAGTTAGCATTTTCTGTGTAATATGATTGAATCTAGCCTGACTCTCTCTGGACCAGGCCTGTTTCGTTCTATTCCCCTGAGGACTGTCTGGCACCTTAATGGGTTTGGGGAGTTTCTCTCTTTCATGCCTCTCACACTATATTCCCCCTCTTCCTCCTTTTCAGGGGCCCAGAGACTAGTATGAAAGTTCCATTTAATCACTAAACATTACTTACTCATACAAAGGGATATTTACTTCAAATATAGAGCAAAAACAGACATACAAACATTTCTCTCAACACCTCAGGGGCATGATCCCTGCTATATCACCTTAGGGGCGGGGGTGCGGGAAGGAGAAGAGGTGGATTAAGTTCACATTTTAGCTCAATTACTACATAGCATTAATTCCACCAAGTATTCAGTCCAAAGCATTTCCAGGTTCATGTTCATCAGGGCTTTTCTGTTGGGGTGGTTCCAACATCAGACCTAGATTCCATCCCTATGACTCCTACTCCTAGGCCAGATCAAAGACTCTATCACCTGTACCCAGAAAGAGAAAATAACAAAGGAAAAAGTATAAGGTGGAGATTGGTTCCTTGGGAGTAGCCAAAAACAGGGAGAGAAGAAGGTGGCTCTCTCCTCTTACCTCATTGTATGAGGGAAGAAGCCCTTCACTCTTAGACAAATGCAAAACAAGCTATTGCTGAGTCAGGCCATTTTAAAGACCTCCCCCTGCAGTTCCATTATACAGCCAATGGAAAAAGGCTGTTGCTTCCAACAACATGGCAGCCCAACACATGTTGTCCATGCAGGCTCTAGTCCTCCGGTCTCCCCAAAGCAGCTAGCCTCTTCTGCATGGGTGAGGCCATTTATGTGGTCTGGGCATGCACCAAACCCTTATTACATCTATAATGGAGAAACACTGAGAGTTTCTGCAAGAAGATCAGAGAAATAAGTATTTCCATGTTCTCCACAAGTTGACCTAGTAATAGAAATGCTAACTATAGCAACGATAAGAAAAATAAAAGATAGTAAGCAAAGGCAAAGAGGAGACAAACATCTGTATTTGTGAAGATGTGATTATTTACAGAAAAAAACTTAGAAAATCAGCAAAAACTGATCAGTAAAATTTTCAGCAAAGTAGCAGGTTCTAAAATAAATTCAGGCAAAATCAAAAATTCACAATGTCAAGAGACATAAAAAAGGAAATTATGTTTAAAGGCACCACAGATGATGAAATAATGACACTTAATTGTAGATAGTAACTCTATAACAAACTTTAACATTCTTCTTTGAGAGCTAGATAAATTTAACTGAATTTTTTAAAAAGGAAACTACAAAACTGAACAGACAGTTGGAAAAGATAGATTTGAAAGACTTAAAGACTTATCATGTCAAAGATAAACTAAAAATTAATTGGAGACTAAATAATCTAATCACAAAGAATGAGTGGGTCAAAGAACAAATCATAGAAACAATTAATAACTTCATTCAAGAAAATGACAATAATGAGACAACATACCAAAACTTATGGGATTCAGCAAAAGCAGTTCTTAGAGGAAGTTTTATATCTCTAAATACTTACATGAATAAAATAGATAAAAAGGAGATCAATGAATTGGGCATGCAACTGAAAAAGCTAGAAAAAGAACAAATTGAAAATCCCAATTAAATTCCAAATTAGAAATACTGAAAATCAAAGGAGAGATTAATAAAATTGAAACCAAGAAAACTATTGAACTAATAAGTAAAACTAAGAGCTGGTTTTATGAAAAAACCAATAAAATTGACAAACCTTTGGTCAATTTGATTAAAAAAAAGAAAGAAGAAAATAAAATTACCAGTATCAAAAATGAAAAGGGTGAATTCACCTCCAATGAAGAAGAAATTAAAACAATAATTAGGAATCATTTTGTCCAATTTATGCCATAAATTTGAAAACCTTAGGGAAATGGATGAATATTTACAAAAATATAAATTGCCTAGGTTAAAAGAAGAGGAATATTTCAGAAAACCAAATTGAGCAAGCCATCAATGAACTCCCTAGGAAAAATTCTCCAGGGCCAGATGGTTTTACATGTGAATTCTATCAAACATTTAAAAAACAATTAATTCCCATGCTTTTTAGACTATTTGGGAAAATAGGTGAAGAAGGAGTCCTACCAAATTCTTTTAATGACACAAATATGGTACTAATACCCAAATCAGGAAGAGTCAAAACAGAGAAAGAAAACTATAGACCAATTGCTCTAATGAATATTGATGCAAAAATTTTAAATAAATATTAGCAAAAAGATTACAGCAACTTATCACGAGAATAATATACTATGACCAGGTAAGATTTATTCCAGGAATGCAAGACTGGTTCAATATTAGGAAAACTATCAGCACAATTGATTATATCAACAACAAAACTAACAGAAACCATATGATCATCTCAATAGATGCAGAAAAAGCCTTTGACAAAATACAACACCCATTCCTATTAAAAACACTAGAAAGCATAAGAATAAATGAATCCTTCCTTAAAATTATAAATAGCATCTACCTAAAACCATTAACAAGTATTATTTGTAATGTGGATAAGCTAGATGCATTCCCAATAAGATCAGGGGTGAAACAAGGATGTCCATTATAACCCCTATTATTCAATTTGGTACTAGAAATGTTAGCTGCAGCAACAAGAGAAGAAAAAGAAATTGAAGGAATTAGAATAGGCAAAGAAAATTATCACTTTTTGCAGATGATATGATGATTTACTTAGAGAATCCTGGAGAATCAAGTAAAAAACTACTTGAAACAATAAACAACTTTAGCAAAGTTGCAGGATATAAAATGAACCCACATAAATCCTCGGCATTCCTACACATGACTAAAAAAGCCCAACAGCAAGAGATAGAAAGAGAAATTCCATTTGAAGTTACTGTAGACAATATAAAATATTTGGGAGTCTACCTGCCAAGACAAACCCAGGGCCTATATGAATATAATTACAAAAATAAATGGAAAAATATCAGTTGCTCATGTTTAGGCCAAGCTAATATAATAAAAATGACAATTTTACCTAAATTAATTTATTTATTCAGCTCCATACAAATCAAACTACCAAAAAATTATTTTACAGAGCTGGATAAAGTAATAACAAAATTCATCTGTAAGAACAAGAGGTCTAGAATATCTAGGAAATTAATGAAAAGAAATGCTAGGGAAGGTGGCCTAGACATACTAGATATTAAATTGTATTATAGCAGCAGTCATCAAAACTACTTGGTACTGGCTAAGAAACAGAGTCGTGGATCAGTGAAATAGGTTAGGTACACAATATGCAGTAGTCAACGACTATAGCAATCTACTATTTGATAAACCCAAAGAATCCAGCTTCTGGGCTAAGAATTCACTATTTCACGAAAACTGCTAGGAAAATTGGAAAATGGTAGGGCAGAAACTGAGCATAGACCAATATCTTACACCACATACCAAAATAAAGTCAAAATGGGTTCATGATTTAGGAATAAAGGTTGATACTATAAGCAATTTAGGAGAGCAAGGAATAGTTTACCTATCAGATTTATGAGAAAGCAAAGAATTCATGACAAAACAAGAGATAGAGAGCATTATAAAATGCAAAATGGATAATTTTGATTTTGTTAATTTGAAAAGTTTTTGTATAAAAAAAGCCAATTCAACAAAGATTAGGAGAGAAGCATAAAATTGGGAGAAAATCTTTACAACTAGTGTCTCTGAAAATGGCCTCATTTCTAAAATATACAGGGAACTGAGCCAAATATATAGGAACACAAGTCATTCCCCAATTGAGAAATGGTCAAAGGATATGAACAGGCAGTTTACAGAGGAAGAAATTGAAGTTATCTATAGGCATATGAAAAAATGCTCTAAATCACTATTAATCAGAGAAATGCAAATCAAAACAACTCTTAGGTACCACATCTGTCCTGTCAGATTAGCTAAAATGACAAAACAAGAAAATGATAAATGCTGGAGAGGATGAGGGAAAATTGGAACATTGTTACATTGTTGGTGGAGTTGTGAACAAATCCAGCCATTCTGGAGAGCAATTTGGAACTATGTCCAAAGGGCTATAAAAATGTTCATACCCTTTGACCCAGCAATACCACTTCTAGGGCTGTATCCTAAAGAGATCACACAGGGGCAAAAGGTACCAGATGTACAAAAATATTTATAGCAGCGCTCTTTGTAGTAGCAAAGAATTGGAATCAAGGGAATGCCCATCAATTGGGAAATTGCTAAACAAGTTGTGGCATGTGAATGTAATGGAATATTATTGTGCTATAAGAAATGGGGAAGATGCAGAATTCATAATAACCTGTAAAGAACTACATGATATGATGCTGAAGAGGAGTAGAACCAGGAGAATATCATGCACAATTACAGACACACAGACATCATGGTATCTGTAATGACTAATTTTGATAGACTTGGCACTTCTCAGCAATACAAGGTTCAAAGACAGCCCCAAAGGTCTCATGATGGAAAGAGCTATCTACATCCAGATAAAGAACTGTGGAGTCTGAATGCAGATTGAAAGAAACTATCTGCTCTCTCTCTCTTTTTTTTTTTTTGGTTTTGTTTCTTCTTTCTCATGACTCATTCCATTGATCATGGTTCTTCTTTATGACTTGACTATTGTGTAAATATGTTTAATGTGAAGGTATATGTAGAACATATATCAGATTCCATGCCGTCTTGGGGGTAGGGGGGAGGAGAGGAAGGGGAAGAAAATTTGGAACTCAAAAACCTGTGGAACTGAGTGTCATAAACTAAAAATAAAAAATTTAAATATTAAAAAAAAGACTTATGGTGTCTTGAGAATGGGAACATTAAAGAAAAAACATAACTGCCAATGTTTTAAGGAACCTTTATAAAAGTAGGCCATATTTTAGAATACAAAGAAATGATAACTAAGGGTATAAATGCAACAAATTAGACATGTGCTTTACAACCCATAATGTAATAAAATAGTAATTAACATAGGAATACAACAAGAGATATAGACCTAATTGGACCCTTTGTAAGGATATTCTGAATAATGAGTGAGATAAAGAAGAACTCAGAGAAATAGATAACAAATATGTAAGAGGAAAGATGGAATTTAGAGTACACATCAACATTCTTAAAATGCAGCTAAAGCAATCATCAAAAGAAAATTTATATATCTGAAAGCATTTATTATCAAGCCAGAGGACTTTTAAAATGAAATGATTATACAATTTTTAAAATCTAGAAAATCAAGAAATAAATTCAAAGTAGCAAAAAGAAGAAATCTTGAAAAGTGGACGAGAAAGAAATAAAATTTAAAGGAAAAAGACAACAAAATTATAAACAATAAACTAAAAGCTGTTTTTAAAAAACTAATAAAAAATCAACAAACCCTTAGCTAAATTAACGAAAAAAGTGAGACACTGAAAAATTAGATTAGCAAAATAAAAAAATTAAGGGGAAAGCATACAAGCATTTAAAATAACAAGGTTTAAAGTTATTGAAATGTTAAAAGCCAATGGGATAAAGTCAACTAGCCTTAGAGCTACATCCCCAGAGGAAATGGGCCCAAATGCTATCATGTTTGAATCCAAGGTTCTTGTGATTACTCCCAGGTAAACTCTACTTGACAAAATTGCTTGGGTTCCTAACCCTTCTACAAGCTGCTTCCCAATCTTATCTTTAGAGATGGTGTCCCTTGCTTTCAGAAGGTACTTTCCTCCCCCAGGACCAAAGCCATCCTGGATAAACTGAACTTTTGTTCTCTATCTATTTCCTCCTCGGGCTTCAAGCCTTCCTCACTTTCACTCTCCATGAGGTTTCACCAAGACCCACCCCAGTATGGAAAAGTGAAGAGTATTGTGTCTGGAGTCAGAGTAGTTGGATTGTAAAATAGTGTGCTTATTTCTTTTACAGAAAAGCTTCTTGTATCCTGATTGTGTCTAAAATAGGAAGGAACCAAGAGTTATCTGGATTTAAATTAGGGCAGAGACTCTGCTAAATGTTAAGATTTTTGCCTAACTAGACTTTCTGAGTTATTTATACTGAAAACTGCAATTTTTAAAAACTCTATAAAATAACAAAAAGACTCCATGGACCTAAAAGTGGAGCCCTTGAAGTATAATAAATACTCCCCCTTGGCTAAAATCGAGCTAATCCAAGTGTAGATTATAGAAGAGTCTGAGAAGAGGAGAAGGGAAAGAGAGGGTAGTGATTGAAGATCACGCCCTAAACCAGCCTCAAAGAGGAGAGAGGTGAGGCCTGGGAGAAATTCAGCTCTATCCCTTCCAGAAGAGAGGTAAGAACAGATCACATGGAGTACCTTCTGCAATCTCACCCACCAGTGTTACAAACGGAGTAATCCCTTAGAATTCCTGAGTTATTTTAAGAGTTAGCTCAAGCAATCTCTTCCAAGAGGTCTTTTACGGTTAACTCCTGCTGCTAGCATTGTCCTCTTTAAAGATGTCTTCAACCTCCCCTGTATTTATAGTGTATATTCTGATTTATATCTGTTAAATCTCCCATTAGAATGTAAGTTCCTTGAGGGCTGGGCCTACTTTTGCATTGCTTCATACCCTGTGTCCTTAGCACAGTGGCTGACATATACTAAACGCCTAAGGAATGCTTGTTGATTGATTGTTTGACTTGACTTGGCTCTAATTCTGGCTTTATTCCATCTGTGACTTTGGACAAGTAACTTGAACTCAGGGCCTCAGTTTCCTCATTCTGTACAGAAAGGCCTCTAGCACATCTCCAGCTGTTGGTTCTATGATCCTGCAATTCATTCACCACCATGGTCAATTTAGATGTAGCAAAATCACTGGTAGTTAATGGATTTGTTAAGTCTAAAAGCAGTTTGACCTATCAAAAAAAAAACCTGCATTTATCTTCATAAGATTGGGTTTTGAACCTCCATTGTGCTGCTTACTACCTGGGTGACCATGGGAACATTGCTTAGTGTATCTATTCTTCAGTTTCCTTATCTATAAAATAAAGGGTTTGGAGTAAATAATTCCCAGAGCCTCTCCTCGCTCTAACTCTCATGGTCTCCTCTGATGCATTTTCCTGTCTCAGATTGTCCTCAAGTACTTTCTTTGCTCCCGTTCCAGTCTATCTTGTAATATACATGTGTATACACTGTAGCCCCCTGTTAGAATATAAGCTTCTCATAGTTGGGGTCCACAATTTTTTTTCATCTTTCCATCCCAGTTACTTACCACAGAACCTCGCTCATCTCAAGTGCTTAATAAATGGGACATTGTAGGGAAACACTTAGAGAGATTCTAGTCCAATCCCTTCATTTTACAGACGAGTAAACTGTGGCCCAAGAACTGTGCAATGATTTGTCTAAGCTTACACAAAGTGGAATGAGAAGACAGTAAGGGACCTCAGGGGCCAGCTACTCCAATCTCTTTATTGTATATCCGAGGACACTGAGACCCAGGGAATTTACATGACTCACCCAAGATCATATGGTAGTGTCAAAGGAAGGATATGAACCCAGTTACCATGTTCTCTCCCTCTTATTTCAACTCTTTTACAGATGAAGAAACTAAGGTTCAGAGAAGTTCCATGAACAACCTAGGTTATTTGTGTCTGAGCTGAGATTCCAACTCCAAATTCAGTGCTCTTTCCACCACAGCGTGGTTGCTGAATTTGAATATTGTTGCATCCCACACCTTTTTTGAGGCTGGGATCAAGGACTAATCCCCCCTAAAGACCATGCGCCTTAATGGCTGCTGTCTGCTAAGTCCTATGATCCTATGATTATTTTCTTTGAGTCTCAGTGCCCTGTGCCTAGTCTCTGAAAGGGTCTCCTCCCTGGCAGTCATCCCTACCCCTCATGTTTCAAAGCCTATGTCCCCCTTTTGGACCTCCCATTAAGTCCTTGTTTTTAGCATGCCTCTAGTTCCCGGACCACTGGCAGAGCTTGGGTGATGTATAGGTCATGAGTCTTGGAGGGGTGGGGAGGGAATCTTAGGTTACCAGTTCCATCCACCCACTTGCCAGCTTATCCTTTGATGATTCATCTTTTGGCTACTTCCCCTCCCCCCTCACAGCTTTTTTTAGTAGACTCCTATTACTACAGTTCTACAATATCAAAAACAGTATTCTGTCATGCAGCAATAATGGAGTCAGTCACCCACACCTCCAGTTCCATTCCCATCCCTCTCCTCCCCTGTAACACCACAGCTTTTTTGTTTCCATCAGTAAAAATCCTTATAAACAAAAACAAAAAACTCCATAGGATTGACTGTTTGCTCAGGAACAGAGTGGGGAGAAGCCATGACTTCCTGACTTCCATTACTGTCCCCAATGGGCATCAAAGGAGAGGTAGCAGTGGAATAGAAACAGGACAGAATGAGCTCGGCCCCAAAGAAAAGACATGAGAAAACACCATCCCCTACTCCTTAGCTGAGGTGGGGAAGGGGAGGGCTCTATCGGAGTGGAACATTTCATATAAAAACTATTTTTGCCAAATGCTCATTGCTTTTGCTTAATTTTTTTTCTTTTATGCCCCTTTTAAAAAAATAATTTTTCTTGTTATAAGTGATGGTGGCCTAAAAGAGGGAGGAAATGGGGATGAGGAGGGAAATCTAAGTAATGTAAAAACAGAAAATATCAAAAAAATCTATTAATTAAAAAAAATTAACAGAACAGTAGTCAATCCCTGAGGTCTATGGAGGGGAGGCGGGGAGGAACAAACATAAAATGAATCATATCTGTCTAGTGCTTTTAGAAAGACCGAGCACCTTTCCTCATATCCCTTTGAGGTGAGTGTGGGTATTCTTATCTCCATTGTAAAGATGCAGAAAAAGAAGGTGAAATAAGTGAAGTATTATAATCAAGATGATGGCTAGGAAGGGTCAGAGCTCAGGTACCCAGGACTTCTGACTTCAGAATTTCCTGGGTGTCACAGAGGAGCTCTGAAAAGTGCTCCTGGCGGAGGGAGGGTTACTGTACAGGAGGCCCTATTATTCCCATGTTCTCTGTGCTGCCCATCCTTGGCTTCCCCCCATGCCTCCACTACTCTGCACCACATGAATTTCATTTTATTGGATGCCTGTAAGACATTTCATTTTGGGAGTTAGGAACCACTTTGGAGTGGGGGTGGGGGTTGGTGTTACTAATTTATCTTTTCTTTCTGGTGCAACCCTGATGGTTGAAGTCTATAAGACATGAGCACTGCTGTCTACCCAAAAGGGGAGCACCAAGGACTAGATTAAAGGGAGAAAGAACCCCTGAGCATTCATGACACGGAGAGATGGGCAGTCAGAGGAGTCTGGAGGAAAGGGGCCTGGCTCTGGAATGAAAGGACACAGGTTCAGATGCCATCCCATAACTTCCCTGGACCTCAGCAAATGTCTTTAAAATGAAAGGGTTTGACTCAATGGCCTCTCAGCTATGATTCCTCTTTCTCAATTAACATAGGAAGTCCCAACATATCACACAAGAACAGAATAAAACCAAGTCAGACCTTCAACTCTCATCTCATGCTATTCTCCACCAAGAATGCTGGAATCTGCACCTAAGCCAAACAGGATTACTCTTTATGGCCCAAATATGTCTTATGCTCTTCCACCTCTGGGCCTTTTCTTACACGGTTCCTTACATTTGAAATGTCTTCCTTTCCCCTCTTTGCCTGCTGAATTTCTACATATCCTAGTATTATAGCAGTGAGAGCTGGAAAGATACTTAAAGACCATCTAGTTTAACCCCTTCATTTTACAGGTAAGGAAACTGAGGGCTGAGAAGTCTAGTTTGCCCAAACTCACAAAGAAAATAGCAGGTTGGGGATTCAAATCCCGATCTTTGAAGTCTGTCTGTGCCCAGTCCTCTTGTCTAAGTCTGACTCAAATGTCTTCTTCTAATATCTTTATCTTATTAATTTTATATTTATTATTTTATTATATTTATTGATATTTATATGTTATTCTAATATGTTATATAATATATAATAAATATATATTTGTCATATTTTTATTTTATTTTTATATTTTTATCTCTACTAATAAGCCTCACTGATTTCCCCAGTTGATAATGGCTTTTCTCCTCCCCACCTGAAATAGCACTTTTTCTTTAATTTCTCTAATATATTTATAGTATATAATTTGTATTATTAACAGTATCTCTGCCATTTCCCCTTGCTAGACTGTAAACTCCATGAAAACAGGCAATGTGTCTTATCTAAACTCCGTATCTGACCAGGCTCAACATTGCCAAGCCTTAAAGGTTTGTTTATAGAACTGTATTGGTGCCTCTCCATGGAGTAGCACAGATTCTCATTCTAAAGTCCTTGGGTTCTAATCCTGACACTGCCTAGGCCTTAACCTCTCTGGGCCTCAGTTTCTCTACCAACTATTCCCTCTGGCTGTCCAGTTTGCCCTGGCTTCTGAATAATTCAAATCCCCTGTAAATTTACTGGGTTGCTCCAAGGAGTCATTCAATCATTTAGGTGTTGGCATGGGAACAGCAAGAGTAAATTAAGTTATCTCCCTCGCCATCTTCATGCCTGCTCTCTACTGGTGCTCTGTCCTGTAGCAACAATGTGACTTGCAGTTACTGTCACTGTGTAAGACCAATAACACCAGCACACAGAAGGCCGCTAACACAGGTTCTTTGATCTGCTTTTCTAAGGAAAGCAACTTTACGGGGTTAACAATCTCAGTTTAATCAACAACATAAAACATTCACTTAGTTCAGGGGGAAAAAGATCAGCCCCCTAAACTTCAAGGTAAATACAAACATAAATTAAAAACATCAATAGACAGACCTTGTCTGATTCAAATTACAATTCATAGCTACCAGAGAAGCACCAATATCTATCTGTCTGGGTTACAAAGCCGGTGGGGCGGGAGGGGAGTATTTCAATGGCTTACCCAGAGCCTCATCATCCATATTCTTTCAGTGAGTGTACCCCCAAAAGGCAAATGCCAACCTGGCATCTTATATACCTGTCTCAGGGTCCTGGGGCACTTGAGGCTCACCATTTAGAGTGTGAGAAATCAATGTGGAAAGCTCGACCGCCAGCACCACATCATATACAATTCAATGACTCTTCATTGTCTTAATGCTGAGAAACATTCCAAGGCAAAAGATCTCACCATACCTGCCCCACTCAAACAAAGAACAGTGAAAAGTCCCATTTTGCTTGTGATTGCATTGTCCTCCCTCAGATCCCATATCTGCAGCAGACCTTTCACAGTCCCTCCCCTCACCCCAAAGACTAGTGCCTTTGTTGAGATTTCCTTCAGCCTACACTGTATATATCTTGTGAGCTCCCTGAAGACAGGGATGATTTTACCTTTCTTTGTGTCCTCGGTGCTTATCCAAATGCCCGGCATATAGTAATATATGCTCATTTACTAATAATTGACTCCACCTCTGACTCAACATTCCCTCTCCACCATAGGTCCTGGGTGTCTTACCACTGTTAACCAGACCCAGAATCACCACCCGATTCTCCACAGCCCCCTTCATTCCATGTTACCAGACACCTACCTCCCTTCATCCTCCTCTCCTCTCCTCCCTCCCTGCCCTGTCCAAAAAAGTTTTCACCTCTAGATATGGGAACAATAGCCAAATCCACAGTACCATCTCAATGTAGGAAAAACCCAATAAACCGCTCTGGGATACTTCTTACCATCCCTGCAACTTTTCCAACATCCTTTCAACTTCCTGGACCAAAACATCCCTCTCTACCCATCAGTCAATAAAAGGTGTTGCCATCTCCCCTATCAGAATGTGAATGCCTTGAATACAGAGATTGGCTTGTGTTGTTGTGTTGTTTTTTTTTTAATTTGTATGCCCAAATGCTTAGCACAGTGCCCATCATATACTGTGTTTCACAAATGTTTTTATTTTTTTCACTCATTTATAAAAAGAAAATCATCATTTTAATGTGAAGCAATATGTTCTCAAAGAAAGCATATGGGGCTAGGATGTCAGATGTTAGTGATGATCCTGGCCCTGACACTGATACCCTCTCCGTGTGATCTGGTGCAGCAATAAGAATTCACATGCATATGACACTTTGTGCTCCATGAAATGCTTTCTCCGAGTAAGAAGACCAGGGATTTTGTTGCAGGCAAGACTTCATAAGAGTAATGAATGTAGGATAAAGGAACATTAATCTACCTGAAACTCTTTTGTCTCAAGTTTGTATGTCTGGCAAACTGGGGTAGTATGAGGGACAAAAAGAACCCAGTCACCCCAGGCCCACACAACTTCTTTGCCCGTGGACAAATGACTGGTGACTTAGCTTAACAGACTACAAAGGAACAGAGAATGACAAGGCCCTTTTCAACTCCCACAATGCCTCTGGCTAACTTGCAAATTGAGTTGGGGTAAAGACCTATAGGATCGGGTGGAATTGCTACAGTATCCCTAGTTGCTAAGGGAGTCTAGCATCCTGTCTTTGTTAACCTGTTAGCGGTAAAATCACTGGTCTCCCTAAATAAGGTAAAATGTTAGGTAAATAAGGTATAGTTATTTTCAGAAAGAGGAGGACTTGACTTCAGTCACAGCCAGCAAGTAGCAGAGCTGGCAGACAACACCAACCTCTACTTTTCCTCTCTTGTGCCTATTCTGTAAAATAAGATGGATTATGTATTTATGTAGATTTATTTAAAATGTAAAAGCTGTTCTTAGCTTGTGGGGCAACTTAGTTTGCTGACTCCTGGATTAGATGATTTCTAAGGGTGCTTTTGTCAGCTAGGTGGCACAGTGGGTAGAGTGCTTTCAATCTGTCCTCAGACATGTATTGGATGTGTGACCCTGGGCAAGTCACTTAACTGTTTGCCTCAGTTTCCTCATCTGCCAAATGAGCTGGAGGAAAGGGAAACCACTCCAGTATCTTCGCCAAGAAAACCCCTAAATGGTATCGCTAAGAGGAGGACATGACTGAACCACAAACAAAAGGGCCCTTTTAGCAGGGTCTACAAAACGTGAGATCAGTGGGCTTACAGCCACAGTACATAGAAGGTTATCCCCCTGGAGCCACAGGGAAGAAATCATCTAGCTTGAGTTTGTAGCCCCTGTTCCTTTACTCAAATTCTAAAGACTGACCTGGAGCTCAGGGAATTTTGTTTTCCTGGGTACCTCCAGATCAGTGCCTGAGTGTAGGTAGGTGATGGCACCTTGACCATTCTCCCACCAGCAGTCCTTATGTCTGAAGAGAGCTGGAGAAGTTCAATACTTTGGGTATGTGAAGTTATAGTTTCCTTGATTGTAAGGACCTTAGTTTCTTTTATAATACCCCTACAGTGCCTCATGCAATGAACACAGAATCTGCTTGCCCACCAGTTTAAATAAGGCCGGACTTGTGCAGCTTCCCTCCCAAGAATCCTTATCCATTGATTAACCCAAGTCCCAAATACATAGCCTCTGCCATTTTGGCCATCCCGTTTGCCCAGGGGTGAGGAGCACTGGCTGAACCCAGGCAATCCAAGTTGCCCTGGTTCCTGGCTAAATGGTGTCTCCACTACAGCTGGTAGAGGAGGGGCTGGTGTGTTCCAACCCCCCACCCCCAAATCTTTTCACTCCTCCTTCCCCTCACCCCTGGCAGACTGGGCAGTGGCTACATTTTATTCATATCTCCCTGATTGGGATGGAAATAACCACATTGTCTGTCACACAATCCAGGCCTCAGGACTGATTGTGATGCAAACAGGGACCTCCCCATCCCTCTCCCTCAATCTCCTCTGCCCAGAGGAGCCTTTATGAGGCCTTGAAAAGGTGAAAGGAGCTGTAAAAAAAAAATGTCAAAGCTGTTCAGGCCTGGAGTTCTCTCTTTAGAACAATGACAACAACAACTCTTAATTTTGTTTTCTTAGTTTGAAAAAAAAAAGTGTAATAAGACTTAGGGGAAGATAGGGTGTGACTCTTGAGGAGCCAAAGCATCCTGTACGATAGTGGTATTCCTGCCGCTTGCTCCATGTTTACTTATAATTTTGCCTGGAAAAGTTGTTAGATTCAAATCAATCAGGTTCTTCCTCTGTGGAGCTCCCTCCAACTCCCTCCCTAATCCCTCCCCAGGTGATAGCCCCTGCCAGGCTCCTCACAGGGGTCTGAAGACTCTCAGGCTGGACCCCACCCCCCTTCCTCCAAGGCAAAATGCAAAGAATCGTAGGAGACTCTTGGGGAATTTCTCTAACCCCCTTCATTCTGGGCTGTAGAAAACAACACCCCTCCCCAAAGGGTAGAGTTACCTGATAACGAAACGGCTAATTAAAATGAGACTCACACACCTTGTGTGATTCAGTGTTTAGAAAACAACAGAAAGGGCTGACTCCAAACAAGGAACTCATTTTTATAGTAAACATATTTAAGAGGCCTCTTGTGTAAACAAGCATGTTGCTGAGGGGGGGTGGGCATCATGGGGGGGGCACTGGATTAACATTGTGCATAGTTGAGTTTTTTTAAGCTCCAAGAAAAGCCATTAAGGGATTAACACCCCGATTTATGAAAATGGAGCATGATAAAGAAACAATGGGGTGACAGCATTGTGTAATCGACATTGATTCATTTCAGAGACAGGGCTGTTAACTGCAAGAAATGAAGAATAAATGGAACAATGGAGAGATGCTTTTACCAGCTTGTCATTAATTAGCCCGGAGTACAATTGTTTTATTGTCCTTTTTGAAAAATACAAAATTGGTAGGAAAATACAAGCACTGAGCAAATAGATTATTCTGTGTCACTGGGTTGACATCTGCATTTTCTTCCCCCAACTGCTATCTGGGAGATTTTTGGTTTCCTAAAAGATAAGAAACTTTCATCTGGCAGAGAGCTTTAGTTCAGTTTGAAATGGAGTCAAGTCCCCAAATGATTTCTCTACCCCTGTCTTCTCTTGCCCTTCCCACACCAACATTGCTAGCTTCCTTGGAGACCTCATGCAGATTTGGGTACAGCTATGCTCACCTGCCTGGCACGTTTGTGCACTTATTCTCCTCCACTCAGTCTTTCATTTCTAGTTGGGGGGAGGGGTATTTCATCTGGCCCAGCTCTGGGGTTTTTATTCTTGGCATCCTAGCAGGTAGGAAGTGACAAGTTACTTTAGAACACAAGAAAGATGGGCTTCTGGGGAGGAGGGGGGCATGAGTTGGAATGAAGTTTAGGTGGTTGGCACAGGTCGACATAGGTACAACATATTATGGAAAAACATTGAAGCTACCCCTGCCAGGTGCTGTCAGAACCTGTAATGGCTTTCTTGAGGCCGGGATGTGTTTCCCTCTTTCCAACACATTTTGTCTATAATTAGGAGCGGAGACAGTTAGAACAAGCATATATGTTTATGTACTGAAATGTATTCTCTGGGCAAAGAAACTGAGCTCAGTTTACATTGGGTCCACATGACAACCATTGATTTTTCACAATAGCAGTTAACTCCACTTCTGCTTTTGGAAGGAAACCTTCATGAAATGATGAAGGTTTAAATGAGGTTTCAACTAGTATTGAAGGCTTTCTTAGATTAGGAGTCTTTAAAATGTGTACATTTTCTGTGATATGCATGCATATGTGATAGGAATATAAAAGATTTATATTAAAAACCTTATGAATTAAGAATAGACAAAAGATTATACATTTGAAAACAGAGGCATTTGGAGAATTTCAAGTAGATAAGGAATCCTTCCTCTCCTTGGATTTCATGCCAGACATCCTTTACAACCCTTAAATGAGTATATGTCTCCTTGTCTGATACCTCAATGGATGTTGCTATTCAGCAGTTATTGACCAGTCATTTCGGTGTTTTCATTTATCATGAAATCTTGCATGATAGTAATATATGTATGAGATACATCATTTAAGAAGAGCTTTTATGACTTCATTTTGCAGTATTTGAGTCAAATGCTGCTATAGAACATTGATTGCCAAAAACTATCTACCCTCTCCTCATATTTTCATCAAGGATTGTTTAGTGAGTACATAGACCACTTTCATAAAGCTTTTCTATAAAGGGAAAAAGTAGGCTTATGAGTGGTAGTTACTGATGTCTTCTTAGTGACCTTTCTTTGATAATAGTACTATCTCTGAGATCTTTTCCATTATTTTAGAGCCCTGTTTGTGAATGATAATGTGCAAATTTCATAAAAGGTCTTAACCTGGAGTTAATGGAGGGGTTTATGGATAGATTTCAGAGGGCTCTCTGAAATTTGATGGGAAAAATTTACATTTTATTTTCACTAATCTCTGTATGAAAACATTTGCTTCAGTTATTCAAAAACATTGTTCTTGAGAAGGGGTTGGAAGCTTAACCAAATGGCCAAAGGGGTCCATCAAATACATGTACCCATGTGTATATACACATGTTAAGAACTCCTTTTTAGAGTCTTCTCAACAAGATCATTCTATATTCATCTATACAGAAAAAGCCCATTGGACTAAAAAATGTATCACTGCCCAGACTAGGCAATTAGATAGGTGACCCATTGGATTAGTCCCTTAGTGCAGGTATCTTGGATAGCAGCCATAGGTGGACAATGAGTTGGGATCAGGATTAATAGAAGGAGTTGATTGGTTTGGATTGCATTCGGGAAATTACTCAATGCTTTCAATAACCCCAAAGTGACAGCTTCTATAAAATCCATCTCTTTTTTTTTAGCACAAATAATCTCTTTTGCAATTATAGAATACAATATTAAGAGTATCGAAATTGTAGATGCCCCAAAGAACAATAGGAACATAAACATATAAGAAGCCTAAGGTATGTTATTAGCAATGACTCAAGTATGAGGAATGGTGCAAAGAATATCATCAAGGACATAAGCTATGAATGAATGAATGAATGAAAAATCACTTCAGTGCTTGCTATGTTCCAAGCACTATGCTAAGTACAACTAATGCATATTTCCAAAAAAGAAGACATGCCAGTCAGAATGAGAGCAAAGGATAACCAGTAGCAGTCTGAATATTGTTCTGCTATCTACTGAATGTTAAGACCATCAGAGGAAAGTCACGATTGTATTTAGTTGATTTGTGTGTGTGTGTGTTGTGTAGGGTTTTAGGAAATGTATACACAAGAAGTACACAAGTTGAGCTGCAATTTGTCCTGGTGAATAGACTATCCATACCAATAAGATCAGGAACCCATTGAAAGTAGATCATTCATTAACTGCCAGCTAAGATGAAGAAGGTTTTCAGTTTAAGGCAACCAGCTAGCCAATTCTTGAATGAAACTTAAGTTCATATTCCTGTTTTGAAGCGTAATCACTTATTATTTAAATTTCATATCTGTTGATGTTAATTTATGAACCTTTAATTTGAAATACATGACTAAACCCAGAAATTCAAGCATATTATCATTTACTCATAAGCATTTGTGGCCCTAATTAAAAAAAAAGGCTAATTTTCTTAAATAATGATTAGCCTTCACAATAAAATTACAAATAGAATGCTAATTCACTAATTTCATAATTGCTTTTTCTTGCTGTTTGTTGGTATTTGCCAGGGCATGCATACATGTAATGTGTATGTCTAATGTGTTTATAAAAACCTTCCCCTAGAATCTTTGAACATGAAGGGACATGCTGAAATCTAGATCAGGGGTGGGGAACTGAGGCCTGAAGGCCACATGTGACCTTCTAGGCCCTTGGGTGTGACCTTTTGACTGAGTCCAAGTTTTACAGAACAAATCCTTTTATTAAGGGACTTGGTCTGTAAAGTTTGGATTCAGTCAAAGGGCCCACTTAAGGACTTAGAGGGCCACATGTGGCCAAGAGGCCACAGGTTCCCCACCCCTGATTCAGATCATCTTACCAAACCTCCTCTTTTTATAGATGATGAAATAGCATGCCAGGTAGGGGAAATGATCCCTCTAAGGTCATTAAGAAAGTTAATGACAAAGAAGAACTTAAACCCAGATCTCTTAACTCTTAACCCAAAGTTCTTTCTATGATACCAGCAATTCTCAGGTCTTTTTGGTCTCAGGACTCCTTTGCACTCTTAAAAATTATTGAGGATTTCAAAAAGCTTTTGTTTGTGTGGGCGATATGCAGGGATGTGCTGGCAAATGTTTAACAACTAGTGAAAACATTTCTTAAGTTTAATCTGCATTATTAACATGTTATCTATCACTCTTAAGACCCAACAGTCAACAAAAAAATAAATCAAGTCCTTGTTTGTAACTGGTTTGCAGATTTCTGAAGTGTCAATGCTCACATTGAAAATTTCATATCGGTTTGAGCCAGTTAAAGCAGGTTCCAGAACACGGGTTATATCTAAGGACATTTATCATATTAGAAACTAAAACCTATCACTTAAAATATTTTTCCTTTCCAAGAATAATGATAAAACTATTACATGTTGAAATATTTTATGAAAAATATTACATTTTTCCAAAATAAAACAATCAGTAAAAAGAGTGCCATTGTTTTACATTTTTTTTTGCAAATCTCTTTAATGTCTGTCTTAATAGAAGGCAGCTGGTTTCTCATATCTGTTTTCTGCATTCAATCTGTTGAAATCTGTTTTTTGTTTGTTTGTTGGTTGGTAGAAGTAGATAAAGAAAATCCAAATACAGATATGTATTTGGAAAGGGAAGGAGTATTTTACTAGGCAAATAATGTCTTAGTATGATTATGAAAATTATTTTTACTTTGAAAACCACCAAAAGGGTTCCAGGAACCCATGGGGGAGAAGTACCCATACTTTAAGAACTGCTAATTACATTATTCCAACCCACCATAAGCACTTTCTTTCTCTGATTCCTAAAGACATATAAGAGATACAGTGGGAGCACTAGGCCTAGAGTCAGGAAGACCTGAGTTCAAATCTGGACTCAGGCAGTTGTAGCTATGTGACTCTGAGAAAGTCATTTCTATCTGCCTCAGTTTCTTCAACTATAAATAGGGATATTAATAATAGCTACTGAAGAGAGCCAGGATGGTGGATTGGGGAAGCCACTCATTTGAACTCTTCCAACATTCCCCTCTAAACAACTTTAATAATGCCTCAAATCAAATTTTGGACCCAGCACGACTACAAAAGGTGGAGGTGAGACATTTTTTCAGCCTAAGAAAACTAAAGAGATCAGCATGTGAGATCTGTGACACTAGGGTAAAGACCTATCTGGAGCCTACATATGCAGCACAGGCAACAGATACTGCAGCAGCAGGTTCAGGAACACTGAGTTCAGAGATGGTTAAGGGGCTTGGACAACTGGTCAGAAAGAGATTACAGGGAAACCCTTATTGGCACTGGGTACAACTGGCATTGATCGGCAGTTACAGGGTGGAAAGGAACACTAGTAATCGGTCACAAGGGAGCAAGGGCCCTGGTCACAATTCCAAAGAAAAGAAGAGAGCCAGCACTTGTAGTGGCAGAGGACCAGGGGCCCTTCCTGAGTAAGGACCAGAGTGCAAACAAGAAGAACAATGACCATACCTCTCCCAGGATCACACCACCTTAGAAGCAACACAAACTTGCAGATCCCTAGAGTGAGTTCTGAAAAACTGCAGTGTGAAAAAGCCTGAAGTTTGGAACAATGTCTCCCCACCCCAAGGTGAGCAGAACCCAACTTTAATGTAAAGTTCAAATTCAAAAAATAGATTAGAAAAGTGAGCAAACAACAATAACAAAAAGATTTATCATGAAAAGCTACTATGGTGGCAGGGAAAACCAAGACATACACTCAGAAGACAACAATGTGAAAACAATTACTAAAAAGCCTTAAAGAAAAATGCTAATTGAACCCAAACCCAACAACAATGCCTGGAAGAGTTAAAGGAAAAGATGAGTGGTAGAGGAAAATTGGGGGAAAGAAATGAGAGTAACACAGGAAAATTGTGAAAATTAATAGCCTGTTAAAAGAGCATGCAAAAAAAAAACACTGAAGGAAATGGCACCTTAAAAAATGGCATTGGTAAAAGAGGAACAAAATCCACTGAAGAGAACTCCTTAAAAGCAGAATTGGACAAAAGGAAAAGGAGGTTGCAAAATCTCCCTGAAGAAAATAATTCCTCACAAATTAGAATTGGGAAAATGGAAGCTAATGACTTCATGACACATCAATAAACAATAAAACAAATTCAAAAGATGGAAAAAAGAAGAAAATGTGAAATATCTCATTATAAAAAGAACTGATTGAAGAGAGATCATTTGAGAATTGTTGACTATCCGAAAGCCACAATCAAAGAAAGAGGCTATAATTTCAAGAAATTACAAAGCAAAATTGCCCTGATATCTTAGATCCAGAAGGTAAAATAGAAATTGAAGGAATCCATAGATCACCTCCTGAAGGACAGCCCAAAATGAAAACTTTCAGAAATACTATAGTTAAATTCCAGAGCTCTGAGGTCAAAGAGAAAATATTTCAAGCAGCCAGAAACAATTAAATATTGTAGAACCACAGTCAGAATCACACAAGATTTGGTGGCTTCCACTTTGAAGGAGCAGAAGACTTGGAATATGATATTCTGGAAGACAAAGGAGCTAGGATTACAAGTAAGAATAATCTGCCTAGCAAAACAGCATAATCTTTTAGGGGGGGAAATGTTATTTAATGAAATAAAGGACTTTCAATCATTCTTGATAAAAAGACCAGAGCCGAGTAGAAATGTGACATTTAAACCAGGACTCAAGAGAAGCATAAAAGCTAAACATGAAAGAGAAATCATAAGGGTTTCAATAAAATTAAACTGTTTGCATTCCTATATAGGAAGATATGCACTCCTAAGAACTTTGTCATTATTAGAGCAGTTAAAAGGGGAATGAGAGTAACACAAAAAAATAGACATAGGGCATGGTGTGAGTTGATTATGTGGAAATGATTTTCCCTAAAAAACAATAAAAGGGTAAAAAAGAGGGATATACTGGCAGGAGGGGAAAGGGAGAGGTAGAATGAAGAATTTTTTCTCACATACAAGAGGTGTATAAAGTAGAGCTTTTACAATATAAAGGTAAATGGGGGAGGGGTGTCAGGCAGTGCTTGAACCTTACTCTTATTGGAATTGGTTCAAAGAGGGAAGTGCGTGTTTGTGTGTGTTTGTGTGTATACACACACACACATACACATATATATGTATGTAATTATAAGTGTGTCTGTATATGTATGTATATACACACATATGTACATATATATATGTGTGTGTTGTGTGTGTGTGTGCGTACACACACACACATTCGGCTGCATATAGAGATATAACTTACCTAATAGGTAAATAGGAGGTGAAAAAGGGAAGAGAAAGAGGGAGGATGATAAAAAAAAGGGAGGGTAGATTAAGGGAGGCAGTGGTTTGAAGCAAAAGAGACTTTTGAGGAGGGACAGGAGAAAAGAAAGGGAAGAAGAAACAGAAGAAAATGAAATAGAGCAAATACACAGTAATTGTAACTGTGAATGTGAATGAAATGAGCTCACTCATAAATGGAAGCAGATAACAAAATCGATTAGAATCCAGCATCCAACAGTATGTAGTTTACAAGAGATACATTTGAAACAAAAAGAAGCACAGAGTTAAAATAAAGGGCTAGAGCAGAATCTAATACACTTCAGCTGATGTAAAAAAAAAAAGGCAGGAGTAGCAATCATGATCTCAGACAAAGCAAAGTAAAAATAGGCCTAATTAATAGAGATGATTAGGGAAACTACATTATCCTTAAAAGTACCACAGATAATGAAGTAATATCAGAAATTGTATAGCAAGTTTCTCTGATAAGGCCTCATTTCTCAAATATATACTAAGTATACAACCAATTCAAATTTATTAAAAAAATATGAGCTATTCCCCATTTGATAAATGGTCAAAGGATATAAACAGTTTTCAGAAGAAGAATTAAAGCTATCTAGAGTCCTATAAAATGCTCTAAATTGCTATTGATTAGAGAAATGAAAATTAAAACAACTTTGAGGTTCCACCTCACACCTATCAGAAATTACAAATGCTGAAGGGGATGGCAGTAGGGGGAAGGTACACTAATAAACTCTGTGGAATAGTGAACTGATCCAACCATTCTAGAGAACAACTTGGAACTATAACCAAAGGTCTATAAAAGTGTGCATACCCTTTGATCCAGCAACACTAGGTCTGTATTCCAAAGAGATCAGAGAAAAGGAAAAGGACCTATCCATACAAAAATATTTATAGCAGCTCTTTTTGTGGAGGCAAAGGATTGGAAAGTGAGGGGATGCTCATCAATTGGAGAATGACTGAATAAGTTGTGGCATGTAATTATGATGGAATACTATTGGGCTATAAGTAATGACAAGGAGGATACTTTCAGAAAAACATTGTAAGATCCATACGAAGTGATACAAAGTGAATGAGAACTGGGAGATGACTGTGCACAGTAATAACATGTTGTAATGATGACCAACTATGAAAGACTTGGCTACTCTGATCAATACAATGGTCCAAGACAATTCCAAAGGTCTCATGATGGAAAAATCTTGTCTGCCTCTGGAGAGAGATATGATGAACTCTGACTGCAAAAAGAAGTATGATTTTCTCATTTTCTTTTTCTTGCTTTTAAAAATATGTCTGGTATGGAAATATGTTTTACATGATTTACATGTAGAATTGATAGTTGAATGCTTGCATGGAGGGAGAAAAGTTAGAACTCAAAATTTAAAAAGAAAAGAATGTTAAAAATAAAAAATTAAAATGTAAAGAAAACGTACCTTCCAAGTTTGTTGTATGGATCAAATGTGATATATTTGACATATTAGCAATATCAGGCACATAGCAAGTACTTAATAAATGTTTATTTTCTTCCTTCTTATATTACTCATTGTCTTTATCCCTCACTTGACATTTACATGTATAATGCTGTTAATCAGGGATTGTTTCATTCCTGTCTTTGTATTACCGGTGGCTATCAGAGTCCCTAGTACATTATAGGCATTTAATAAATGTCCGTTAATTGGTTGATTGCTTTGCTACACACATACATATATACAAAGACCTAGCATTGGGAGAAATAACATCATACAAGCTATAAGTGCCATAGGAACAAAATAATGTTATAAATGAAAGATATGAGTGATATTACATCAGGGCTTTGCAACATTGCAGTGGAGTTTGGTTACAATGCATTGGCATTGGCAAACTGGCTAGTGGCTTGGGTTCTTTTTGCCATCATGGGTCTCCTTGGGCAGTCTGGTGAAACTTCTGGATCCTTTCTCAGAATAGATTTTAAATGCATAAATATACGATTACAAAAGAAACCAGTTATCAAGATATTTTTTAAAACGAGCTCACAGACTTCAATTTAAGAACCACTGTGTATTGCTAATTGTCTTTTTACTTGGATGTTTTGTCTTTCCAATTAGATTATACATTCCTTGAGGCAGGAATCTTGTCTTTTTTTTTTGTAATATCCTATTGCATGTTCCACAGTACTTAGCATGTAATAAAGAAGGTACTTATGAAACAATTGGCGGGTTACAGGCAATATAGTATCATAAAGAATGCTAGATTTGGAATCAACAGGTCCAGGATTCAAATCCCATCTCTTTACTTTTCAGACTCCTTAGTTTCCTTTTCTGTCAAATATAGGTTGAGATATTGATTTCTAAGGTCCCATCTAATTTTGTTATTCTATAATCTATAAAATAAGTTTAGAATAGATGATCTAAGGTCCATTCCAGCTCCAAACTTTGTTCACTCTGGGTGTGTGTATGTGTGTGTGCGTGTGTGTGTGTGTGTGTGTGTGTGTGTGTGTAAATTATTACATTTTGCAGAAGATCTGCAATCAGAGGACATAGGTTCAAATTTAGCCTCTGGAAATTACTTCCTGTGTAACAGCAGCTGGGTCGTCCGGTGTTTAGAGAGTTGAGCCTGGAGTCAGGAAGAACTAAGTTCAAATTCACATTCAGACACTTACCAGCTTTGTAGTCACTTAATCTTTGCCTTAGTCCACTGGAGAAGGAAATGGCAAATCACTCCAGTATCTTAGGCAAAAACCCCCCTCATGGACAGTGTTGGTGTGCTGTGGTCCACGGGATCACAAAGTCTGACACAACTGAATAACTCAACAACAACAACCTTACACAAGTCACAAAATCTCCTTGGGTTTTATTTTCTTATCCGGATGACCTCCAAAGCACTTTCCCAGCTCTAAATCTGTGATCATGTGAATCACAGTTTTATGTTAAAGTCACTTTCTTCTCTCTAGAAAACACTTTCATAAAACCTAGGGAAGAGGACAAAATGCTTAAATTGACAAATGTCCAAAGGTGGGTTAATCAACACTCACAGGCAGCCCCAACTAGGACATGGTTACTCAGAGTATTTTCCTTGTATGCATAGGTTTGTTCCTTTTTGATAGGTGAAGTTCTTTGATAAGTGGTGGTGGGGGGATTCCAAGTAGGAAAACTCCCTCTGTCAACACAAATCAGCAACAGATCTATAATTTATCATTTAGAGTTGTCTCAGGCAGTGAAAGGTTAAATCATTTGAGTAACTTCTTATACCTAAAATATGTCAGAGACAGAATTTGAAACTAAGTCCTGCCACACCAAGCTGCTTCTCCTTTTGGTGTTGGGGTGTGTGGGGAAAGAGGGAGTAAGAAAGGGGCGAAGGAGGAAAATGAGAGAGAGAGAGACAGAGAGACAGAGAGAGACAGAGAAAGAGAGGGAGTGAGGGAGAGAGAGAGAGACAGAGACAGACAGAAAGAGAGAAAGAGAGAGAGAGAGAAAGACAGAGAGAGAGAGAGAGAGAGAAAGACAGAGAGAGCGCAGTGCTGAACAACCTTGTAGCTTTCACAAGCCAAGTTTTTGTTTCTGTGAAGGGCAAAAAATGGGAATGTAAATAGACACTTCGGTAGATCAAACACATTAATTATGAATCAGTGTATTACATACTTGAGTAACATGAGAGAGGAGGGATAGCAGGGCTTCAGGTTTCCTGGAGCTATAGAATGGGATGTCATTAGCAGCACCATATGGCCCATTCCTCTCCTCTTTCACACAGGTAAGTGCTTAACAGGTTCACTGGGGCAACCTTCAGTCAGAGAAGTAGTCTGCTTCAGCTTTCATTCTGCAACTATGGACCAGAGGACTTTGTGCCTCTCCTCTCCCCAAAAGACAATGCAGAATTCCTTGGAAATCAATATGGGTTTTAGAGAGACAGCATATAGCACAGAGGACCAAGATTCAGGATCCTCAGTATCTCGTGCCAGCCCCATCACATAGAAAGAGGTCATAGATTCTGAGATGGAAGGGGCCTTCATGGCCATCCAGCCTAATACCTTCATTTTAGAGATGAAAAAATAAACAAACAAACTAAAGCGTAGAGGGATAAGTGATTTATTCTAGGTCACACAGCTAGTAAATGTCTGAGGCGGGATTTGAACCTGTGTCTTCAGACTCCAAGTCTAGAAACTGTATCTTCTTCATTAGGCTTCTTCTGCAAAAGACCAAAAAAAGGCCTCTGCCAAGGCTTAGGCGCAGAATCATAGAGTTAGAAGTAACCTTAGGGCCAATCCTTGTTGTTTGGTCATATCAGTCATATCCTACTATTCGTGACCCGATTTGGGGTTTTCTTTGCAAAGATACTGGAGTGGGTTCCCATTTCCTTCTCCAATTCATTTAGAGATGAGGAACTGGGGCAAGCAGGGTTAAGAGACTTGCCCAGGATCACATAGCTAGTAAGTTTCTGAAGCCGAATTGGAGCTCATGAAAGTGACTCTTCTTAATTCCAAGCCCAGTGAGCTATCCGCTGCACCACCTAACTAGTCTAATGCATATCTAAAAACAAATACCACCTGCAAAATACTGAACATGTGGCCACCCAGCCTTTATTTAATTGGGGACCTCAAATAAAAGGAAATTCACTAGCATCTTTGCACTTTGGGGCAGCTCCAGTTGTAAAGATGTTTTTCCTGTCATCGAGCCTTATAAGTGCACCTTTGTACCTTCTACTTAGAGCTCCTACTTCTGCCTTCTGGGGTGTAGTTAAATAAGACTCTTCCCTTTTTTTACAGAGTAGTTTTTCAAATGCTTGAGGATGACTACTATTTTCTCTTGCATCTTCTGGAGGCTAACCATCCTCTGTTCATTTAGCTGATCCTCATATGGCATGAACTTAAGTCCTTCAATATCACTTAAGTTCATTCATCACCTTGGCTGTCCGCCTTCAGGTGTTCTCTATTTGCCAATGTCCTTTTTAAAACAAAAATGAGCCCAGTACTCTAGATGTGATATCTTCTATGTATGTGATGTCATTCCGTGTATGTGACATCATTCCCAACTGGAAAGACAGAAGAAAGCAAAGGCTCTTTTGGTTATATATGTCCATTAGAGAGTGAAAGATCCCAATCTAGAAAGGGATTGATGATAGCTGTGATTCAAGGTATAAAGACGAGGGGATAAGGAGGTCATGATTCTCACCTTCTCTCCACCACCCCCCAAAAAAGTTACAGTCAGAATATTACATTGGCCCATGGGAAAACTGATTAACCATATTCTCCCTAGCACTATCATGCAGCAATCTCTACTCCTTTGAGATTCACACTATCTAGCTTTATTACCTGATTGAGATGGCCATAGTCTACCAATCCCTACTATATTGTCCATCATCAGTGAGTTCAGTACCTGACTCATGCTTTGTTGTCTACCCCAATTCCCTGCTCTGATACTAGGAGACTTCAACATAAAATATTGATATTCCCTCAGACACCCAAAGTTCCTTCAACCTATTCAACTTAACTCAATATTCTCAATTCCCATTACCTATCCATCCATTCCACATCAACTTACACAAAGATGATTAGATCTTTGATCTTACCATCACTCACAACTACTCCACTATGTCCATGAACTGCAAAATTCCTTTATCAGACCATAATCTTTCATTATTCCGTATTTCCCTATGTGACCTTCTAACCATGTTTTTCATCCTCACCATGACTTCTATTCCCTCCTTTCTGCTCTGGCTACATTCTCCTCTCTTCCCAATTTAACCCCTCCATGAACCAGTTCAACTGTCTACTTTCCTCTACTCTCACATCTTTTGCTCCTTTGTCTCATTACTGATCATGCCTTGTCAAACTCCAACCTTGGGTTACTTCAACCATGTGCTACCTTCACTCCTGAATTCATGTGCTGCTGAACAGAACCATAGTAAATCATAAAACTGTTCTGATAGGTTCTACTACAAATTTACATTATCTAATGTCAACTGGGCCTTCACTGCAGCAAGGCAATCTTATTCCTCTCTAATTGATTCTCTATTACACTCATGACAGCAGCTGTTCCAAACCTTCACTTCTATCACCATGCCTCTCATGGCACGCTTTACCCCCAACCTCTCAGCTGGGGACCTCACCTTACACTTCACAAAGGAATATGAGGGCCATTTGGAACAGCAGTGTCCTGCGCTCTTTCCAGATGCTCTCTGGGCTTTCATGACACCGTTCTCTTTAATGTCTTTCTAGTTGTTCCTCCTCAATATCCTTTGCTGGTTCTTTATATGTGTCACCCCACTAACTGTGGGTCTCCCCCAAGTCTCTGTCCTGGGCCCCTTTCTTTTTCTCTATTCTCTGATGTGGGGTTCTCATCAGCTCCCCTGGTCTGGACTGTCATCTCTATCAAATGTTGCTCGGATCCCTCTGTCCAGCCTTCACCTGAGATACAGTTTCCCATCGCCAGCTAATTACATCCTGAAAATTTCAAATTGCATGTTTCTTTCGCATTTTAAATTTATACACAGAACAGAATTCATTTTCTTTCCCTCCAAACCCTCCCCCATTCCCAATTTCCTTATTACTATTGAGAATACTACCATTCTCCAGGTCACCCAGGTTTATAACCTCAATGTCAGCTTAGATTTCACATTTTCACTCACCCCACAAATCCAGTTGCCAAAACCTGTCATTTCTATATTCATTTTATTTTTGTATGTATACATATATATGCACATATGTAGCTATGCATTTATATATACACACATATGTGTATGTATTGGCTTCACTCCATTTATATAGCCACCCCTCTTCTTCAAGTTCTTATCTTTTAATTTGGTTGTTGCAATAGCCTTCTAATTGATCTTCCTGTTTCAAAATCAACCCTTGTCCAGTCTATCCTCCACTCAACTGCCAGAGTGATTTTCCTAAATTCCAGGGGCTCCCTGTTATCTCTTGGATCAAATATAAAGTCCTCTGGAATTTAAAGCCTTTCACAATCTAGCCCCTTCCTAATTTTCCAGTCTTTTCACGCTTTAATCCTCTCTGTACACTCCACAATTCCTGTTTGTTGTTTCTCACACATAATACTCCATCTCCCATCTCTGTGTCTTTACCTCTTAGAATCCCTGGTTTTCTCCAAGGCTCACTCAAATGATAACTTGTACTAGAGGCCTCTCCCAGTGGCCCCAGATGTTAAACGTGGTTCTTCTGAGGCTACCTTCTGTTTACTCTCTATGTCTTATACGTGTCTATCTACTACATGTTATCTCCTCCATTAGAATGAAAGATCTTTGAGGGCAGGGATTGTTTTTGCCTTTCTTTAACTCCTTAGTGCTTTGCATAATTCCAGGACTATAGTGCTCAATAAATGCTTCTTTATTAAATGCTAAGTATGCCATGCTATTTCCCTTTTACTCCAGCATCAATTGGTAATAACAGTCTCCCTCAAAATTCAGCTTTATTCCCCCCACCTACAATCCCTTGCAATGGTCTTATGTGTTATTTTCTTTTACCAGCCCTATAAGCACCTCAAGAGCGGGGACTGAGTCATCTGGGCCCAAGTTTCCTCTTCTATAAAATGGAGGCTCCCTAAGGTCCCTTCCAAGCAGCAGTGGGGAACCTGTGGCCTTGAGGCCAATGGGTCCAATGGATTCAGTCATAAGGCCGTGCTTGAGGACCCAGAGGGCCACTTGTGGCCTCCAGGCCACAGGTTCCCCACCTCTGAGCTAGGTGGTGCAGTGGATAGAGCACTGGTCCTGGCGTCAGGAGTTCAAATCCAGCCTCAGACACTTATTAGCTGTGTAACCCTGGTCAAGTCACTTAATCCTACTTGTCTCCGTATCTCATCTGTAAAATGAGGTAGAGAAGAAAATGGCAATCCACATTAGTATCTCTGCCAAGAAAACTGCAAATAGGGTCACAAAGAGTCTGAACTGACTGAAACATGACTGAAACGCCTGAAAAACAACAAAGATCCCGTCCAGAGAGGCAACATGAATGCAGTACAAAGCATACTAGACATTGCTGGAGCCAAAACATCTGAGTTTGAGTGCTAGCATTGACGTTTAGCAGCTCTGTCACCATAGGAGGTCATTCTTTTCATTTACACCTCAGTTTTCTTATCTGTCAATTGGGGATAATAATATTTGTGCTATCTATCTCACAGGGCTGTTATGAGAAAAGGGCTCTGGAAATTTCTAAATGGTACCTATTCTATTACTACTATCCTTTGATCTTTATAGGTACTCAAAATGGTTTGTTAAATGAATCATGAACTATCAGCACTCCAGAAAGATAGTTCTGGTGGGGAGAAGAGACCCATCTCTCCTTGGGTGTGGAATATGGCCTGCCAAGGATAAGGCAACTTGAGAACTCTTGATCCTTCTGAAAGGTGATGAGGGATGAGGGAGCCTCACCAAGAAGGATTTACATTCAGTTCTCCCTCCTCCTTTTCCCCTGGAGCCAAGGAATTGTCCAAAGCAGGAAATACCCTGAAGGTTCTAGAAAGATGCGGGCCTCTGAGGACTAAGAGGCTTAACTCATTGGTCTCATAAATAAGCAATCTTTAACTGTGACTAAAAAAAAAAAAAAAGGAATTTAGTACCACTTTAAGGCTGACATTGATTTAAGCCACTCCATGAGGGGCACCATGCTGCCGGATCAATTAAAGCAAATGCAGTCATGAAACTTACATGAAGCCCCATGCATGTGATCGGGTCTGCACACCACTGCTGTCCTCATGCCATGCACCCCATGTTTGCTGTTTGGACCTTTCATTGAAGGGAAAGAAGCAGTAGGGGGAATAAAAAGAGAAGAAATATAAGGCAACTATATATTTACTTTATTTGCTTCTAATTAATGGGCTTATGAAAGGAAACAAATCCAAGAAGTATTGCATGGCCCCCTGCCAGCAATGAGCCCACCCAGAGGAGAAACCGGAGCCTATTTTAAAGAGGCTTTTAACTCATCATTACTAAATAAAAGCAAACAGTCTGCTGTCTTTAAATAAAATATCCTTTATGCAGGTACCATAGTGGGGGCTTCCGTATACCCTGAGATCTGTAAAAAACTGGGTTCAGAAGATCATAGATTTAGGGCTGGAAAAGATAATAAAAGTCATGTACACTCAATGCGGTCTCTTTTACAGATGAGGAACCTCAGGACCAAGGGAGGTAAAGTCGCTTTCCCAAGGCAACAGATAATAAATAGAAAGGTCTGGATTCAAACATCTCTTCTGACTCCAGGCCTAACCTTCTTTCCTCTAGGCTAAACAGTCTTCCTACCCATTCTTTCTCCTGTGGGCCTTTATTTTTTTATTAATTTATTTATTTTTAGTCTTCAACATTCACTTCCATAGGCTTTAAATTTTCTCCCCCTCCCTCCTCCCTCCCTCCTCAAGACAGCATGCAATCTGCTATAGACTACACTACACCACACATACATTCCTATTAAACACATTTTCACATTAGTCATGTTGCATAGAAGAATTATGATGAATGGGAGAAACTAGGAGAAAGAAAAACAAAACAAAACAAAAAAGAAAATAGTCTGTTTCACTCTGCATTCTGACTTCATAGTTTTTTCTCTGAATGTGGATGGCATTTTCCATCATGAATCCTTTGGAATTGTTTTAGGTACTTGCATTGCTGAAAAGGGCTAAGTCTACCAAAATCAGTCATCGCACACTGTGGCTGTTACTGTGTACAGTGTTCTCCTGGTTCTACTCACTTCACTCAGCATCAATTCATATAAGTCTTTCCAGATTTTTCTGAAGTCCACCTGTTCATCATTTCTTATAGCAAATAGTGTTCTATTACATTCATATACCACAATTTGTTCAGCCGTTCCCCAAATGATGGGCATCTATCTCCTCAATTTCCTATTCTTGGCCACCACAAAAAGAACTGCTCTAATATTTTTGTACATGTGTGTCCTTTTCCCATTTTTATGATCTCTTTGGGATATAGCCCTAGAAGTAATATTGCTAGGTCAAAGTCCTGTGGGCTTTTACAAACCAGGCTTGACCACACTCAGTCAGACTGAAAGGGCTTGAGTATTTGGAGCTAGAGTCTGTATGTCAATGAACCAGTAACAGTAACAACAACAACTAACCTTTGTGTATCACTTTGTACAACACTTTCTTCATAAAAGTCCTATGAAAGGGGGAGTTCAAAAATGATCTCATTTTATCGATGAAGACACAAAAGTTCATGAAAAGGAGATGATTTACCCAAGATTAGAGGGTTAGGAAGTGTGAGAAGCCAGGACTGGAGCCTAGGTCCCCTAGCTTCAAGCCTAGTGCTCTTTCTGGTCACTCCTCTACAACTGTTGACATTTTTGTAGCGCTTGACAGCTTGTAGAACTTTTCCTATACAATAGCCTCCAAGAATAAGTAGAGAAAGTCCTAATATCCCCATTTTCCAGAGGATAAAACTGAGACTGAGGTCAAATGACTTGTTAATGTCACAGAATTTAGTGGCAGAACCAGAATTTAAACTTACGTCCCCTTCAGTGGAGGTCTTCAAGAAGAAGCCTAATGACCACTCAGTATTTTTTCTATGTTTTATTCTGAACTTAACCAACACTAAATAAATGAGCAGAAAAAGCAGAAAAGGAAAGGATTCTATGTGAAACTGTGAATCTATAGTCCAAACAGCTTGTTTTTCTTCTTAAGTAAACTCAACATGTCACTTTGGAAGCTGGGCTGTTTATTTGTGTTCCCTACTAACTCTCCTGCTCTCTTCTATGAATAGTTACTTGTTGCGGGCCACGTTAGAGCTGAGCCCTGTCCTCCTCGGACCTCCAGGCCCAGGGGCCTGCTGAGATAGACTCGGGGCTTTGGGATATGGGTGGAGCCAGGAGGAGGGGTCCCACCTTTGTTGCCTCCCTGGCAATTCCAGGTCTTTGCCTAGGCCTGCCTGACCACGTGGAACTTCCGGCTCTCTGGGCTTGCCAGAGCACGTGGAGTTTCCGGTTCTTTGCCTGGACTGCCTGACCGCAGGGAGCTTCGGGTTAGCTCGGGAAGAGAAGGGGAGGAGAGTAGGTGGAGTTGGGGCAGTCCTAGTTACCCAGGTGTATTGAGCTTTACCTGTCCTTCACCCACGTAACCAAAGAATGTACCTACGTCACTAAAGATATAAATGTGCTGCTTGCTGAAATAATAAACGGAGTCATTTCGCCATCTTTCTCGGCTCCCGCCCCGTACCTTGTCCGCGTCCTTTGCTTAGGCAAAGGCCTGGGACTTGGGGGGAACCCCGGGCATAGTCGCGAGGCTTCAGAAGCCAGTAACAGTTACTCTTCAGATTTTACTTTTTTGTTTTCATTTTGCTAACTCTATCACCAACCCTACTCTCCTTCTTCTCCCTTCTGCAGATTGAAAGAAAGAAGCATAAAACTTTTGTTTCAGATATCCATAGTTAAGTCAGACAAATTCACATTGGCTGGCCATGTTCAAAAATGTTTTTCTTACTTGACACCTTGAATTCATCATCTCTTTGTCAGGAGACAGCAGCATGTTTCATAACACTCCTTTAAATAGTGATTGGCCATTAAATTGATCAGAGTTCTTAAGTCTTTCAAAGTTGCTTTTTCTTTCAATATAGTTGTTATTGCATAAATCATTAGTTAGGTTCCGCTCACTTCACCATGTCAGTTCACAAAAGTGTTCCCAGGTTTGTTTGAAACTGTCCCTTTCATCAATTTTAGTGCTACAATGACATTCCATTTCATAAATATATTATATGTTTTGCTAATCCCCTAATTGATGGACAGCCTCTTAGTTTCTAAATCTTTGCCCCTACAAAAAAGCTGTTGTAAATATTTGTATTAGTGTGTATTATACATATATACATGAATGTATACATGTAGATAGATAGAGCCTATTCCTCTTTCTTTGATCTCTTTGGGGGTATAGATGACTAATTGTTAACAATCTTTTGAAGAACTTCTTAGAGCCAGCTTGGGTCAGATGGCTTCTGAGGCTTCTTCCTACTTTCAAATGCTCTACTCCTTTTACTTCAAATCTCATACTCTTGCTATTGTTCTAATGAGTAATAGAAGCAGAGGCTAGATGATAGAACTTTTTGATTTCCAAAGATAATCCATTCTTGTCATCCTGTTCATTTCATTGTCTAGTTACAATTTCTGTCCATCACACACACACACACACACACACACACACACACACACACACTTACACACACACACTGATGCTAATGGACAAACTCTATAGATTGTCCATTCAACTACATAATAAATTGAATAATTCGTAATCTTCATCCTCTTCATTTTTCCCTTGTGGATAGTTAAGTTGAACTTTTGGAATGTTGATGAATCTTATTTAGGTGGCTATTCTGGGCCAGGTCTGACTGAGGTCAGTCTGATGATTCAGGCACAGGATAAGAACTAAACGAGACCCTCGAAGACCATGTAACATTAAACAAAAAAGAGGTTTACTTAACAATAGCATGGAGAGGATATTCAACAAGGGTACCACATCAATTCAGGTCAAATCCACAAGCTTTTTGCCTCCTCTATACTGGGCACTATGCTAAACACTGGATGCAGTTGTACATAGTTTCCCTGACTTCATAGTTGACTTTCATGGAAGAAAAAAAAAAACTTGTGTGCTGGGCTTTTGTACTTAGGCAGTCAAAAAGCTATATCAATGGGTCAAGCCTTAGTTCCCTGGACCACTTAAGTATTGAGGATGGTTTCATTGTTTTTTTTCCCCCAAGGGAAAAACCAGCCCTATCTATATAGAAAGAATCAAATAGATTTTGTCCCTACCACAGAAGTTTTTCTATGGTCTGGTACTTGGTCTAGTACACAATGTCATCCACAAAGAAACATATAGAGAATGTCACCTTGTATTGGGAGCCCCTCTTCAACCTGGACTCTGAGTTGGATCTCCTTCAGGTTAATGGAAAACATCTTGAATGAGTGTGTGTTTTCCCCATTTTATGCTTTACTTTATATTGAGTTGTTGAGTGAGGAAATCACTGTTTTTGTACCTTTCAACAAATCTTGGATAATTTTGATAGGAGACACCTTGTTAGAGGAGAGTCCTCAAAGTTATATTTTGTTTTACTAAATCAAAGATTGTTCATATATTCAACAAACTATAAACATTGTATTTTCTGTATCTTTCAATCATTTGTATGACAGTAAAGATGTGGCCTATTGTGGAGCTATACTTGTGCGAATTTTCTTATACCCTTCTAATATTATTTGAAATCATGCAAGTTAAAATAGAATACTAAAATAAAATAACACCTAACAAACTGGAGTAAGTTTTTCACTTTTCAATAGATTCTTTTACAATGTAATGTAATGCAGTGAACTAGATTAGGCGTCAGAATCCCTGGATTTGAAATCTCACTTTGCCACTTCCACTTCCTAGTGATCTGGGGCAAGAACAATTCTCTCTGGGCCTCCATTTTCTCATCTGTAGTTTGAGTTGAACAAGATTAACTCTCAGGTCCTTTCTAGCTCCAAATTCTGTGGTCCTATGTAAGCTTTATGTATGAGTATGTATGTGGGGAGGGTAAAATGGAGTGGGGATCCAAAAGTAAGTATAGTAGAAAGTAAGATATTGATTTGTTATTTGTAACATGGAAGGGAAAACTTAACATTGGGGAAAGGAGTAAGGGTGGGGAAGAATCAAAGCATTCTGTTAGAAGCCTTCCCAGGAGACAGAGAAACAAGATACCAAACCAGAGATGAAGAGGATCACAGGAAGGAAAATAGATATTATTGATAACATGAAATTTAAAAAAAAATTATTTGTACAAACAAAACCAATGCAGCCAAAATTAAAAGGAAATCAAGAAATTGGGGGGGGGAAATTTACAGCAAGTTTCTCTGATAAAGGCCTCATTTCTCAAATATATAGAGAACTGAGCTAAATTATAAAAATAAGAGCTGTTTCTCAATTGATAAATGGTCAAAGGAAACGAACAGGCAGTTTTCAGAAGAAGAAAGGAAAGCTATCAATAATCATGGGAGGAAATGCTCTAAATAACTAAAACAACTGTGAGGTACCACCTTACCCCTATTAGATTGGCTAACATGACAGAAAAGGAAAATGATAGCTGCTGGAGGGGGTGGGGAAAAAATAAGGACTCTAATGAATTGTTGGTGGAGTTGTAAACTGCTCCAGTCATTCTGAAGAACAGTTTGGAACTATGTCCAAAGGGCTACAAGATATACACACCCTTTTACCCAGCAATATCACTACTATGTCTACATTCCAAAGAAATCAAAGAAAAGGGAAAATGACCTACCTGTCCATCCCCATAACGGTAGGAAAAACCAGCCTAATTTAATGAAAAGCTCAAATTCTACAATCTTTTAAATGACATGTATTCATAACCTTCACATATAGTCTACACTAAATATAAAGATATATATGGTGCTTAAGAACAGAATGAGACACGTTAATATTAAAAAAATACAATTCACATGGGTGTACATGCCATCATAATATTTCAGTAATAAAAAAGTTCTTTACATAGAAAAATCAATTATTTACTCCAAAATTGAAGGAACATTGAAAGAGTCCTTAATTGCTTAGGCCCTTGAATTTTTTTGGTGGGGGGGGGAAGCAAAAACAAAAAAAGTAACAATGCTAGACTAGATGATTCCCTATATTCCTGTGAAAAAAAATTGTTTCTAAAGTTTAGTCAATAGGAACAGTGAATACCATTTCTGCATGATCCCAAACTCTTGAGTTATGGAGTCCATGCATATACATTTCACTGCATGGCTCTTCCTCTTTTAAACCCACAGAACACATAAGGAGGTCAAGATAACATGAGGAAGGGATCCAGGGAATTGAATCATTGTGGCTAGAATACTTACAAGTCTCTTAGTCTATGTGAAAATGATAGAGTGCCAATTTTAACAACCGATAACAACCAAAACATCTCAGTTCGGTGGGGAAACATCAGTCAAATGTGTAAACTAAGCATTTAATTAATTCATCCTTGTTTTTCATGTTCAAAAACAGTTTTGGTGGCACTCTATAGCCACAGCCTTAATTTCTCTCATCATGAATCTTGCATAATATACACTCTGAGTTAGTAAAATTTATTCCTCCCGTTGTTGTTGTTTGTTCTTTGGTCTTGAAGAGGACAGTGACTTCAGGAAGGGGGTGCCATGACTTGAAGGTCCTGATTGCACCCATAAGCCACAGCAAAAGACTTAGTGGAGCCCAATATCTGGGAAGGGCATTTAATGTATCAATTAACTGGGATCTTATTGGTAACTCTAATTTCAAAGGTTAAACACTTGATGATAAAAATAATTATAATAATTGTATTTATTATAGTATATTATAGATATATTATAATATTATTAATAATCTTTCATAATTAATAAATATTATAATAATTACAGTTTCATAACACTTGCAGAATTACATAGTACCTTCCTCACAACCCTCAGGTAGATAGTGTCAATGTTATCTCCTCTTTCCAGATGAGGACATTGAGACTCAGTTAAGTGACTTGCCCAGGTTCATATAACGGTAAGTGTAAAATAGAGTTCAAACACTGGTTTCTTGACACCAAGTCCAGCGTTCTTTTCTCCACACAATTAGCTTAAGACCCTCTGCCTTATTTGTTAAGGATCCCTCCTTCCACCAAAGCAGATCAAGAACCTTAAATAACTTGCTAGAATATAACTCAGCAAACAATCTTCAAGAATTGTTGTTGTGAAAAAAAAATTCATTATCCTATGGCCAACATGGTGATAATCCTCACTAAACTGAACTAGGCTGTTCCTTGGTGATGACATACTTAAACCATCAACCCAAAACCCTTCCTACTAGCTTGGATATGCCAGACATTGTAATCTACTGGCACAATCTTCAAGAAGACAGGATCACTTTGTCAGGAGACACTGGATTAGGAATTCAGTGGACAGAGAGAGGACCTATCTTTTACTCATGTAAACATATTGCTCAGAGCTGTCTTTTTTTACCCCGTTAAGAAACATAAGATATGTGAAGCATGCAATGTATGATATAAATCATGTATACTATGTTTGATGTAAATCAAACATATCCTTTATTGACAGCCACTCAAAGTGTAAAAGAAAGCAGGAAAGCTTGCTCAAATAAACAAATGGCGAGCATTGTTAACTGAAGTGTAAATAGGACATCAATTTATTATTGTGCTCATTTCTTCCATGATCAGATATTAGCCCTTATTTGGTCTTTAACTATGGCATAGATTTTCTCAATTTAAAAGATGTTCACCAGCCTTCTAGGTACCATCTATTCTTTCTTGTTTGTGGGAGCTTGGAGAAGTAATGGTTGAAACATCACCATGACCAATGTCTGCTCTGTTCCTCCTTATTCACTATTGGTCATTCCATTACATAATAATGACCATGCAGTTATAAGGCAAATACATGGTTATTTCTATCCTCTGGACCAGATGGTAGGTTACATGATAATTACAGTATGTTTGTACTTACTGGGTTTAATTACCAGATAATCAGGAAGAACATGCAAATTACTAGGTTGTAGTAACATGGTATGTTGGACCAAGTAAAATCTGTGTAGTTACCATATAAGTAAACAAGTACTTACATGGAGTTTGGGCACTGTAACTGATGACTGGAAAAAATGCCCAGCTTTTGTTCAACATCCATTGAATCTCATTGGGCTGGCTGGCATTACACATGCTCAGCTTGGATGAATGACCAAATTACAAGGAAATGTAACTGGAGAGCTTGTGATGGTGTAACACCTGACATCTCGACAATAGGGAACTTACCATGGGAGCACTTTACCAAGGCTCTTGAGCTCTAATGATGTGCTCACATTCCTGGCATTGAATTTTCCACTCGTTACATACATGGTATATTTCAGAGCTCTGTGAAAGCAGAACTTCCCAAAATGAGTGTGTCCCTGCCGAAACAACAGAAACGATGACAAATATTTCCCCAAATCAGTACTATGCCAGAAATATTACTTTGACTTGAGTCGTCATGTGCTGATTTCATGAACTGATCTAAACTGGTAGATTCTTTGGGGATAGGTGGGAACTGCCCAGATAACTTAATAATGGGCCATATATATATCAGGACCATCATGTTATATCTATTTCCTTGGCCAGGAATGGCTGGGTCAGGTCATTTTGGAGCTTTTCATGGCCCCACCCCTAGTTCTACTCAGCCCTCATTCTGAAAGCTGCAATTTCTATAGAACATGAATTTTCTGCTCCCCCACATCAGAGTATATAAAAGTAGTCACATAGGCAGTTCACATATGTCTGCTTCTATTCCCCAGAAAAGTTTCTGAAGGAAAACAAGTAACAGCTATAGAACTAAGAGCTCACCTATATTAAAGAGGCTATCAGAGGAGTACCTATTTGTAGGTAGATATGTTTGCTTCCATCAAGTCACCTGCTCTGTAAAATGAGACAGTTGTACTAGACGGTCTCTTCAGTTCTATTCCAGTTCTGATATTCTAGGAGTCAATGAAAAAAAGGACTAAAACTTTTTTCAAAGGTTTTTCCTTTTTTGTGGGGGGTGAGGACTGGTGGGAATAGGTGTCAATAAAACCTCAAATGTGTTTTCCAATTAAAAACATGTGTATCAAAAGAGAAAGGCATGCTGCATGTTTCAGCCGCGCTTAAACTAAAGCCATCAACCATTGCCCTCCCTTTCCTCCAACCCTCCCCCTTTGTCTCTCTGTCTGTCATTGTATCTGTCCCTGTCTGTTTCTCTGTCTTTGTGTCCGTCTGTCTCTCTATGTCTCTCTGTTTGCCTGCCTGCCTATCCACCTGCTTGTCTGCTTCCTTCTCTCTCTCTCTCTCTCTCTCTCTCTCTCTCTCTCTCTCTCTCTCTCTCTCTCTCTCTCTCTCTCTCTCTTTTCTCAGCTGTTTGATGTCCAAGAATCTCTTGGAACACTTTCAATAAATCTTTGACCTCTGTTTTTCTTTGAAGCAGGAAGTCTTGTTCTCTGTCTGTGAATGTGTTGGAAAGCATGGATTGCTTATATGGCTTTTCCCAACGCCAAGTTACCCCGATGCTCAGCAGGGTTTTTGGCTTGACAAAATATACTCTAGCATCCTAAGAAATTCCCTCCCTCCCCTGACACAGAATCTAAGTCATGAGACTTTACCCCTCTACCCTTTAGAAACTAATCCTACTTGACAAATGTGGCCACACCACTAAGCCCCTTGTGTAGTGTGCTCAAAGCCACAGTGATGGCAAGATAAAAATAAACTGGAGGTGGCTCTCAGGTTGAAGCAACTAGGTGGCACAGTGCATGGAGAGCTGGACATGAGTTCAAATCTGGCCTCAGACACTTACCAACTGTATGACCTTGGGCAATACACTTAACCTCAGTTTCCTCAACTCCAAAATGGGGGAAATAATAGTACCTCCCAGGGTTGTTGTGAGGATCGAATGAGATAATATTTGAAAAGTGCTTAGCATATAACTAGCTGCTGCTGCTACTGCTGGTGTTATTCACAAAAAGAGATATACCTCCTGATGAGTCTATGGGGCAGAGCTCTCCAGACCTTTAGCTTCCCAAAACCCAAGCTGGAAAACAGGTGGATAGGAAAGAAAGGCACCAAGAGATTCTTTCTCTTCATACTCATTCCTTTTTCTTCCTTACTCAGCCTGAATGTTTCCCCACCCCCTGACTATTCTACCCCCAATGAGACACACTCCAAAGTACATTCAACTTCAATAACTATTTATTAGGTGTCTATTAGGTGCAGGGACACAACAATGAAAAAATGACAGGCTTTAAGGAGCTCACCTATTGCATTTCAGTAGGGGAAACAAAATACATCTATATTGATATAGTGTGACAGGGTCAGGGGAGAGCCAAAGGAAGTTCTAGATCCTAGGATCAATCACTGATTCAGAGGAAGAAGATCTCTTTTAACACCCTCATTTTACAGATAAGGAAACTGAGGTTGGGAGAAGTTGAATGACTTGCCTGAGGTCATTGAATACAATATCTGAGATAGAATAAAGGTAGGGTGAATTTTCACCTTTGTCAGCTCCAATTTCACTCCTTTCCAGAGATTTTGTAAAGTTTCTCCTTATTCATCAAATGATCAATCAACCTTAGAGGTCATTACAATGTCAAATTCCAGAATCGAAAAAAAATTGTATGGTTCAAGTAGACCTGTATCTCTGTTCTCATTGTTTTCCATTAAATGTAAAGAGAAGGAATGAATAAGAAAGTAGAACAAAAATTCAACTGAGAGCCTCTGGTTGGTAAATCCTCCTAGAGTTTTCAAAACTATTATCCTGAGGTGGAGCCAAGATGATGGATTAGAGAAAGTAGCCAAGCTCTCCCAACATTCCCTTCCAAACAATTTAAAAGAATTCCTCAAATTGAATTCTAAAAAAGGCAGAGCTAAAAAGGTTGAAGTGAGACATTTTTCCAGTCCAAGACAACTTAGGAGGTCAGAAGGAAAAGTCTGTGATACTGGGGGCTGTCCCAGAGCCTATGTAGCAACCATACCAACTTTGGACCTTGGAGGTGACAACAGCAGCAGCAGCAACTTTAGGAGCTCTCAAACCAGAAACAGTAGGAGTATCAAGCAACTTGTCACAAAGAGATTGTAGGAGACCCCTGTACAAGCAGTAAATGGAGGATAGGGTTCTGTTTGTCAACTCCATTACCCATACTCACTTTCAGGCCACAGTTTCTGAACAGAGAGGAATACTTGCTGTCCTAAGGGAGCAGGGGCCTTGGAAAGCGGTATAATTTGCAGCCACAAGGAAGCAGGGGTCCTGAAGAGCAGTATTACTTCTGGTTGCAATGGAGCAGTGATCATACCTCTCCTTGGATTACACCACCTTGGAAGCACCAACAACTTTTAACTCCCCAGAACTAGATTTGAAAACAGCAGTGTGAAAAAGCCTCAAGTCTGGGACAGTGCCCCTCCACTCCTACCCTGGGAACAGAACCCAACTTTGACATAAAGTTTAAGGTCAAGAGATAATGTGGGAAAATGAGAAAACAACAACAACAAACAAACAAACCATAAAAAGCTACTGTGGTGACAGAGACGTTCAAGACACAAACTCATAGAAGACGACAATGTCAAAACAGCTAAAATTAAAGCATCAAAGGAAAAAAAAGTGAATTTGACACAAGCCCAACAAGAATTCCTGGAAGAGCTAAACGTTATTTGAAAAATCGAATACTGAGAAAAGACATGAGAACAATAGAAGAAAATCTAAAAAGACAACTAACAACTTTGTAAAAGAGGCAGAAAAAACATACTGAAGAAAATTATACCTTAAACAAACAGAATTAGCCAAATAGAAAAGGAGGCACAAAACTTCACTGATGAAAATAAATCTTCAAAAATTAGAACTCAACAAGTGGAAGGTAATGACTCCACAAGACATCAAGAAACAGTAAAACAAAGTCAAAAGAATGAAACAAATCAGAGAAAATATAAAATACCTCATTTTAAAAAACTGACCTGGAAAATAGATAAAGAAAGATAGTTTTTAAATTATTGAACTACCTGAAAGTCAGGATTAAAGAAAGAGCCTAGACATCATCTTTTAAGAAGTTATAAGGGAAAACTGCTGTGATGTCTTAGAAACAGAGGGTAAAATAGAAATTGAAAGAATCCAACAATCACTTCCTGAAAGAAATCCTTAAATGTAAACTCCCAGGAATATTATAGCCAAATTTCAGAGCTCCTAGGTCAAAAAAGAAAATACTTTAAGCACCCAAAAAGAAACCATTCAAATATTATGGAGTCACAACCAGGATTATACAAGACTGAAGAGCTGCCATGTTAAAGGAATGGAGGACTTAGACTACTATATTCCAGAAAGCGAAAGTGCTAGAATTACAACCAAAAATGACCTACCTAGCAAAATTGAGTATAACCCTTTGGGGGGAGGGGCAATGGATATTAATGAAATATGGGACATTCGAGCATTCTTGATACAAAGAGGCCAGAGCTTAATAGAAAATTTGACATTCAAATATAAGACTCAAGAGAAGTATAAAGAGGTAAACATGAAAGAGAAATCATAAGGACTCAATAAAGTTAAACTGTTTACATTCCTATGTGGGAAGAGACACATGTAACTCCTAAGAACTTTATCATTTTTAGGGCAGTTAAAAGAACTCTACATAGACAGAGAGCAAAGGAGTAAGTCAATTATGTTGCAACAATCTTCAAAAACAAATAGATGAGTGAGAAAAGGGGATACATTGGGAGAAGAGGGAAGGGAAAAGAATAAGGAAAATTATCTCACATAAAAAAGGAAAACAACAGATGTAGAAAAAGCTTTTGGCAGAATACAATACCTGTTTCTATCAAAAACACAAGAAAGCATAGGAATAAATGTAGCCTTTCTTTTTTTTTACCAGTTATTTGTTGTTTTTTTCAGTATTTATGGTTAGTATGACATTCAAGGAATTGGCTGCATTGTTGCACATACGTAGATCTTTTTATACAATATGGAAATTTACAACTATTGAGATACCCACACAGACACAGACACACACACACACACACACACGCACACACAGAGGCAGACAAAATCAGATCCTCTGGAAAGGTGACATATGGGGCCATGCTGTAGAGCCCTAATGGAGAGGAGCATAAAAGTAATCAACGCATCAATAAAGAGTTACTGCTGTATGGTGTTTTGTATTCAGGAGTGTTGTCTTCTGGACCCACAGGAACCTGCAGCACTTCCATACAAGGCATGTAGTTTATAAACCTGTGGGGCGCTGGCTCTGCTTGACACCAACTACTGAGACTATACAAGTCATATTCAGCATCATAAGCAAACAACAACAGGGTTTAACAAATAGTAGTCACATCATACCATTACCCATTTCTAACTTTAGGAAGAGACTAGAGTGTGTTCACGGGTTTTACATTTCTGATGTTCAGGCACTGATCAGATGAAGGATATGACTTATTTGAAAAACACATAACTCCTTAACCACTGCCATGTTCTCTCTTGATGGCAACACATCAAAAGGTTTTAAAATTGCAACTCCTTCTGGATTCCCCAAAGGGTATCTGCACTCTTCTTTAAATGGCTCTCCTCCTCTGGATTCAGGTTTACCTTCACCACATCTGAAATGCCATTCTGCCCCAAGATACATGTGACACTAAGGAAGACATCCTCATTAATGCCATATAGGCCCTTTATCATGGTGGAAATTATAGGCACTCTCCTAAGATTCTTCATAATACTTTCTGCCAGATCTGCCACAGACAAGCCAATGGCCCAGAAAGTGTAGCCCTTCAAGTTGATCACCTCATAAGCACTTTCAACCACCTGTTTATGAACATCTTTCCAATTCTCTGAGTCAGCATCAGTTCTCAAAGGAGGATGAAGATTCACATTCATATTCACACCACTCCACACAGGAACATTGGAGTCTCCATGTTCCCCAAGGATGCATCCATGACCAATTGAAGAATGGAAACCAAGTCTCTCCCCCATTAGGTAATGGAAATGGGTAGAATCCAGATTGTAACCACTTCCAATAACATGGTTTTTAGGAAAGCCACTTAGCTTCCCAGACACTTATGTCAAAATATCTGCTGGATTGGAAACAATAAGCAGCTTGCAATTAGGGCTGTATTTAGCAATATTGGGAATGATGAATTTAAAGATATTCACATTATGTTGGACCAAATTAAGAGGACTTTCTCCCTCCTGTTGACATGCCCCAGCTGTAACAATGACCAGTTTTGAATTTGCAGTCACACTCTAGGTCTTTACCAGAAACAATCTTTGGCATTTTGAGAATGTTGGAGATCCATCACCTCTCTCTTTACTTTGTCTTCTATTACATCAACTAGGGCAAGTTCATCAGCCAAATCCTTTGTTAAGATACTGATGGCACATGTCATGCCAACTGCACCAATCCCAACAACAGTGATCTTGTCCTAGGGAACCTGTTCCTCCTTTAGGACATTCAAAATCAGCTGATCCTTGATGGTAGATGACATTTTGGGGTATTTCTGGGAAGATATTGAGGTTGCTGCTCAGGCTATAAAAGTTCTGAGCTAGATGTGAGACTGCTGCTCCTAGACTCATGCCAAATGTAGCCTTTCTTAAAATAATAAATAGTATCTATCTAAAACCAAGAGCAAGAAGTATCTATAATAGGGATAAGTGAGAAGCCTTCCCAACAAGATCAGGAACAGAGCAAGGATGTCCATTTCACCATTGTTATTCAATATTGGTTTAGAAATGATAGCAATATTGATTTCATATGTATAATTGATATCGATTGCTTGCCTTCTCAGTGAGTGAGGGGAGGTGGGAGAGAGGGAGAGAACTGGGAACTCAAAATTTAAAAAGAAAAGAATGTTAAAAATAAATAATAAATTTTGGGGAAAAGAAATCCTAGTAATAAGACAAGAAAAAGAAATTGAAGGAATAAAAGTAGGCAATGAAGAAACAGAACTCTTTGCATATTATGTTATTATATCCTTAGAAAACCTTAGAAAATCAACTAAAAAAACTAGTCGAAACAACTAACAAATTTGGCAAAGTTGAAGCATATAAAATAAATCAACAAAACTCAGCAGTAAGAGATAGATAAATTCCATTTAAATAACATTATGAAATCCTTGAAAGTCTACTGCCAAATCAAACCCAGGAACTATATGAACATAATTACAAAACACTTTTCACACAAATAAAGACAAATCTATATAAGCAAGCCACTACAACAAAAATGACAATTCTACCAAAATTAATTTACTTATTCAGTGCTATACCAATCAAACTACTAAAGAATTATTTTATGGAGCTTGAAAAATATAATAACAAAATTCATCTGGAAGAACAAAAGGCCAAGAATATCAAAGGAATCAAAGAAAAAATGTAAAGGAGGATGATCTAACAATGCCATATTTCAAACTATATTACAAAGTAGTAATCATCACAACACTCTGGTACTGGATAAGAAATTGAGTAATAGATCAGTAGGATATATTAGATACACAATACACAATAGTAAATGACTATAGTAATCTATTGTTTGATAAACTTAACAATCGAACTTTTGGGGGCAAGATCTCACTGTTTGACAAAAAAAATTACTTAGAAAACTGGAGAGTAGTTTGGCAGAAACAGGGCATAGATTTCCATCTCATACAGTATACCAAGATAAGGTGAAAATGGGTACATGATTTAGATGTAAAGGGTGATATCACAAGTAAACTAAGGGACCATGGAAGATTTTACCTGTCAGACCTATGAATAAGAGAAGAGTTTATGATCAGACCAGAAATAGAATCACAGGAAGTTAAATGAATAATTTTGATTACATGAACTTAAAAAGGTTGTGCACAAACAAAACAAATGTGGCCAAAATTGGAAGGAAAGCAGGAAACAGGAAGGGAGAGATTACAGCAAGTTTTTCTGATGAAGGCCTCAAATCTCAAATATTTAAGGAACCAAGCCAAATTTATAAAAATAAGAGCATTCCCCAATTGGTAAATGGTCAAAGGACATGAACAGGCAATTTTCAGAAGAAGAAATGAAAGCTATCAATAGTCATGAAAAAAATGCTCTAAGTCATTATTAATTAGATTAATAAAAATAACTGTGAGGTACTACCTCACACCTATTAGATTAACTTACATAAGAGAAAAGGAAAATTATAGCTCCTGGAGAAGATGTGGAAAAATGGGGATACTAACACACTATTAGTGGAGTTGTGAACCAGTCTAACCACTCTGGAGAACAATGTGGAACTATGCCCAAAGGGCTATAAAAGTGTACAATAGTGTTTGACCCAGGAATAACACTACTACATCTGCATCCCAAAGAAATCAAAAGGAAAATGATCTATATGTATAAAAACATTTATAGCAAGCTCTTTTTGTGGGGGTAAAAGAATGGGAATTGAGAGGATGCCTATCAATTGGGGAATGGCTGAACAAGTTGTGGTATAGGATTGTGATGGAATACTATTGTGTTATAAGAAATGATGAGCAGGATGCTTTCAGAAAAACTTCAGAAGACTTATATGAACTGACACAAATTGAAGTGAGCAATGGCAGAAGAACATTTTACACAGTTACAGCAATATTATAACAATTGTCAACTGTGAAAGAATTAGATACTCTGGTCAAGACAATGATCCAATATAATTCCAAAAGACCCATAATGAAAAATGCTATCCCATTCCAGAGAGAGAGAAATGATGAATTTGGATTGAAACATATTTTTTTTCACTTTCTTTGTTTTTTATTGTTTGCAGCTTTTTTGGGGGGGGGGACACAACATGATTAATATGGAAATATAATTTGCTTGACTTCACATGTACAATTGATATCATACTGCTTACCTTCTCAATGAGTGGGGGAGGGGCTAGGTGGAGACAGAATTTGGAATTCAAATTTTTAAAAAGATGATCATTAAATGGATGAATAATTCTTTTTTAAAAAGCTATTACTATCTCTCCATGTCCAACTACCTCACCAAACCTCAGGGCTTCTTCTAAGAGAGAGCCAAATATGTGGACCAGGTTGTTGTTGTTGTTGTTGTTGTAAGTGTTTGCTCAGGGTCTAATGGCTATTGTGATTCCTGTCTCTGCTTGTTTGATTTGGGCTTTGCACAATTAATTAGAAGTCCAATTAATAAAAAGGAAAACACATGTCCAGCTGGTCTTCCCAGATGTTCTTGGAAACAAGCTGTCAAATTAGCATGGCATGATAGCAGTGTTAACATGATTTAGGGAAGTTACTGCTCCCTATGTCCCCAGATCTTTCTCATTACAGAACAAGGTCTGCTCAGAAGCTACCATCCTTCAGACACATGCCCTGACCCCACCAGCTGAAAGTGAAAATCTTCCAATATGTGTTTTTTGCTCTTGTGTAATTCTTCCTTATCTCAAAGGTGTGTGTGTGTGTGTGTGTGTGTGTGTGTGTGTGTGTGTGTGTGTGATGTCTCCTTCATGTCTCCACCCCTATTTAGATTATAAGATTTCTGGAGACAGGCATGGTCTAATCTTGTCATTTTTGTATCCCCAGGGCCAAGAGTGTCTGGCAAATATAAACATGTTAAAAGTATCTTACTAAATTGAATCCTGGCCTCACCCACTTTTCTGATGCTTGGCACACTTCATGGTAGGATCTTTTCCTGATCTCATCTAGCACATATGGGGATTGGGACCAGACCTGTGATTTCATTGGTACAGGGAGCAAATGGCTACGGTATTGCTTTCTATTAAGGCAGGCTTTGTACCCTTTTTTTGCAACTAATAGTCTTAAAGAATTGCCTAGAATAAGATCAAATGATTTGCACAGGGTCATGCAGTCAATGTGTGAAAGGCAGACTTTGAGGCCAGCTCTCTATCCCCATTCTTTTACAGACACAACTGGTGATAGAGTGGATAGAGTGCTAGACCTGGAGTCAGGAAGACCCAAGTTCAAACTTGACCTCAGATTTACCAGCTGTATGACTCTGAGCAAGTCACTTAACCTATGTCTGCCTTGGTTTCCTCAACCGTAAAACGGGGATTATAATAGTCTGCCCTTCAGGGAAATGAAATACTTAGCACCATTCCTGGCACACAGTAGGTACTATATAAATGATTATTCCCTTTTACCCCTTTCCTCCCTACTCTATGCTGGTTCTTGGTGTCATCTCCAGCACTTAGAGGCTTTGCTGAAACAAGAGGAAGCCTTGCACATAATTAGGTGTTTAATAAATGTTTGATCATAGGCTCATAGATTTAGAGCTGGAAGTGTCTTCAGAGGTCAACTAGTCCAACCCTCTCATTTTACAGTTGAGAAAACTGAGGCCCTATGAGGTTAATTGACTTACCCAAAGTTGCAAAGAATAAAAAGTAGCAGAGCTGGGATTTGAACCCAGGACTCTCCATTAAATTTTTTTATTATACTTTCTTCTTTATTCCTTCTATTCACATTTAACCGTTAATGGAAAACAATTAGCACAGAGATACAGGTCTGCTTTGGCCATACATTTTTCTGACTCTGTCCCACATCTGACATTTTAATGACCTCTGCTGGCTTTGCTTTTATGAGCAGTGCATACAGAAGGGATATGTTATGTTCACATTTTCAGTTTCATATGTATCCTCAGTTTTAATGTTACAGTAACATGCCCTCACCATTTCCCCCCACCCCACCCCCATCTTTGGGCCCCGAGCGTGAAGTACTCTGGATCTCATTTCCAAGCAGTTTCAATGTTTCTCACTGCTAGACTTCCGATTTTATGAAGCAAAGGTATGGAGCCCTTGCATGGATTTACACTCAAATTACCATCCTCAATGACTCCATGGGGGCATTTCTTTAGAGGTCACCAAAAGGCAGAGTGGAATGTTGTTCCTTCATTTTGTCACAGATGTTGGGCACAAGGACTATAAATGCAAGTAATATATTTCATTGTTAGATTTTTTCTCTTGAAATAATATTGGCATAGCATTTTTGTCCACCTTACTCTTCAAAGTCTATATCCTTTAATGCCATAGGCTTACCATCATGATGAATGAACTGTTTCTCTACAGATACAGAAAGGCAGAGAGCTGAGTGTGTCTGAGCAGTAGTGACCAGTGACGACCAAACTTTTGTCATCATGCACCCTTCTCAATAAAAACCTTTTGAGAATGCACACAAATATATGAATATTTATATATGAACTTATAGACTTATGTTACTGTAATAACATGTACATCAGTGGTGCCAGTCCCAAACAGAAAAGAATTCCTGCTGCCACAGATTGACTTAGAAAACCACGAATTAACAATATGTTGTAATACATTTTTATTTATTTTGTTTAACATTTTCCAATTATATTTTAATATGGTTCCCAGAAGCAGTGGGGAGTTTTGGTGGCTTGCTGCCCTGGGCCACTAGTTTGGCACTTCTGATATGTATTATAAAACATACACAAAAATAGAAATGCTGAAAGGGTAAGATAAAAATGAAACCAAACAGTATTTTAAAAATAAAAGTCTATTTTATTTTGCAGTACAAAAAAATCTTTTTTGCTCCCACTAAAATTATTATTGTGGCAATTAATAACATTTTAGTGAAAGCAATGTGAATGAATCTGCTTTATTATTTTTGGAAATCTTGATTTAATATTTTATGATACAGAAATTTGAATAACTGGCACTGAGTTCATTTTAGCCTGAGACTTAGTTTTAATAGCCTTTGAAACTGATAAAGATGACTCATACAAGAGACATAGGTCCAAATAGAAGAAGCATGTTGTATTATTCACTGTGTTGACTAAATCTTGATAATCATCATTCAATCCTATCCACCAATTATGCAGAGGTATTTGTCAAAATTCCACTAGTAAATTCCCACCTCCCATGAAAACTAAACGGAGAGCATTGTGTTCTTATAATTTTAACAAATGGGTTCAAAAGGTACTGAAGCTCCTCATTTGGAAAATTTTTGAATAGATTAGAATCCAAGTTTTAAAGTATGCAGACACAAGTTTTATTCTAGGTGACATATTGCCATTATTATAGGCAACAAATGCCTATGTCTAAATGTCTTTCTAGTTGTGATGGGTTCACACTATCATTAACACAAAATACACTAGGGAAAGATCCACCCCCAGAATCACCCTGGGTTCTGATAGGTGAACTATTTCCTCATCTTGCCTGGAACCAAGTGTCCACCTCACTTCCCAGGCACCAGCTTCCAACTATGAAGCTACAGGGATAACTCCTCTCTAAACTCCTCTTCCCCCAGCCCCTCCTCCCCAACCTTTGCTTTTCATATCTCCTTTATAGTGTTGTCTTCTTCCACTAAAGTGCAAGCTCCTTGTGGGCAGGGAGTATCTTGCTTGCTTGCACCCCACTTTGGAGACCATGAGTGAAGAAAACTGATGTTTATAAGGACCAGAGGAATCATAGGATTTAGGGGTCTGACAGGGTTCTTAAAGACCACAGAATTCGAACCCCCTCATTTTGTAAATGAGAAAACTATAAGAGAAGATGACTTGCTTGAGGTCAAATAGGTAGTGATCAAGAGAGATAGTATTGAAGCTAGGCTTCTGTCTCTTTCTGTAGTAACGTCTGTCTCTTCACCATCCATCTAGGGTTGGATAATCTCCTGTAAACCAAATAGGTGCCTCCCTAGATGGTCAAGCTCCTGGTCAGTTTCCAGTGGCTCAGACCATTGCTGCTCCCTCTCTTTATCCTTAGAAGTTCAGTCCTTTCAGATTAGTCTGGGGCAAGGTGTGGGGAGATTATTGTTAATAATAAAGATATTTTTCAAAAACCAAAGCAACTCGGGATCAGATGGGAAAAGACTGGGGTCAAAGAGCCTGGGTTGTAGTCCTAGCCCTAACACTAACTTGCTATGTGACCTTAGGGAAGTCATTTCCTTCTCTAGATGTCAATTTTAAATTTTTTGTAAAATGAAGAGGTTTTACGAAGTTATCTCTTAAGTATCCTGACAGCTTTAACATTCTATGAATCCCAAGAGAACTTTGGAAAACTTAAGCAGGTGGTCTATGTTGCAACTTCAGAACCACTCTGATCTTTTCTTTCCAGGAATATCCCTGGGCCTCCTGGGTTGGCTCTTTATGGGAATCACACCTGGTTCCTAGCTTTACTCTTCACCAGGTGGGCATTAATGTTCTCTGAAAGGCTTCTTCCATTTGCCCCCAGCTTAAAGAGACCCTACTCTCTTTCACTTCAGGCTCTAAAGAAGAATGATATGGAGGGAAAAGAGTTAAAAGTCTAAGAGGAAATTTAAGATGCAAAGAATGTACCATGTCTCAATAAGTAATGAGAATTCCCTCCCTTTGCTGCTGTGGGGAGGACCCTCCCTCAAAAGAAAAAAAAAAAACCTTAATATCTTTATGGGATTTGGCCTCCTTGGTACTCTGCTAATGAGTAGCCCAAGCTAAAAAGGTTTTCCTTATGTCTCCAGATATCCGGTAAACAACCATCAATAAACAATGGAATGACTGCAGCCGGCCATTAAGATATTTTGATCTGGCAGGTATTTTATTAATGTGGCTAATGAGCTGGTACCCCGACTGAGCAAATAAACAAGGTAGAGTTTCCATTTTCCCCTTAATTATAAGCAATTTTCAGAAGAAGAAAACTGTGAGGACTGAAACAGCTAATCTTAAGGCTTTGGGGATGAACTCAATCGTGCCTGTGATGGCAGCTCTGTACATTTGCATCCCATTGAACAGGACCCTCAAATGCAGGGGTGACACTGGCCAACAGAGATATGTCAGATCATTACAGACTCCAGAAGATTTCTGACTGCATTAGCCAATAAGTACTCAGGACCACCGATTCCCATGAGAGATTCTGGGTTTGGGTTCTGGAATAGCACCATGATTGACAGTGTTCACTTGAGCCAGATGGGCTGGAGAGGTAACATGCTAGAGCAGAAAAGTTCTGTGTTTGAAGTCTGAACAGATGGATTTAAATCCTACCCTTCTGATTTTAAGGTCTCAGTCTCCTCACCATAAAGATGAAAAGATCTGGAAAACTGTATGACCTTTAAGGTATCTTTTATAAGGTATACATTTTTTAGGTATACTTATTATATATTCTTATTATATAATATACAAAATATAATATATAATATATAAAATGTAATATATATTATATATAATATATTATATCTTCTATCTAATTACATATTATATACATAACATATATATTATATACATGTGTATAAATATATATATATATATATACTTATTATATATTCTTTTTAAGGTATATTTTTATCAGGCATACCATAAGGTATCTTCCTATTTTTTCACTATGTACATGTTTTTGGTCAGGAAGATGAGTTCAAATCTTACCTCTGACATATTTATCTGTGTGATCTTAGGAAAATCACAACCTCTCAATGCCTCCAAGCAAGTGTCAAACTATTCAATGAATCAATCAATAAATATTTATTAATCATGTACTGTATACAGAATCTCTCTGCTAGATACTAGGGATAAAAAATTGGTCCTATACTCAGTGGGCTTATACTCTGTAAGGGCAGACAACATGTACTACACGTAGAATGTGTGACGTATAAGCAAATATCAAATATGTATATGAAGACTCTAAAGCTATAAATTTCAGATAAATTGCTGCAGGACATCGGTGGAGAGAGTGTCCACAATGGGAATTCCACACACTGATGAATTTATAATTCTACACCAAAAGAAAAACAAAAGTTACTCTTGAATACTGAAATTTAGAAGATTTTTTTTAAAAATTCATTAGTGTCTCATTCCTCCCTAAAAGATTATTTCTGAATCTTCCTCCCCTGCCCCAAAAGGCCTTTAGTGGTTGTTCCCAAGTGGAGCGAGATTACTAGCCAGTCTGGCTTCCAGCCTGGCTCCCAGGCTAACAAAGGACAGAGGCCTGGGAAAAGCCTGAGTGATGCTGAGTAATTTCCCTCTAAGTGGCTCTTTCTCCTTCGACATCCTTTCAGGAGGTCTAAAGTTGCTAGAATGTGTGCTTCACTCTTATCCCAACATTCCTACTGTTGGGAAAGCATCACAGCCAGTTAGGGAACCTGCCAGGAAGTCAGTAAGGATGATTCCCAATCTGAAGGTCTGGCCAACAAGGTTCTGAGGCATACTGGAGTCAGGTAGGTGGCACAGTGGATAAAGGAGCTGGGCCTGGAGTCAGGAAGACCTGAACTGAAATCCAACCTCAGACAGTTCGTAGCTGTGCGACCTCAGGCTAGTCACTTAATCCTTGTTTGCTTCAGTTTTCTCAACTATAAAATGGATGTAATAACAGTACCTATCTGGCAGGGTTGTTGTGAGGATCGAATGAGATAATATTTGTAAAGTATTTAACAGTGCCTAGCACATAGTAGGCACTATATAAAATCCTTATTCCCTTCTCTTCCCCTACCTGATGTTGATAACCTGTATCCATGCTAGATACTATGCCTCTCAAAGGATTGTAGATTTAGAGCTGAAGGGCACTTTACAAGTCCAACCTCCACATTTTACAGATAAGAAAATTAAGGCACAGAAAGAGGTTGAGTGATTTGCCCAGGGACACCCAGATAACAGTGACTGAAGCAAAATTTAAAGGCAGGTCTTCCTGACTCCGAGCCAGCTACCTATCCACTACTCTTAATGTTCTCTATGCCTGGAAGGTCCTTCTTAACTTCTGCTTGTTCAATCCCTACTCATCTTCCAAACCTAGCTCAAATGTAACCTTTCCCACTCGTTGATCCAGTCAGTCACCATCAAGGTCCCATCATCTTTGGCTGAAAAGGTCCCCTGACTTCTGGCACAGGTAAGCCCAAGAGGATAAAGAAGTTCTCAGAAATTTATCAGAGATGAAGGTGTCACTTTCCTTAAGTATCATCTCTATCTAGCCATTTGGACTTTGTGAATTCTAAGAGCCTGCAGCTAAGAGTAATATATGAAAATCTTCCCAGGGACAGAAAAGAACAGGGGAAAACACAAACAAAGATACCATGGGGACGTCACCCAAGGTGTCTATTTCTGCTCCACCACAGAGAAGTCTCATCTGGCTTTCAAGTCATAGTCACATAATCAACTCTACTGTATGAGAATTAATTCAGAAACCCTCACCCAGAAGCCTGAGTTGGATGGGGAGAGAAAAAGAGAGACACAGACAGAGAGAGAGGGTGGTGAGGGGGGAAAAAGAGGTGGGGAGAGAGAGGAGGGGAGAGAAAGAGACAGAAAGATGGGGGGAGAAAGGGGGAAGAGAGAGAGAGAGAGAGAGAGAGAGAGAGAGAGAGAGGAGGAGGAGGAGGAGGAGGAGGAGGAGGAGGTGAGAGAGAGAGTAGCCATATGTATGCAAATAAAGCTGTGTGACATCTTGTTGTGCTAGGTGCTAGAAGAAAGACAAAGTCTAAATAAGTTTAGGTAAGACATAGTCCCTGTCGCCTTGGGCCCTGCCCTCATCCTAGGAGGAGAATAAGATGCAAAGTGAGCCAACAATAATATGCTATATTACATGATAAGTGCTTTAGAGAGCTATAAGTGCCATGTGAAGGCAAAAGAAGGCAAATTTAGAACTATTAGCACAGCTAGGAAGGCAGGGCAGCTGGTCTCCAGCTATATAATCTTAGAAACAAAGAGAAGCTAGTGCCCTCAAGAGGATTATTGCCAGCAGCTGCTATCTTTCTACTCCATAGTGATGGGGATTGTGTCTTATAAACACTTATTTAAACTTTGTCTTTTCCCTGGTGTTTTTCCCTCAGTATACTGCATACTATAAGTGATTAATAAATGTTGAATGAAAGAATCAGGTCATTCTGCCATAGTCTTTTGAAATAATGGGCTATGACACATTCAAGGTTCTCTAAAGCCTGAAGATAGATTCAGATAGGATAGATTAGGGAGAAGAGCCTTGATAAGTACTATGGGATCTATAATAAATATATGTTTGAGTCCTTTTGCAAAGCCATGACTATAATAGAGTCTCTGCCTGTGCATACAACTACTTCAACCATTTTGACTGAATTGGGATGCAAATAAAAATGCAAATCACCTTCTAAATCAGTGAAAACAGGCATGCCAGGAGTGCTTCCCCAAATACCCTTCATGTATCTAGAGAGGACTCTCTGATTCCAAATCCAGGATTTTTTCCTCTATACCCCTTTTGGTTCATTTAAAAACATTTAAACTGATGCTTGACTTGCATTCATAAGAGGAGTTCAGCATGGAGAAATTGTCCTTCTCAACAGTATCACCTTATCAACCAACTTCACAAGGACTAGACTCTGTTGGTAATAAGGAGAAAGAATTGTGGGCTGGAATATATGGAGAGGCTTCAGAATGAGAGACAGTCATGGGAGCCAAGGAGTAGGACTGAATGATTGCCCTGGGGTATTTAAAGCAGTGTATTCTCATGATAACCTTAGGAGCTATTTTTAAAAAAAAATTTAGATAGCCCAAAAAAGTAATTCTGCAAGCATTTTTCTCTTACTTTCAGATCTTTCTGTTAACCCTGAATTTCAAAGGGAATTGGGCTTGAACTCAGATTTCAACTGAGATTTGGTGCTTCTTCGGATTTGTGATAATCAAGACTGAACTAATCAATAAGCATTTTTTTAAGTGCCAGCTATATGCCATACACTGTGTTAAGTGCTGAGGATACAAAAAAAAGGCAAAGGAACAGGCCTTGCCTTCAAGAAGCTTACAATCTGATGGGAGAGATAACATGCAAACAAATATATACAAAATATGTTACCATATTTCCCCACGTATAAGATGCACCTTAATTTTGGGGCCCAAAATTTGAAAAAAAAATGTATTGCATAAAGTTATTGAACTCAAGTTTTATTCATCTGCTCATAGCTTTCAGGCATCTTTTGGGCAAGTCTGGTGCATGTACGCATGCTTAGTCCATTCTGTTTCATAAACCTGAAGCACCAATTGTGTCCTCCTTTGAAATCAGTAACTTCTTTTCCATCAGCAATTCTTCTTGCCTCATGCTGAACCTTCTTTGTGGACACAGGAATTCCAATTGCCCTTTGCTCTTCAATCCATATCTTCATTTCCCTCTCTATATCAGACCATTTTGCTGACTTTCCTCTCATGGCCTTCTTCTGCCATGGCGTTTTCGGTAGGGTTCCTTCTTCCCGTAGGCAGTCTCGGATTGTTTTCTCAGTTGGAAGAGGACCATACTTACATTCAGCCCCATGATTTCCATTCACTTTTGCAAACTGGATCACTTCTAACTTGAATTCAGCACTGTATGAAAATCTTTTCTGAGCCATTTCTGGGCAAAACGTGGCAAAATGTAACCTAATATACTGGTAACAAATGCAAATCAATGAGCGCAAAGACAACAAGCGTGAAAAAGTGGGAAATGCCAGTAAAAAAATTTACAACCACTGTATAAGATGCACCCAGTTTTTAGACCCCAAATTTTTCGAAAAAGGTTGCATCTTATACATGGGGAAATACGGTATATACAGGATAAATAGGAAATAATTAACAGAAGGAAGGCACTAGAAGTAAGAGGAGTTGGAAAGCCTCCCTGTAAAAACTGGAATTTTAGTTGGGATTTAAAGGAAGCCAGGGAAATCAGTAATCAGAGAAGAATCCATTCATGCCAGTCCATCCTGGGTAACTCTTGACTATTTCTTCCTTTAAATCCTCCACAGGGAGTCTTCATAATGTATCAGAAGCCTTCTTCTAGATCTTTTGTCATTGAATAAATGAAAAAATAATAGACATGGGCTGTATATTACTTATCCCTCACTCCTGCCAAGTGACTGGCCCATGCTCTTTTCTATTCACCCATCTGATTACAACTTTCATGAAATTTCTCCTGCACAATTCCCCATTGGTAATACTTTGACAACTGTGTACCTCTCCATTGACCTTTGGGTGAACCTTATGATTCAGTAGTAAGCTATGAGAGATGTCAAAGGCTTATAAACTATATAGAAAGAAGCCTCATGATTAAGCATGAGTAATTTCATCAAGAAGAGAGTCATGACAGAGGGTACCGGAAATGACAAGCACCAAATAATATCACTCCAAAATAAATAAATAAATAGGTTCTTTTTAGATAGGTTGCTAGTGTGGGGCTCACTTCCTAATCAGTTTTCCATATACAGTTAGTTAGACCAATGACTTGTTAGAGCAAAACACCAAATCAATACCAGATTTTACTCACATGAAAAAAGTGGTCTTGCATACCTTTAGAATGTCCTTTCTTTTTGTATTAAGGCCCACATTCTCTCTTCCATCCTCCTGATTTGAGCTAGCCAATACTTGGCATTCCTTCACTTTTTGGTGTCTCTGGGCTCACACTGTGTACTCTTAGTTTATATCTAGCACTCAATCACACCAACTGCAACCTAAATATTACTGGATCCCAAAGCCATTTAATTATTCCATCATTGCCACAATACTAGTCAATCGTCCATTAAAACATTTTCCTGGAGACCTAACCAAGGATCATATAAACTGCTTGTTTTTGGCAGCTTTGAAAAAGTGGAGCCCTTGTAAAATATCCAGCTTCAGAGAGAGGACGTTGGCCACTCTTTTTCATTAGTTTCCTAGGACTCATTGTTCTTATTCTAGACGTTGTCTAAGTGCAGTTGCCAACAGCTAGTGTCTAATTTTTTGCTGGCATTCTACAACTATATGAAATGTTTTTCTTTGGTTATAGTCATGATATTATTGAACAAAAGAATATCGTGATGTAAGGGTTTCCTTCCTACCTGCCTGACTCAACCTCCTTTCTTCCTTTAATTTTTTAGATTTCTGGTTTGATTTTTCACCCAAAAAATGCAGACCTTATCCTTCAGAAAAGGAACCAATTTCTTCCTCTACTTATACATTGGTAAGAGTCACAGGTACACTAAACAGTTAATAAGGAAGCTATTACAATTCTGCAGGAATCTAGTTGTCAAAAACTGCAGTCCCGTTAAGAACATCCTTTTGGATATTTTGCCTGATTGGTAAATTCTATAGCATATAGTTTCTGATTTAACTTAGAAAGTGAGTTTTGTCAGTGAGATCTAGGCATTGGATTTGGAAGGTTTGAGGTCTCTCACTGGTTATGCTACTAATTCCCAATGTGACTACAGAAAAGTTATTTTCCCTCTTTGGGCATATTTCATCATCTGTAAAAATGGAGATGTTGGATGAGATGGCCCTTAATGTCTCCTCCAGATGCAACATTCTACCATGACTGTGTAAGAGCAATGTTTGTCGTATAAGCTAGGTTAGTTTTTTCCTTAAAAAGTATTGAAATCGCTCTTTAGACTTGGCACAGGGAATTAAAGCTTGGACCACTGATATAACTTCCTAATGGCATAAGTACAGAAGCACGTGGAGTCAGGCTTCTGACCAGATGACCAACATAGTCAATACAGAGGCTGGGAAGGTACACACAAATGAATCAATTCTGTATCCTCACTGAATATCCTTTCCCTGACATGGCTGTACATACTTCCTTTCATTAACTTTTAGATGGTCTATGAGTGTCTCATTTGTTCCAGTCCAAAACTGAAGCAGTAAGCCAGCTAGAAAAAAGCTTTGCCTATGACAACAAATGAATTGCAAATACAGTCATATCCCAAAACATACACTAATCATATGTATACCTATCTTTAATTGAAATAGGGGTGGATTTAAATATCTATCTTTCTGAGAATGGAAAGGTCAGCAGTTTTACTAGCACCATTTACCCAATTGCACAGACAGTTGGATGGGGGCAGGGGACCAGACAACCCAAAGCAAAAAAACCTGAACCTAACATCTTAAATTTTTGGCTCATCTGTGTGTCACATGATATTTTGCATTTTTCAGCCCATTTACCACCTTTTAGTCTCAATATGTTCCCCGGGGAGAAGAGAACCCTTAATAATACCACCCTCATGCTCTCTTTTTGAGCATTTTATATGGAAATAGAAAGTAGTAATGCCTTAACTTCTGGGATCTACAGCTTTCCTAATACTCTTGGCAAAGGCCAACAATGGGCACATGCATTATCTACTTTCAGAAGACCATATGGTTCAGAGTCAGTCCTATCATCCTAAGGTGGTAGCTTGCTTGCTAGTGGTAGCACTTGCTACCACTACTTCTGCAAAGAAAAGAGAACAATACATTTTTTCCTTTCTTCTTTAGGAAAAAGTTTGGTTTCTTTGTTTCTGTTCTTTCCATTTGCATTGTTATAGTCATCATGAATCTTGTTTTCCTGATTCTGCTTACTTCACTCTATCTCTTTGTATAATCTTCTCATTTTTTCTTATGGTACCATAATATCTCCACGATTTTCATGTACCACAATTTGTTTAGCCATTCTCCAAATGATGGACATCTACTTTGTTTCCAGTTTTTTGCTACTATAAAAGGTGGGCTTATTAATATGGTGGTGTGTATGGGACATTTCTGTCTTTGTCCTACTTGGAACATATGACTTGAAGTGGGGTCTCAGGGTAAGAGGCTATAGACATTTTAGTTACTTTCTTATCATAATTCCAAATTGCTTTTCAAAGAGATCAAGATAGTTCAGAGCTCCACCAATAGTGTATTAGTGTATTAACCTCACACATTTAATAATGATAATGATAGCTAGCATTTATAGAACCCTTTTAGTTTTTCAAAACACTTTGAAAGTATCACATTTTATCCTCCTAACAACCTAAAAAGTAGGTTCTATTATTATACCTATTTACATATAAGGAAATTGAGGCAAACAGAGGTTGAGTTGGCCAGGGTCACCCAGCAAGTAAATGCCTGAGGCTAGATTTGAACTCAGATTTTCCTGACTACTGGTCTATCTTTCTATTTACTCTGTTACCTAGCTGTGTAAGTCCACAAACATTTATTAAGGACTTGGTATGTGTAGAGCACTGTGGAGAATGTAAGAGAACAAGATTTTACCCCTGCCTCCAGAAGTTTAAAATATATTCAGTCTATATTTCTAAGAAACAACTAAGTCCAGCCAATCTAATAGTCCACTATACTGAAAGGCTATAGAATGCAAAGTGAGAGATCAGAATAGGCTAAGATTAATTAAGAAAGCCGTCTTGGAGCAGGTGAATCATAAGATATGTTTTCTTTGTCTCCTAAAAGTCAGATCCTGCTGCTTCAGTGATCCATCCTTGGGCTTCTTGTAGCATTGTGTCTATACCTCTATAACATCCTTATCATGTATTATTTGTGTTTATTATGTTTGCTTGTGTATCTGTCACAATCTCCTACAAGGCTGAGAGCTCTGTAAAGGCAAGGGCTGTATCTTATCTAAGTTGTGTTTCCCTGACCAGTGCTGTACACGTCATAGGCATTTACTGAGTGATAATTTGATCCATTGAGACATGTGGCATGGGCACTTCCATAAACATTGAGGTTGAAAGACAATTCAGTCCAGGATTTGATATGTGTAAACTGCTTTCAAAAGAAGAAATAAAAACTGTCAACATTCACCTGAAAATATTCAAAATCATCAATAATGTGGAAATTTAAATTGAAATAACTCTGAGGTACCACTTCGATGCTAGCAAAGAAGCTAAAAAAAGGATGGTAAAATTCATTGGAAAGACTGTAGGAAGACAGACATTCAGTTCCGGTGTCTCTGTTAATTGGTTCCACCCTTCAAGAGAAACGGTTTGGAATTATGCAAGGAAAGTTACTGAATTGTAAACGCTCTTTGACCCAGAGATCCCACTAGCAGGACTATATCCAAGAAGAATATTCATAGCAAAAAATAAAATTGGACTTGTATGTATAAAATGTTCATAATACTATTGTTTATGATAGCCAAAAGCTGTAAATAATATGTGCACCTAACAGTAGGGGAATGGCTGAACAAATTACATGATATGAATGTAATGGAGTATCACTGTGACCTAAGTAATGATAAATATGAAGAATTCAAAGAAGTATGGGAGGATTTGTATGACATGATATGAAATGAAGAAAGCAGAACTAAAAGACAATGTAACAATGTAACAATGCAACAATGTAAATGAAGCCATTGTAGAAATGCCTAAACTATTCGGTTACAATGATAAATGTTAATTTCGTATGTTCAAAGTTAAAGTAAAATTCTCATTATTTTGTTAAAAACCAATAATCTAACCCCACCCCCAAGATTATTGTACTTGGTAAGGGTGTTGGTTTGGATCTTCACTGGAAATTATCTTGCTTCAAAACAAAATGAAAAGAGAAAGAAATGTAGAGACATACAGAGAGAGATAGACTGGAAGGAAGTCAGGAAGGGAGGGAGGGAAGGACAGCGGGAGGGAGGAAGAGGGGAGAGAGAAAGGAAGGAAGGAAGACAAACAAAGAAAGGAAAGAAGGAAGAGAGAAGAAGGGAAGGAGAGAGGAAGGGAGGGAGGGAGGAGGGGAGAAAGGAAGGAAAGGAGGAAGGAAGGAAGGAAAGAAGTTCCTCTCCTATCAAATTCACAGGGTTATATCCTCTTCATATCTTTCCTCTCTAATCAAAAGCTGGTTTTGGAAAAAAAAAATCTGATAAACTCATTCACCCTGAGGTGTCAGTGACTGATAATAGCTTAAAATATTACCCTAGCTAGAGGATTTCCATTATATAGAGATAAGAAGCCTAAAGGCAAAGGAATGACTCTAATTGTAGCAATTAGGGTATGAATAAACCAGCAAGCAAAAATTTATTTTCCTTTGGAAAACCTTCCCAGAACTCCTTACCATGCAGGCTGACTCTTAAAGCACTAATGTAACCCACCTCATCAACAATAGTTGGGAGAGAGACACTTCCCCACCACAGCTATCATCTCACATCAATATCGTTTCACAGTAAGGGGTTGGTGGGTACCAAAGAAGTTTCATCAGTGGAGCTTTAGCAATGAAGTAGGAGGTTCAGCAACTATGACTGACTGCTTTACGGACCTGAGCTCCCCATGCCCTGGGCAGCACAAGCACATGGCATTAATCACCCAGCTGGAGCCTGGAATACACATTCACAGTAGGTTGGATTCCAAATGTCCCAGGTCTGAAAAACCAGGCAAGGGATGGACACAGGCTTCATTCCTAGAGGCACTTCTGGCACAATACCACCAAGCCTGGCCAGGAATGCCCAGAGTTACTCTTGGAATACTGACAGGCCTGGTCCCATGTTGTAGCTAGAAAAATGAAAGTGAAAAACAAAACACACCACCTTCCCCCTTTCATCACACATCCAATGGGAATACTTGAGGACCAAGACTATGGAAATTTTTAAAAAAGTTTAGTTTGAATTAAATTCCAAATAGAGGAGAAAGACTGGAACTCATTTAGTGCTTGTTAGCTTCACATTACAGGTGGGATTTACAAGCAGGTTAAAAAAATGTTAAGGACCAAAGGGACCAGTCTGGAATGATGGACAACAGGAAGACACCAAAGCCAGAGGCAATTTTTAAAGTAATTTTTCTGTAGCCAGAGCAAACTCCTAGATAGATCACTCCTATTCCTTTTCCCACTGATCCCTCCAAGTCCAACTCTAACCAACTTGTTCCTCCTGGTTTGAGGCCTAATGGAACAGAGCCATCAAGAACTCAGGATTCTGTTGGGTGTTCAGTGCAAGTCCCAGAGAATTTTTCTTTACAGCAGTGAATTCCACATAGAATATTACCAAAGGTTAATTCAAATTGTTTGAGGCCAAAGGTAACCCCTTGCCTAATTCCATATTCCAAATTTCCTTAGTATAAACAAGGGCTTCCATATTGATCCATGACCTATAAAATCATGGACCAAAGGATTCTTTTAAAATGTGATTTCTAGAGTAGACCAAATGGCAGAAGAGGTCCAAAAAGCCAATGAGGAGAAGAATGACCTTAAAAAGAAGAATTGGCTATATGGAAAAGGAGGTCCAAAAGCTCACTGAAGAAAATAATTACTTAAAAATTAGAATGAAGAAAATGGAAACTAATGACTTTATGAGAAATCAAGAAATTATAAAACAAAACCAAAAGAATGAAAAAATAGAAGACAATGTGAAATATCTCATTGGAAAAATGACTGACCTGGAAAATAGATCCAGGAGAGATAATTTTAAAATTGCTGGATTGCCTAAAAGCCATGATCAAAAAAAGAGCCTAGGCATCATCTTTCAAGAAATTATCAAGGAAGACTGCCCTGATGTTCTAGAAGCAGAGGGTAAAATAGAATTTGAAAGAATCCACAGATCACCTCCTGAAAGATATCCCAAAAGGAAAACTCCCAGGAATATTATAGCTAAATTTCAGAGTGCCCAGGTCAAGGAAAAAATATTGCAAGCAGCCAGGAAGAAACAATTCAAGTATTGTGGAAACACAATTGAGACAACACAAGATTTAGCATCTTCTACGTTAAGGGATCAGAGGGCTTGGAATATGCCATTCCAGAGGTCAAACCAAGGATTAAAACCAAGAATCACCTAACCAGCAAAACTGAGTGCAATCAATGAAGGGGAAAATTGATATTCAATGATGCAGAGGAATTCAATGCATTTTTGAGAAGCCAGAACTAAATAGAAAAAAATGATTTTCAAATATAAGACTCAAAAGAAGCATGCAAAGGTAAAAAGGAAAGCGAAATCATAAAGAACTTATTAAAATTGAACTATTTACATTCCCACATGGAAAGAGATATCATCTTATGACTCCTGAGAACTTTCTTATTATTAGGGCAGTTGGAGGGAATACATAGATAGATAGATAGATAGATAGAGGACACAGGGTGAGTTGAATATGAAGGGATGATATCAAAAAAATAAAATTAAGGGGTAAGAGGAATGTACTGGGAGAAGGAGAAAGGGAGAGGTAGAATGGGGTAAATTATCTCACATAAAAGAAGCAAGAAAAAGCTTTTACAGTGGAGGAGAAGAGGGAGGAGGTGAGAGGGAATGTATGCCATCATGGAGTGGGGGGGAGGGAGAAATTGGGAGAAGATGTGGGACTCAAAATCTTGTGGAAGTGAAAGTTGAAAATTAAAATAAATGAAAATGTGAAAAAAAAATAAAATGTGATTTCTAGAGGACCCTGTTTTATCTGGTGTTGCTGCTCAATTTGGTTGTGGTTTTATTTTTTTTGGAGGGGGGTTGTTTTTCATTTTGGGTTTTTTTGCTCTTATATTTTCCTTTGCTTTGAGAGTCAGCAAGGTATACTAAAAGTGGAACCCCAGGAGACCAGGAGACCTGGGCTTAAGTCCTGTCTCTGAGGCAGAATAGCCATGTGCCCATGGAAAATGCCTTCCCCAAACAAAACAAAACTTTCATTAGTAACACCAGTTAAATCAGGGCCCATTAGAAGTCAGATTCCCAAACACCAAATTAGAAGTAATCTGAGCACTGGATATTAATGCTGGGGAGAGGAAATACTTCATTCACCAAGACAGACTTCGCTAGCCATGTATAGCTGTAGTCTGTCCTTCTGACAGGTAAGTATGAACATTTCATTTTGTGTTTGAGGAGTTGCCCAAAATAATGCAGGACAGTCAGAGACATCCCTAGGGGGTGAAGACTTATCTTTTTTTATTTAAGAAATACCTCATAGAAGGACATTATTGTAAATCCCACTGGTCGAGGGGATGGATGGGCTGTGATTGGCACTAATGGACAGAATATAAACTTTGATGAGGTTATGGACACCTGGAAGTATTCAAGTCTAGAAGTAGTGTGGAATAATTAATATGTATTAAAAGGCAGCTGTGTTGCCTGGTAGAGTGACCCTGGAGTCAGAAAGATCTGGATTCAAGTCTCTGACTCTGACAAGAACTGACTGGGTAGCCCTGGGTAGGCACTCATCCTCTCAATGTCACAGGGACTATAAGTTGTAGAGCAAATATTAATCTGTATTGAGAGAAGGACTTTGCTCGCTAGGAGTTCCCTACGCCAAAGAAATCACAGATCAGGTCCAAATAATGTATATAATGTGTGTATGTATATATACTAAGTACTAGTTTTCCTTTGAAAGATTTAATGCTGAAAATGAGAAAAGTATTGGCCAGAGGGTGCAAAATGACCATGGTGTTTTTTAGCCTGGCACAATGTCCCAAAAATAGTCACCCGAAATAATTCAGGACTCCAAGAGATGTCCTTTGGGGGTAAAGGCATTGACAATCTCAGACAGTCGAGAAGGAGCCTTGGATCAGCAACTTTGTATCGGGGACATTGCTTTCCATCAGTGAAGAGGAGGGGATTGTCTTTCTCATTAAGCCTGCCTTTCCCCTAGCACTATAGATCACCATTCGCAGCTCTTGACAGAAATCTCTTCCGAAGGGAAGATGTCACCAATTTTTAAAATCCTGTATTTGACTTGGCTTTGTTCTGTCTTTCAAAAGAATCCATACTTCTGTATCAGGCCGTCTGTATTCTGATTAAGTCGTAATCATCTCAGACCAGATTCTGACACTCCTTCAGCCCCCCTCTCCCCCAAAGGATGCTGGGTTTCCTTTATGCCCAAATGTGACATGAACACAGACACTCTCATGAGCAGCCTGCCGTGATCAATGACAGCTCCAATCAAAGCCACCCAGATAGGCAATGCCACTTGCCGCTCCTTGATATAAAAGGTGTTTTATTTCTCATCCCTTTTTTTGTCACTGAAAGAATGCTTCCTACCAGTGGATTAATTAAAGTGTAAACATTAAATATTGATTGATGCATTATCAGCATGGAGCAGTAGCCTCCGCTCCGATTGATTCCTGCCGTGATTTATTGTCATATTTGTGGAGTCATTTCGCTTGATAACAAAGAGGAATTGCCCGCTTCCCTCTGCCTCCACTCCCCTTTCTCCCCAGCACCCTCCTCTAATTCTTATAGGTGACATCTGAGTTCCCATAACTAAAACATCTTCATCTTACTGTCGAGAGGAAAGAGTATAGCCTGACATTTGTTCTGTGTGTGTGTGTGTGTTTCCTGGGCAATTATCAAATCAATTAACGATTTAGTGCAGAGAATAACAAATCTACCCTCTTCTATGGGGCATTTCTGATTAATGCAGCCTGCCCCCTCAAAGAAGCCAGGGCCTTGAGGAAATATGGCTATAAGCAAATAACAATTAATAGAACATGAAAATACAGCAAGCCACGTTTAAGTTATATATTCCTCAGCCCAAAGATCCAAGGTACATTCATTCAACATAAGGCCCTAGGAAAAAAATTCTTGTGAGGCAGAAAAAATAATGAGACATATTCACATGGGGCTTGTCCAAATCAAGGGCACATACACCATCTCGTTTCCTCTTTATCACTGTTTTCATCCCCTTATTACGGGTGTAGAAACTAAAACCCAAAGAGATTCAGGAATTAGTCCCAAGTCACAACTGGTCACTGCAATGCATTAAAAATCTACAGCTGGATTAAAAATGCTTGGTGTATTGAACGAAAGTTAAGGTCACAGAATATGACCTTCGGCAAATCACTTAACCTAACTGGGCCTCAGTTTCCTCATCTGTAAACTGAGGGGGGTAAGCTAGATGGTCTCTAAGGTTTCTTCCAATTCTCAATCTGTGAATCTATGAACCAGAGTCCAACCTCTTCAGTTTACCTATGAGGAAGCTGAGATTCAGAGTAGAACTGACTTAAAAACACAGATTTGGAGCTGGGGCAGGGTAGGGAGGTGTCCTTGAAAACAATCTAATCACAGACTTTCCATTTACTGTCGAGAACACCGAGATTCAGAGAAATAATGTGAATTGCCCATTGTCAAGGGGGTAGCTCCTGGAATTTAAACCCAATCTTCTGACTCCGAATGCAGTATTCATTCCACCATATAATAGCCTAGAAAGAGAAGTTCTTGATGCCCACCCTGGACTTTTCCCATCATGAGTAGGAGTATCTACATTCCCTTTGTGTGTACATATATGTGTGTGAAGGTGTTTATTTTATTTGTTTTGAATTTTTAAATTCTGAAGTTAAACACACAAAAAAGAATATTCCCACACACAATAGAATAGAAACAGAAGATTATTTACATTCTGAAGATCTGTGGAGCTTTCTCATCAAGACCTAGTTAATGCTTTAGCAAGAGACACCGTGGTACTTCTTGTACCCCACCCCTCTCAAGATAGGAGATTTCACTGAGAGAGAATGGTTCAGGATGGTTTCCATAGGATATCTTCAAAATGCTGACCTGAATAGGAATGTAGGTTAAAGATAGAGGACTCCTTAGAAGAAGCGATGCTTTCAGATTTGTTTATTCTAATCAGGATGGGATAGCCTCAAGAATAATAATCACTGTTCTATCAGGCCCAGCCTGACTCCAAGACTAATGGTTAGGTTGCTTCTTCAGAACCTGCCCACAAGATTTCAGTCAACCAACTCCAGGCTGTATTATGCATCTGAGTGACGGACCACAGCTGAGGGGGAGGAGGAGCCATTTTTCTTCCTTTAAACTGAACCTTAAAACAGGAATGAAAGATGACAAAATGACCTCCTCCTGCATCGTCTTAAACCAGAGGAAATGTCTAGGTCAGAATGCGAAATCTTCTGCATTTCCTTCTCCACCTCACTCCATGACTACCCCTGCAGACAGCAGGCCCTGAGAAGTAGAGCTAGATAGAGTAACTGTGATATACATGGGTCTAGCAATCCTCCCCCTTGTGTACTCCCATGGTAAGACCCTGCCCACTTCACCTGCCCTCCCCCATAACTCCTGAGCCCTACATCTCTCTCCTTCTAGGATAATACATCCATACAATTAAATACACCGTATGACCCTGTTTCCTTGATATAGAACCTGGAAAGCTTCATATTATTTATTTAGCATGAAGGTATGTACATATATATACACATATACCCACATATCCATACACATGGGCATCTGGGTGGCATAATAGAGTGCCAGGCCTGGAGTCAGAAAGATGTGGGTTCAAATTTTGGCCACAGATACTTATTAGCTGCATGATCCTGGGCAAGTCACTTAACCCTACTTGCCCCCGCTTCTTCATCTGTAAAATGAGCTGGAGAAGGAAATGACAAACCATTCTAGTAACTTTGCCAAGAAAACTCCAAAGAATTGGACACAACTGAAAATAAGTAAGCAACATCTATAATCACACACACACACACACACACATATATATACATATATGTATGTTCATATACATATGTAACCATATTACTTGATTAAGTAATAGAACTGATATGTTGTTTGTAATTATTTCTGTAAAATTTAGGCTTTAGGCCTTTGGTCAGGAGAAAAAAAAAAACACAACCTTACACTTATGGGGAAAACATCATATTCAATTCAATAAGCATTTTTAAGCCATCTACCATGGCCCAGATTGTGCTGGACTTCAGTAATACAAAGATAAACACAAGCTCGTCTCTGCCCTCAAGAAGTTTTACCTTCTACTGGGTAGAGGAGGACACAATAGTTATACAGATATATTAACGTAACTACGTGCACAGAATTATCAGGAAAAGGAGAGCAACAACGGACTTTGGGAAAAGATGTATGGGAGAATTCCAATTGTATTTCTGGAGCTGGGAGGATGAATTACCTAGTACCCCTACTTCAGTTTTCAAATGAGGAAAATGAGGCCCCAAAAATTGAGTGACTTGCCCAAGGTGATACAGACGGGGTACGAGACACAGCCAGGGTTAGAACTCATGAATAATGATGCCAGGTTTAGCACTCCAAGCTCAGTGTTCCTTCCTCCTCTCCTGAGCTCAGCCAAGAAGGAAGCTAGGGATTCCAAGAGCCAGTAATAAGGACCAGGAGCATTTCACCTGGACAGCGAGGTGGCATGGTGGATAGAGTGATTGATAATAGTTAATATCTAAAACACAGAAGGAAGGGTAGGAAAGGTGAGGACTGAGAAAAGACCTTTGGATTTAGGAAATGGGAAATTTAGTGGTAGAGAAGTCCCCAGCACCAATGATCCTTTCAAAATACCTAAGTGGAGTAGGGATCATTGGTCCCACCTGAGGAGACTGAGGCCCACACAGAGAAAATAACTTATTTGAGACACAGCAAGTTAGTGGCCAAGCCAGGACTATAGTTTCCGTCTTGTCCTTGTCTAGAAATAGCCAGCTGCTCCTTCTCCTAAGCCATGCTGTCTTCCTTCGGTTCTCTGTGTTTTCACTATTCAGCAGCTCCATGGCTAGCAATAAAATGCAGAGTCAACATTTCTCCTTAGTGGCCCAATCAGGGGCCAGAGAAGATGATCGGTACAGTGGCCATGTTAGACATTAAACTGCACTGTTCTGACCTCCAGAGAGGAGTGGCTTTCCTCCATACACTTCATCCTAAGAGACTTCAATTAATCCAGGCTGCTGAAATGGGGCCCAAAGATGAGAACCAGACACTGGAAAAAAAAACCACTGGGGATGCAGCAGTGAAATATTAATCCCTGATCAACCGAGCAGTAAAATTTGTTGCAAAATTCTCTTCTCCATATAAAGAGAGGCTAAGAGATAGCCTGAGACCCAGTGGTGTGAGCTACCTTTCTTCTTTTCCTCTCCTTCTAGAAGGTACCCACCAGTTCCCTCATCCCCACAATTCACAGGGTGACAGCATTTAGTTACAAGGGGCCTCGGAGGCCATTTAGTCTTACTACCTTCATTTCATAGGTGAGAACACTGAGCCTAGATAAGATTAAATGACTTGTCCAAGGTTACACAGGTAGAAAGCAGTAACACCAGGATTCAGATCCAAGTCTTTTGATGCTGAATTCAAGGTTCCTTCCTTTGTGCCAAAACTTCACTTCCAAGTGGCTTCTCAAGAGATTGGTTAGTTTTCAATGAATCAACAGTTAGAACCATAGATTTAGAGTTGGATGGCACTGTGCAGGTCATCTAAGAAGTTACGAGACTTGTCCAAAGTCACACTATCTGGGGTTAGAGACGAGATTTGAACTGGAGTCCTTTGACTCAAAGTCAAGTGCCTTGTCACTCTCATTGCTGCCTCTCGCTATTAGAGTGATTGAGTAACTACTGTGGACCCAGCACTGTGTGCAGACCATGCTACAGAGAGGACCAATGCAAGAGAAAGCGAGATTCCATAAGCCCAATGTGCAGAGCAGATGACAAAAGGTGTTGTCCGTCTGGACTGTGGTCATCAGGGAAGGCTTCACGGAGACGGTGGGACTTGAGCAAGGCTGCCTTCTGGTGGCTTTGGTTTTTGTCCAGAACATCTTGCTCCAGAGGCCTTGGAATAACCAGGTATCTTTTAAACTCCATGCACACACACACACCTATAGGAGGATAATCAAAAGAAATGATTGGTTTAGGTAGTTATGAAAGTTAGAAAAGTTTACAAAGAAGGGTAAAAAGACCCTTTACTTACTTCTAGATAGAAGAACATCATGGCAGACATTGGGCTCACCCTGAACTACTGCCACATAGCTCCAGACAGCCCGTAGGACCCACACTCATACCTACAGTGACTGTCACCTTTGAGCCTTGGGATCATAGATCTAGGACTAAAATGGACCTCACAAGCCATCTTGTACAGTCCCCTGATTTTACAGGTGAGAGCACTGAAGCCTAGGAGGCTATGTGACTGGTCCAAAGGCACACAGGCAAATAACTGTCAGGGGCCACATTAGGTCCTGGGTTCCTCTGACTTGAGGGCCAGCGCTCTTTCCCCAAACCCCATTAGCTCTGCCGATGGGCTCAGTAGGAGTGACCAAAGCAAACTGTCCCTTGCTCCCTTCCCTGAGGGTGAAAATCCCACTTTGTGTCTTCTTCCTTCAAAAAACACAACTTCCCCTTACGGGAGCCCCCCCAGTTGAAGGAAAGAAGCAGTTGATTCAAAGATTGTAAAATATAGATTTAGAGCTGGAAAGAACCTTAGAGATCATCTAACCCAACCCCTGAACTTAATAAATGAGGAAACTGAGGCCCGGGTAGGTTAAAGGGTTTCTCTTTACCTTTGTCCCCCTGGGATATATACCCTCCCTTCCTCCTCCCCAGCTTACCCAATTCAGTATGACAAATTTATTATTTATTAAGAATTTATTACATAGTAAATTAATTTAATAATTTATTAAGAACCTGCTACATATGGAACACTATGCAAAGAGGCATAGATGGTATGAAGGGGAAAAACAAACAAACATAGTCCCATACTTATAAAAAATAAGCAAACCAAAACAGCCTCTCACTGAGAGCTAGGAAAGACCCTGGAAGCTTTAATGCAAAGTCCTCCTTTTCCAAATGAGGCAGCCAAGTCCCAGAGAAGAGAAACAGCTCGTCCAAAGTTCAATAGCTATTAACTGAGCTAGGACTGGAACCCAGGCCTTCTAAAACCTATGGTAAATCGCTCAAAATAGCTGCGTAGGCTTCCCTTTACCCCATGTAATTAATCCTGTAATACGAAGGAGGTTATGAAGTAAGTAGGTGGCATAATAAGGAAGAACGTTGGATCTGGTGGTCAGAGCCCTTAGACTTGGATTTCTACCTATTTGACCTTTGCATAAACTTCCCTGGGACTCAGTTTCCTTATCTTTAACACGGTGGTGGGGTGGGGAGGGTGGACTCCTCAATTTAAAGATGTGGTCCTAGGAGCCTGTCTGACCCCATGAAAAATGAGAATTAGGAACAAAGCTTTCAGATCTTTGTACTTTAGCTCGAGTGCGATATCTGAGCAGCTGAAGAATTATCATTCATAAGATGCAGTTAAGTTGAAATTGCTATTCTGCAGTAATCATCCTCTTACCAGTTTCCTCTTTATCTGTGGGGGTCAGATTGCCCGAGTATGAGAGGAGTCAGCTTGCCTCTTGTTACATTTCAGACAAGTCCCCTGAAAACCAAAGTGTTGCTGAGGTTATTAAAAAGAGGATTCCTGGGAGGTAATAGTGCTGAGGGCGAGTTCTCTCTCTCCTCTCTCACTCATTGAGCCGAGGGGCCCCTATTCATCACAGAACATTAATTCGGGGACAAAGGGATATGAGAAAGTGTCTCCTGCCGGTTAGAGCGAGCTTAGAGTCGAGCCCCGAGCAAGAACAATGGATGAAATCCAGGCCAGCAACTTAGGCAGAAAGTGGCCCAAAGGTGAACCCCAACTTCACAAACAAGTTTTTCTGGAAAAGAGAAAAGAGAATCGCTTTCATTTAAAAATAAAAGAAGCAGCAGCTATGTTTATAACCAAGCCCCAAAGGGTGCGTGGCTTCTAGGACTGTCCAGTAAAGAATTATTATCTGGTCTCTGATAATAGGCAGATCATTTATAAGCAAAAATATAAAAAAAAACGCCCCACAATTTATCACTAGGCTAAAAGGTTTTTTTTTTCCTGCTAAGGTCAGACCAAAAACAAACTCAAAACTACAAATTGTGTACTTCCTCTGTTTAGTTCTCCAATCCTTTAACACATTTGCCTAGCATTCATAAATGAATACCTTGAATAGAAAATTGCGATACTTTTTCTTACAAAAACGGCTTTCCCAATTTTGAATCAGCAATTACAAGTTGCTGTTGAGCACGAGTATGTTATTTCCCCAAATTGTATGTAATTGCCGCAGACAAGGTTGAAAAAACAGTTTTGAAGTTAGCTAAATGCAGATCATCTCTATAACCACTCAAATCATGCTATTTTATAATTCCTTTAAATTAAATATCTTTGATAGCAAATGTAAATTAGGGAACAATAAATTATAACTTCTAGGCTGACCAATGACTGATTATATATATTATAATTAACTTGCTTCCTTCACATGGTATTTATCTTAATAATCATCCTATAGCCATTAGCATATCTTAAAGGGTCTTTGTAAAAAATGTTTTGTTATTTGAAGTGCAGGCTTGAGTTTTTACTATGACGGTGGCAGAACAGAACCGAAAGAAAATGAAATTCCTTTTAGGAGAGGTTTTGAAGAAGGTCAGACAACTAGCCCAGGCATTGAAATGATAATTTTTTTTAATTAATGAAATGTTTTGTTAAAAACTTGGTGTTGAGCATTTCTACAATCAACTCAACTTTCTCAGTACTTAACATTTAAATGATTTAATTTCAATGAATGTCGTAACATAACATTTCAGTCATTTCCTCTATTAATCCATCAAGATTCACTGTCCAGTCACTGTCATTCACTTTTCCTCTTGGTCATATTCAGAGAATATACCATTCTTCTGATTCTGTTTATATATATATATATATATATATATATATATATATATATATATATACACACACGTATATGTATATGTATATGTATATGTATATGTATATGTATATGTATATGTGTATGTGTATGTGTATGTGTATATGTGTATATGTATATATATGTGTGTGTAAAATGTGTGTATGTATGTATATATGTGTGTGTTTATGTATGTATACATGTGTATGCATGTATGTATATATACATTCTCTTTCATAAAGTTCTCTCCAGGTTTCTTTGTATTTCTCATATTTGTGGGTTTATTCTAGATAAAATCTCAGGTAAGCACAATAGTTTCTTCCCATTTGAAAATAAATAAGACGAGAAGTAGGACTAGGTCCCTTCCCAGGGATTCAACGAAGCTATTCAAAGTCACCTTTCAAGAATTATTGTCCTTTCTACCTTTCTGAACCCTCAGGTCCAGAATCCTCTTCTTTGGTTAGGAACTGCCATGCTCCAAGTTCTCCCCAAGGAAGCAGTCCTGCCTTCCGCTAGGAAGTTTCTCAGACATTGTCTGCCAAATGACAACAAGGGGCATAGACCATAGGCCAAAACTGTGGCAGTTACAGAGAGTAAACTGAGTTCATTCTCACCCCACTCTTTTATTATGGTCAAAATTTACATTTCCATATCCCACAGTGAATGGGGTCTTCTATGGCTATAAATAAGAAGCAAACAACCCAGGCAGTAGTCGACTGTATCTGAGACCCTGTTATCTGTGGCCTTCCTCCCCGCCCCCCACTTTATTTATAGCTTTTTATATCTGCTAATGACACTGAAGAGTTCAGGGGTACAGACTGTCAAGAACACAAATAAACCAGCTGAACACTCCCCACCACAGTCTTTTGTTTCTCAAATTCTACTGGAAGTCTTGGCAGATTTCTCCCCCTCCTCCCTGGGCTCGGAGCAGAAGTCTCAGGGGTGAGCGTTTAAGTCTTTTGATGCAGCTAGTAATCCCAACCCCGGCCATTAAAGCTGCCTTTTCTAACTGTCCCTTGATAATTGTTGGAAGGACTTAGACAAGTCGGACAATCCAAAGACACCGAGAAGGTCAAACCACAGTAGAAAGTGCCCTGATTTTATCCTGGAGATTGATGTTCGAATCACCTTTATTTCGATTTGGCAGCTGGGGTTATAAAATGCACTTGCAATCACCGATAACATGTTAGATCAGGCTACAAGTAGAGAAACACCATATTTTATACACCGTGTGCAGTTTTACCTAATACCACCATAAATCAGCCAGCAAAACAGGGGTGTTTTGTAAATTTTAATGGAAACTCAAGTGCTAAAAACCACAGGAGTCTGGGCTGGAGTCATCAAGCTTTGGATCTAGTTCAGGATCCTTGGACGCCTTTACTACTTATATCCAAACTTCAGGGGGAGAGGAGAAAACTTTGGTAGTTTCCCCTTGGCCAGCTGAGAGCCAAGGGAAACTTGTAAGAACCTAATTTTTGCCAGCAATATGGGTATGAACAAGTCTGTTTGTGCATCAACACATATTTTTAGAATCCACATCAAATTAGCTTGCTACTGCCCTTCTCTAGACCTTCATTTCCTTATATACAACTTTCTCACCTCTCCATCTTGGAATCCCTGATTTCCTTCAAACATTGACTCAAATATCACCCCACCTTTTCAAGAGGCCTTTTCTAATCTATCCAGCTGCTATATACCCTGCACTCCCTCCTCCCAAATTACCTTGTTGATTGATTATAAAATGGAAGACATTGGACTCTCCCCTAAATGTATGGTTTTAATGAGAAGGGAAAGGAAGAGCCAATCTAACAATTTCTTACAAAGCAGGAATCAAACAAGTCTTTCTTGGATGAGTTTCTGCAGTTTGGTGGGCAGGGGTAGTCAGTAGAGCACTATACCTAATATTCAAAAGAGAGGACCCTGGACAAAAGAGCATAAATGATAGAATGACATTCACAAAGCACTTTGCAAATGTCAAAATACTAAGTGATAGCTATTATTTTTAGGTATTGATTATTAATTATTATTCTATTATTATCAAATGTCACTACTAGATATAATAAACTATTATATTATTATATTATATTATATATTATTCTAATATCACTACAGTAAAGAAGTGAAAAGGAGAGTAATTCTTGAAAGGGTACTTTGAATAAAATCTTTTTAAAGGAGACATTAGAGTACACATTACAATCTGATGAAGCAGAAAAAGAGGACAGCAGCCTTCAGTCTGGTTTGAGGCATTTGGTGAGCTACCTTTCCTTTCCAGGGAGTCTGCAGAAAAACTTACCAAGAAAAGAAAAAAATGGTGGTGAGTGGTTTTTTGGGGAGGGGGTGGAATGAAAAAACAGGAAACATCATTCCATTTCCTAGATGAGTGCCACCTTTGCAGAATGTTCTCTCTGAGCGTTAGATTCCTCAAAGCTCATAATGTTAAGAGTGCATGATGCTAAAGGTCACCTTTGGGAAGAGCCTCAAAAAACTGGTCTCTCACTTACTATCCAGGGCTCAGTCTTCATTTCTGGTAGGCATCACAGCTTCAGGCCTGAACTGAGTCTTCCATTCTACTGGAAGAAATTGTCTTGCTATCACAATGACTCCTGCGGGAGTGGAGGAGATACAGAAAGGCAGAGGCCTTTATTCCAAGGTGAGGATCAGACTGAGGATGTGGGAGGAGTGTCATTCTCATAGGAAAAAGAATTCAGTTGAAAAAAATATAGGGGTATGATTTCTTCGTTTTCTTTCCCTACTATTCTGTTCCCCTACATCTTTGAAGCTTCTCTCTCAATCAAGGCAAAGTTGCTATTTTCAAGCTCTTCCCAACCCCCTTCAAAAACCAGAAAAGTTAGGAAACTTCTAAAAAAAACCATGCCCTGGGTTTTGAGTTACTTAGATATCACACAGTCCCTCGCCTTCTGCACTGAGCTGTCTGGGGGAGACGGCAAAGTTTAATGTTGTCCCTTAGATTCTCCTTCTACCCCAAGATTGAATGACTTGATTTCACTACCACCCAAAGATCTTTATCCTTTCCAAACAAATGTGGGACTCATTCATATTTACTTACAATAACACAGCAAATGTTTTCTTTCCTAGAGCTCTTTAACAGGACAGTCTTACAGTAGAAGGGCCCTCGATGAATGATTTGGGTTTAAAGTTTAGGACAACGGAGATAACCCAGCCAAGGAAATTACAACGAGCTCATTGAGCATTTGCCAAAATTTAGGAACTGCTTGGAAGCAGGGACTCAACATGTATTCAGGCCAATTTCCCATTTTCCTTCCTTAAAAAAAATTTAAAAAGTGTGGCTTTCCTACTCTCCCTCCCTGCCTGAAAGAAAGATTCCCTTTAAATGGCATTTTCTTTAATAAAATCCCACCAACCTCAAACATGAACTCTCCAAAATAAATAAATAGACCTGTTTTGGATTTATATGGGGGGGGAGAGAATGACATTTTAATAAATCCTTATCCCTAATTTCAGCCCCAAGGGGTGTAGTAGGTGACTTGTAAACTCAGATAAGTAGCTCACTCCTTAACTCTTCCCGCTTTCAGGAGGCTCAATTTGTAATACAGAAAAAGGAAACAGTTGAAATCATATTCCTCTCCCTAAAACCACAAAGTGTGCCAGATGAAGGTTAGCGAAAGAAAAAGAAACCAATTATACTCTATTCTTGAACATTTTTCTTCTTCATTTCTGGGTTGCTCTCCCTCTTAAGGTCAAATTCGCAGAAGGAGCCACCCCCAGATAGTCTGTAGAGAGCTCCCCTCTTCCTCCCTGACCTCCCTGGACCCCATGAACTATTCTCACCTCTGAGAGGTCAGGGAGTCTGTCACAGCAGGGTGGGTCTGAAGATAAAACCTGCCCATCCATGCTTCTGAGATGTGTTCATTTGAGTAGGTCCCCGGGTAAGCTCCCAGCTCAGAGTAGAGATATTCAGAGAAATTCTCATCAGACTGGATAAGGTAGGTGGGTTCCAGCCAGGGAAGGCATGGAGGAGAGCCCTGCAATTGACCTTGGTCCCCATTGCTGTACTTGGCTTACAGGTGGCCAGTTTAGTCATTAACCTCAAGGCGGAGTAGGAGGTAGCAGGAGCAAGAACACCTGAAGCTTGAGAGAGAAGCTAAGATTGGAAGCAAAGGCCCTGACCTTGACTGTGACTGGCAGTGAGGAGCTAACAGCCCGACTGAGTAAGTTGTTAAAAGTGTGGGTGTGAGAGCCTTGATTCTCCCGCTGCAGGCGGGGTGGGGGGGGGGGTGGAGAAGAACTCAAGTAAGACTTTAAGATTTCCCTTGCAATCGGAGTCACTTCATACATCCCTCTGCAATGAAACCCCCTCAGCTCACAGTCAGCATTGCACACCATCATCCCAGTCATCAAGGTCTCAGTCCACAGCAGTACAGTCTACTGGAGAGAACAAAAGCTGGAAGCCAGAGGCCTCAGCTCCTAATTTGACTTCTGCTGTGAACTTGCTGTATAGACCTAGAACTTAACTGTCTACCTCTGTAAAATGGGAGAGCAGCACTAGTCCTACCTACTTAATGAAGCTTTGTGAAGATAAAGTAGATGTCAGCCATAAACGGAAGGCCTGTTCTAAATTTCCGGTCCTTAGAGACATTAAAAGTGCTCTACAAATGTTGAAGATGATTTTTATCATCAGCAGCAGTGATAGCAAACTATTATGAAGTATTTCTACACCTAACACCATGCTGATCCCCAGGGTGGGGAACCTGGGGCCTCCAGGCCCTCTAGGTCCTCAAGTGCAGCCCTTTGACTGAATCCAAACTTCGCAGAACATATCCCCTTCATAAAAGGATTTGTTCTGTAAAATATGGACTCAGTCAAAAGGCTGCACCTGAGGACCTAGAAGGCCCCACATGACCTTGAGGCCTCAGGTTCCAAACCCCTGCATCTATACAAAAAGAATGAGCACATTCCTTGCCCCCTGGGAACTTCATTTAAAGGAAAAGCATAGTGTGCTGCCAAGAGAAATGAAGGAGCAAGAGGCCTCAGTCCTAGTCCTGGTGCTGACATAAGCCTTGTGCTCTTTAGCATGTCATAATTTATCTGAGCCTAAGTACTTTCATCTACAAAATTGAATATAATAAAAATTGTGGTACTTTCACTACGGTGGTGTTAGGCTCAAAACATGTGATTATGGACGTCAGATGCTTTATAGTTGTAAAGTGCTATCTAACAACAAAACTAGAAGTTCCCACAAGGCAACAGGGCATTTGCCACACCCCTGACCCTTTCTCACACTCTCTGTCTCTTTTTGATGTGAATCTCTCACTCTGTCCCCGTCTCTCTTTCTAACATTGCCTACCCCAACTTCCTTTTTTCTGTCTTCCATATTTTCCCTCTGAGCCTCTGTCACTTTCTCCTTCCCCTCCAACCTCCACCCCCCCAATTAAATTTCTCTTCATAATTTCAGCCTGTTGATTCCCTCCTCTAACTCATGTTCATCTTAGTCCGAATGCTTCATCTTCAGGTACCAGAAGCATCTTTTAGAGACAACTGCCGCATAGAACTGAACCAGAGGATTCGCTATGTGGCAGGTAGGAGGCCAGACAGGTACTGGGACTAAGGGGTACCAGGGGCCCCAGAATGGGGGCACTAAAAGCATGTGTGTAGTCAGCCATGAAAAAGAAACACTGGCCACCAAGAATGAGACTGGAAAAAAAACATGAGAGCAGGCCCCTTAGAAATTAAGCCACACCTCAGAACAAAATTACATTCTCTTAGCATGCTACAGGTGTAATGTGGGACAAGGCACTTTGTTCCATTACGCTTCAGTTTCCTCATTTGTCAAATGAAGGGGTTTGACTCAACCTCAAAGGTACCTTCCTCCTTGGAATCCTATCTTGGATCATTATTTATTTACAGATGCATGCATGTGTACACACAAATATATTATATGGGCATTTCATAAATGTACCCACAGAGCCACATTCATATGCACATATGTATGTGCGCATGTGCACATACATGTAAATAAAAATGTGCATGCATGTTTAGTGTCTACACATGTGCCTATCCACACATACATACAGGTACCCGTACCCATACATGTACCTGTACACACACATGTACACATACGCATGTACATACGTATACACATGCACATGCACATACACATACACACACACACATACACATACACATACACATACACATACACATACACATACACATACACATACACATACATGGGTTTGGGAGGGCTCCCTGCTGGATGGAAGGAGCCTTGTAGGTGTCTTTAATGGTCTCATTCTGGTCTTTGAGGAGAAGAAATTGAGAAGCAGGGGCAGAAAGGAAGAGCAATCCTGAGCACAAAACCCTTCATCCTGGCATGTGACTTTGTTGCCCACAGTAGGTATTTAAGGAAAGATGGGAGGAAGGGAAAAGGTGGCCATGACCAAGGAGGATGGAAAGAACTGGGGCCGTCTCATGATTTCTAAAGAGGAGGCTGAGTTGATCAAGGCTGACGTTTTCCTCTGCCAAACAGAAAAGGAGTATCGTTGGGGGATCTCAGACCACATCCCACAAACTTTAGAAGGAGACAACTTGACTCCACAAGTGTTTACTTCTCAGCCATAAACAGGAAGGCAATAAAAAGGGCCCTTTGGAAAGACTCTTCTGATCCTCACTTGATGGGAGGCAGGCAGTGTGGTGCAGTAGAAGGGTTCCTGGAGCTGTATAGAGTAAGGAGACAGGCGCTCTAGTCCTCGCTCTGACGTTTGTGGGCCCTAAGAACCGGGGCAGTCACTTCTTCAACTCTTTGAGCCTCAGTTTCCTCATTTGCACGATGGGAATAAGATAACTTGTCTTATTGGTCTCACAGAAGTGCAGTGAAGAAATCGAGCATTTTGTAAACCCTGAAGTGCTGTTGAAATGAGTCATTCCTATGGCCAGCTGGTGGTTTCCCCATCCTTTCTAGGTTCCCTCATCTTGCCTTTCTTCTTGCAAATAGACTCCAGGGCAGGACAAGTCTTCCTCACAGGAAAGCAAGGTAAAAGATCCACCTCCCTACCCCAGCTGCTCCCCCTACCTCCTGCTCACCAATGCCAATTGATTTCTTTTAGTCCAGTCACTGGACAAGGGAGTAGGTCTCAGTCAGGAAGGCCTGGGTTCCCACCTCTGACACATACTAGATGTGTGACCCTGAGTCCCCTCAGTGGTGCAGACAACTGTAATACTATAAATTGTATCATAGCTGTTGATTTGCATTGATAGAAGGAGTTTTCTCACCAGGAGGTCATTGAAATCACAGCTACAAACCAACAAACAAAGAAAAAGTTCTAGACAATGTTACTGGGTCCTAGGGAGATGGGGATGGGCAGACAAACATGGAATCATTCTGAGCCTCAAGGAGTTTAAATTCTATTGGGGGCCGGAGGTGGGAGTGGGAGTCAGTGGTAAGAGCACTAATATTGGGAGGTTCAGGAAAGGCTTATCCTTTGCATCAGAGGCATTAATTAATTAATTAATAAGTTAGACAACAGAAGCAATGGTATTTTCCAGAAAGACCCAGTTAAAATGTGCAGTTTCCCCTTCCACATCAAGGGGGTTAGGGGCACAGTGCCTCCATAATCTGGAAAATCCATGTAAAACTTTTTGGCTCTCCCTTTATATCAGAGAAGAAGTCTGAATCATTATGGTGTTAAAAGATAAAAAATGTTGATATTATACAATACTATACATACATTTTATGCATGTCTAAGTTTCTAAACTTTTTCTGTATTGTCTGCTGGCCTTCACATGTCATCTGTGGCTTCCGCAAAACTCCCCCCAAATTCCCATTTAATTTCTGATGCTGACCCCATCAAAACCAAGATGGGGAAAGTCACGTTGTGGAAGGGATAACTGTATATACGTTACCTTGAGAGGGTGGGAGTCACTAGTAATGTGAGCACTAGACTAGAAACAGTCAGAAAAACTTAGCACTTAATAGCCATGTGAACTGGGGTGACACTATGTTTTTCTGCATCTTAGTTTCTTCTGATGTATAATGGAAATGAAAGTACTCTTACCTCATAGGCTTATTGTGAAGATCAAGCATGATAATGTGCGTGAAACCACATTGTAGCCCTCAAGTGATATACACTTAAAAGAGATTATTATTGTGGTGGTGGTTATTATTACCTTAAGAGCAACCCAAAGATCCCCTCCTATTAGAAACATTTATTAGAACAATTTATTAGAGCAATAATTATTTGTCCATTTGGGACTTTAAGAGATAAAGTTAATTTCCTAAAATCACAAAAGTAGACCTAGAAAGGATTGTAGAGGCCATCAACTCCAACATCCTCCTTTTATAGTTGAGGAAATAGAAGCCCATGGAGGTTAAGTAATTTGTCAATGGTCATAATAGGTAATAAGCATCTGGGTAGGATTTGAACTCAGGCCCATTTTATTCCTGGGACAAGGCTCTTTCTACTGTACCATATTCCTCGGTGGTACATAGGGAACATGGTGGAGACCAAGTTATGTGGGTGGGGCAAGTGTCTTCAGGGTCTCTTTCATGAGATGAAGTTTTATGGGTGGTGAACTCAAAGGAATGGTAGCAACTTCCAGGATTATCTTGGTTCCTAAGATAATAGATCATAGAATGTTAAAACCAAAAAGCTAGAAATCACCTAGTCCAAGTCCCTGATTTTACAGGACAGGAAAGGGAGTCCTAGAGGGGTATAAAGACCTGCTATAGACCACAAGAGGTAGTACATTAGTTAGTGGCTGAGCCTCAAGAAGAGGCCCAATCTCCAGAATACCACTACAGTTGCTTACTCTGGGAAAGCACAGGACATGGAAAGAGAAGTTACTCTGAAGTCACAGGACCTGGGTTCAAATTTTACCTTTCTTGTTTACTGCTTATGTGACCTTACACAAGATGCTCAACCTCCTTGGACTTTAGTTCTTCATCTGTAAAATGAGGGGATTGGATTAATTAATTGTCCATTAAGGTACTTTCTGACTCTTAATCTATGACTGTATAACCACATTGCCTCTCTGATGATTAAACACGGCACTCCTGCGTTGTAACAAACGTAACGCCTGCACGACTGACTGGAAAATGGGGAAAAACATTAACGAATCACCACGTTGCAATAATGATAGCTAGCCTTCATATAGGTGCCAGGAACAGTGCTAAGTGCTTCGCAATCATTACCTCACTTGATTTTCATAACAACCCTGAGAGGTAAGTGCTATTATTATCCCCATTTTACAGATGAAGAAACTGAGATTAAGTGGTTTATCCAGGGTCACATCTGAGGCCAAATCTGGATCCCTAGATCCCTAATAGATCACTAAAGACCCAACGCCCTATCCACAGAGTCAGCTATTATTGTGGTAGAATATATTTGATTTCAGTATGGTAGATGATTTTTAAAAACTAATTCAACTGAATTAACCAGTCATCTGGATGTCACATAGACCCAACCTCACAGGAGGAATTGTGAACACAGATGTGAAGAGAATGATGCGACATCACTCAAAGCTAAAGAGTTCATTCAATGGCTTTTACAGTTAAAAGACAAGAACGTGGGACTCGACATCTAGGGATCTGGGTTTAACTCCTCAAACCTCAGTGGTTTCTCCTCTTTGGCCTTCCTTCATTCCCTCATTTTTTTTCAAATGGGGATAATAGCCCTCAAATGACCCGCATCACGGAAGTACTGTAAGGAAGTGCTTGGTAAACCCTAAAGCCCTCCACGAGCAATGGATATTATCATTTGGAATCAAAAGAATTGTTTTTTAAAAGGGAGGGGGCAAGGCCTCTTTCACTTACTGCCCCTTTGACGCTGGGGTAAAAAATTCCCTTCTCTGGTCCTCAGTTTCCTTATCTGTCAAATGAAAAACTTGGGCTGGCTGATCTTTGAGATATTCCATCATCGTCATCAACATCATTATCATCATTGCTAGCATTTATATAGTACTTTAAGGTTTGCAAATTATTACCTCATTTGATCCTCACAAGTATGAAAGGCAGTGATATTATCTCCATTTTACAGATGAGAAAACTGAGACAGAATTTGTGCTTGCCGTTGTTTCCATTGTTTTCAGGCATGTCTGACTCTCTGTGAACCTATTTGGGGTTTCCTTGGCAAAGATACTGGGGTGGTTTGCCATTTGCTTCTCCAGCTCATTTGACAGATGAGGAAACTGAGGCAAATAGAGTTAAGTGACTTGTCCAGGGTCACACAGCTAGTAAGTGTCTGAGGCCATATTTGAACCCAGGTTTTCTTAGGTCCAATGCTCTACCCCACTGGGCCACCTAGGCACTCTAATTTTAAAATCCCATTATGCCATAGGAGATACTTCATAGCTTCCAAGCTAAAGCACTTTGCTGGATAGTCAGCTGGGCTCAGCCAACCTGGCATGTGACCTTGGCTATGGCGCTAACCCCTCCTAGATCATCAGTCTTTCCCAACTGCAACGTGGGCATAAAGTGACCTCTCCCTTGTTACAGCCCATAGGGAGGAGTGAAAGCCCAGAAGAGAAAGTGTTTGGAGGGCCTAAGATGTAAGGTGAGTGAAATCCTAGTAAGATGAGTGGTCAAAAAACATGTGTTTTGCTCTCCTTTAGGAGCTTAAAGTGTGATGAGTGATTACTTGAGGGTTTTCTCCCTAATAAGTGAGTTTTCTCTATGGATCAATATGCAATTAGATCTTGCCACTGACATGCAGGGACACCCTGTCCTCTTCCTGAGGCAGGGGATGACAGTGATGTTTCATGACACCATAGAATTAGCATCAGGTACAACTATTCATGTTGCCTTTGGAATCATGTTGTGTGGAGATGACAGGTTCTTACGAAAGTTTGAAGAAGGAGCAAAAATTCTTTGACTTGATTGAGCCCTTAACAATGTGACTTCTCCTCCCCTCTCCTATTTTATAACACAAAAACATGTCAGCACCATGGAAAAGACCATCTTGCTATGTGTGACTCAAACTCTTCCTCCATGAAGCTTGGCTCTGTATTTAGAGACTGTGCCACAAAATTTAGTACTGGACCACCTGTTTCAATGTGAATTTCTCATCTTCTTCACTAGACTGAAAACTCCCTGAGGGCAGGGACCATTTTACTGCCTTCTATTTATTTCTATAACATAGCCTTATATAGTGCAGAGCACATGGTATATACTCAATGACACTCCTTAACCTGGCTTGACTTTAACTCCCAAGAGCTTCTACCAATGACCTTGCTTATATATTCAAAGAGATGGCACTTTACTGTGGAAAGACAATGGATTTAGGACCTGCATTTGAATCTCTGCCACTTACTAGTTTAAGGACCTTGGGCAGTTACTTTCCCTCTCTAGGCCTCAATTTCTTTATCTGTAAAACAGAGGTAATAATACTTGTGCCATGTACTATATAAGCAAATTATAAGGAGAAAATGAGAAATTGTTTGGAAAAAAGTCTAAAAATGGCAAAGCACTACACATGTGAGTTATTATAGTTATTCTTAATATAGATTAGAGAGCTAGAGGGTACCTTAGTACCTTTAAAAATGACAAAACTCTAATTATTAGTTATTATTATCATCACTGCTGTTGTTGTTGGGAACTGGAGAACTAGGAGGGACCTTGGTGGACAATGAGTCCGACTCCAAACATGATCCCACCCCTTCCTCGGACATTCTCTATTCTTCATGCAGGTGAGAACACCCACAAACCTTATTTTGAGTTTATAACACTGAAGAATTTTATTACAAACTGATATGAGGCACAGATAATGTCATGGTGGGTCAATGACAAGCTAAGTGAGTCAGACTTGTGCACTGATGAGAATACTAGCCTAAAACATCAGAAGACCTGGTTTAGCAAAATCTCAGGTATAAACCTACGGTTCAACTTTGACCAAGTTCCTCCCCCTCCCTAGATCTTGGTTTCCCAGTTTCACAGAATCATAGCTCTAGAGTTGGAAGGGATATTAGAAGTCACTTAGCCTCACCCTCTTGTTTGACAGATAAACTGACTTGGGCCTGAAGAGGGTAAGTGATTTTCCCAAGGTCACAACTTCTGACTAGGAGAACAGAGATTCAAACTCAGGTCTTCTGATTCCAGATCCAGTACTCTTCCCCCTGCACCAAACTGCCTAGGAGATCTCTACACCTCTTTTAATCCCTGACAATTTTCCAGCCCAGTTCCCCAGCCATCCTCCTCACTTTATTTGACATCTCCTGGATGGGCATTTGCATGTGGGGGTGGGGGGAGGAGGAGGGTAACAGCAATAATCAGCTAAGTGGTCAGTAGGCATTTTACATCATTTCCAACAATTAGGGAGTTGGGGAGGGAAGTATCAATGGAAGAGGGAAAAGGAGGATGGGTAAAATATCCAGGATGTCTTCTGTCACTCTCATATGTAGTATGGAAGTTAATAAGAGGGTGTGGGCCTGAAATCCTTGTAGTGACTTGAAGACACAGAGTAGTAACATTAACTTGTGTTGTTATAGTGCCCTCTGGTCTGATAAAGCTTTCATCGCCCAACTTCTGTTATTCCCATTTTACAGGAAGAGAAACTGAGGCTCAAAGGTCACAGGACTTGCCGAGGAAAAAATACAACCAATAAATATGCGAATCAGGACTCAAACAGGACTTCTGATTCTAGGATGAACATTTTTTTTTTTAAATTACAGGATGCAGCATGGCGGTATGTATCGTTTTGATTTTTTTTCCTAAATGTTGACTTTATTGTCAGCCTCTGCCCTTTTCTTTCCCTAGAACCAGAGGCCAACATCTATGTGAATCAATTTATAATGTATAATACATCATGTTGTTTCCTTAACTGTTCCACCCCCTAAGATACTCACAATGGAGGGTCTTTGAGCAAGACACCGTGAAGCTACAATAGATTTGAGGTGAAGGCATTGGACTGTCCCTGTTCAGTCATTTTTCAGTTGTGTCCAATTCTTTGTGTGACTCTGTTTGGGGACTAGATGTCCTCCAAGCCCCTTTCCAGCTTTGAATCTGTGATCTCTCAAGGAATCTGTACTATTTTAAGGAGTTCAAATCCTGGCCCCACTGACAACAAGCTGGGACATTGGGCAATTCTCTGAACCTTTCCAAGCCTCAGTTAATTTATCTGTAGAACGTGGAGGTGGAACTTCAGTTGTGTCTAAGATTATTTCCATTTCTAAATTCTCTAACAAGCCCCCTAGGCCTAGTTAGGTCCCTTCCCGCTTTCACATTCCTGAATTCTCATTACTACCAGAAAGAGTTAATGTTCCATAGTCAGTCTCCACCAGGGACTATGGTAGAATAATATAATCTGTGAAGTTGATCAGGGCAACCAAAGTGAGAAATGAATGGGGGTGGAAGAGGTGGGGAACCGGAGGGTGTGGGGTAGAGAAGAAATAATCATGTGTTCCAAAGTCTAATGTCTTAACTTGAAAGTCCCCCCCCCAACTTTGCCTGCAGTTAATATCTGCTGAGGTTCACAGGCTGAGGCCAGAGGGAAAGGGGCGCTTCTGAGAAAAGCAGAGGAGTTGGCTAGAGCTGGGCAGCTCCTGGGCCAATATCTGGAATGAGCTCTAACAAGAGCCCCCCAAAGAAACAGGATTTCTTTCTCCCACACAGGGTATGAGTCCCTAGCATGCAGAGCAACAGCTCTAACCTTCTCTTGTCTTGTTTCAGCCCCAGAAGCATGTTCCCCAGCCCCCTTTCGGCTGCTGTCACATTGACTTAGTTCTGCCCCATGGTCACTTTATCATTTGATCCTGTGGGATTTGGGATATTAAATTGCTGATCAGGGCAAACTTTACATGATCTGCCCTGGAACATATTTCCCCTGCAAGAGTGTGTGTGTGTGTGTGTGTGTGTGTGTGTGTGTGTGTGTGTATCTATATATCTCCATTCCTCTACTGCTTTGGCTCTGGGCTTTGTTTATCTCTCTGCAGATTTTCAGTTTCAGTTTTGTTCTTCCTACAGGAATCCACAACCCCCGTTAACATTTGGGTGAGCATTTTCCGGGCACTCTAATAAATTGCAACCTCAGACTTAATGGTTGCTTTTGCTTCAGGCCAGTGATTAAACATTTTAATAGTGTAGCAAACTTATCAACAGACTTTTTTTTTAACCATGAAAAGATTTTATCCTCCTGGCTTGTGACTTAGAGCATTTTATAAGTGGGGTCAAGAACTTATCGTAGACTCTGAAGCAGCATGGTACAGTGGAAGGAGCATAGGATTGAGGGTCCGAGGATCTGGATTCAAACCTTCAATCTACCACTTCTGTCCTTTTGTGACATTGGTCAAGGCACTTCTCTATGAGTCTCTGTTTTCTCATCTACAAAATGCGAAGCTTGACAGCATAGTGGACAGTACCAGACCTGAAATCAGGAAGACTCCTCTTCCTGAGTTCAAATCCAGCCTCAGATACTTATTAGCTGTGTGACCCTGGGCAAGTCACTTAACCCTGTTTGCCTGGGTTTCCTCATCTATCAAATGAGCCGGTGAAGGAAATGGCAAATCCTCCAGTATCTCTGCCAAGAAAACCCTAAATAGGGTCATGAAAAGTTGGACACAACTGAAAAGCGAATGAATAACAAAATGGTGGGGGAGGGAAGGAAGGCTAGGTGAAATGACCTCTGAGGTTCCTCCAGCTCTAAATCTAAAATACTGAAGCTTGAATTTGGGTTGGGCTAACAACTTCAAACTGTTTCTTCGGTTTATATTTCATCCTATTTTGGAAACCTGAAGGTATAATGGTATCCCTGCTTTACCTAAACTGGTCAATAAACAGTGCTCAAGAGGTTTTTAATCCAGATATTAAACATATCCATATTATCACTTCAATGAGATTTGGTCATCTTCCAAACTCTCTGCAGCTCACATGCGCTATTGAAAATAAACCTACCCCGAAGGCTTAATCATTTTAAATATTATTAAGACTAATGTTATCATTTAAGCAGCTTCGGAGATGAGCCAACTAGAGACACCAGGTAGTGATGGAAACAAGAGAGCTCCAGATTATCCTTCATGAAAATCATTTTCTGCAATGATCAGCTCTAATATGTCATTTAGATGCTTATTTAAGACTTATAATATTGAACAAATATTGATGCCTTCAACAGGACTGAAACATCAATGCAGCAATTAACCAAGAGCCAACAGCAGCCACTCTGAACTAATGCAGGCGAATGCTGAACTTTGGTCTAAGATCCAGGCAGTGGTTACATGGGAAAGAAAAGAAGAGGAAAATTAAGGAGTATGTTATTCTCTTACCCAGCAGTTCTCAGATGTTTTGGTCTCAGGGCCCCTTTATAGTCTTAAAAAATATTGAAGATTCCAAAGAGCTTTCGTTATGTGGGTTTTATCCATTGATACTTACCATATTAGAAGTTAAAACTGATAACATTTTTAAATATTTACTCATTTAAAATGATAATAATAAACCCACTGTGTGTTACTATAAACAACATTTCATGAAAATAACTGTATTTTCCAAAGCCAAAAAAAAATTAATGAGAAGAGTGGTATCATTGTACATATTTTTGCAAATGTCTTTAATGTCTCTTTAATCTCTTAATAGAAGACAGCTGGATCCTCATATCTGTTTCTGCATTCAATCTGTTATGATATGTTGTTCTGGGTGCAGTAGATGAAGAAAATTCAGCCTCATACAGATGTGCAGATGGGAAAAAAAGTATTTTAAAGAGTAAATGACATCTCAGAACTATTAAGAAAATGTTTCGACCTCTTCAAGCCCCTAAGAAATCTTGGGGACCCCCAAGGATCTGCAAGCAACACTTTGAGAACCACTGCTCTTATCTATACCCAGAAGTTGGTCTGAGTTCCCTCTTAGCAAATATTTATTATTGGAACCTAATTATGGTAAGTCCTGTGCCAAGTGGAGACAGAGCTACAAAGACAAGGCACAGCTCTTATTCTCAAATTGCTCATAATCTAGGAAAAGATTGACTGACTTTGGAGGAGGAATATCTCCCTACCAATGCAGAGAAGTGCTGCCCTTCAGCTTTCTTAGATGTCTGGGGAAGGAGAAATAAGAGATGAAAATGACAAGTCACCTTTCTATAGCACTTTAACATTTACAAAGCACTTTTTTCTTCACCATCCCCCTGAGATGTAGGTAGCGCAAATATCATTAACCCCATTTTACAGATGTAGCAAATGATTCTCAAGACATCCCTCTGGGTGGCTACCATCGTCTCCATTTTATCAGTAAAGAAACTAAAGCAGAGAGGTTAAGTGACTTGTCCAGGGACTCATCAGCTAGCAAGTATTGGAGGCAGGATTTGAACTCCTGTCTTCCTGACTCCAGGCCCTCTATCTCCTATACCACCTACTTGCTAATCAAAAGGGTATGAAAATACAGAAAAGTCCTTCTGGATAAAAGGAATATTGAAGTATTATTTCACAAAGGAAGAGGCATTTGAGCTTGGTCTTGAAAGATAAGAGAGGATTTCAATGGACAAAAAAATCAAGTTCATGTTCAATTGAGGGAATGGTGTTTTCAGTTGTTTTTCATTCCTAGCTGACTCATTGTAACACTGTTTGGGGTTTTCTTGGCAAAGATACTGGAGTAATTTGCCATTTCCTACTCCAGCTCATTTTACAGATGAGGAAACTGAGGCAAACAGGGTTAAGTGACTTGCCCAGGGTCACGGAGCTAATAAGTATCTGAGGCCAGGCTTGAATTCAGGTGTTCCCGACTCCAGGCCCAGCACTCTATCCACTGCACCCCCCAGCTGCCCAGCAATACCCATATTGCTTTGCTAGCACCCCCATTAGAGAGTTTTCCTCAAATCAAAGATTATATATCTTCCATTAGACCAGAAAGAAAGGACTGTAACTCCCCTCTCAAGCAGGGTACCCACCAAGAATAGAGACCATGTTTCTTCCCTATGTGGGGCACTGTGCCCAATAGGTCAGTTGAGTAGTCTGCCTACATAGAAAGGCCCAGAAAAGCAATTTAGGCTTACTTCTGACCCCATGCTGACTGTATATCTCAGTTCTAGTAGCTAAGTCCTTGTTTTGTTGATTGTGACCACCTCCCCATCCCCAACTGTGTACCCTAATCCTAACAACTGGGTCCCTGTCACGTTCTCCCAGACTCAAGAACCTACCCTGAAACCTGGCATCTGATCCCCTTCCCTCCCCACCCCAGTGCCCCAGCCTTTAGGGCTGAATGCCTGCCTTTCTTTTAACAGTCCCTTAGAGGAGTGGCTGGCCCACAACACTCCAGGGTTGAACCCTGGACCAGATTCAAATGTAATTGAGAAATATTTAACAGTATAAATAAAATTACAATACAACTTGGGTAATGTTGATTTGTGGTTTTCTAGCAGGGATCTTTCTGTACGTTTTAGTGACCCCCATTTCTATTTGAATTTGACATCACTAGACTAGAGAGCTAAGATCCAGGCTATTCTCTGTGCTGGGTCCTTGAATCTTATGCCAGTCCTATGACTTGCCTGCCTGGACCTCCATTACTACTGATCACTTGTTGCCCCTGTTTATTATTATTATCAAGATACTTCCCTGCTAAAGCCCTCTCAGTGTATCTTCAGTGCCCTTTGAGAGGTCCCTGAGGTAGCTGTTAGCTTCACCAAAAGTTAGAGAAATAAGAGACAGATGGGAACTTAGAGGCCGTAATGCCACAAACTCTTCATTGTAGAAAGAAGGAAATTGAGGACTCTGAAGGGTATAAACCATGGAATCTTCAATTTCTGGAGTTTGCATTTAGCCCAATCTATGTGTGAACAAGAATCCCTCTATAACATTTCCTATGCATGATCACCCAGCCTCTGCTTAAAGATTTCTAATGATGGGGAACTCACTGTCTCTTAAAGTAGCCACTTTGGGATGACTCTGTTGAAAAAATTCATCTGTCTGTGACTAGTCTAAGACCACACAGTTTCAATAGCTCATAGTTCTACAGGACTTTAAAGTTTGCAACATACTTTATGCCTTAACTGAGGTTGTTGGTAGCAATTCAGTTCATGTTTTTCGGCCATGTCCAATTCTTTGTGTCCCCATTTGAGATTTTCTTGGCAAAGATACTGGAATGGTTTGCCATTTCCTTCTCCAGCTCATTTTACAGATAAGGAAACTGAGGCAAACAGAGTTAAGTAACTTGCCCAGGGTCACACAGCTAGTAAGTGACTGAGGCCAGATTTGAACTCAGGAAGAGGAATCTTCCCGATTCCAGACCCAGCACTCTATCTACTAGACCACCTATCTGTCCTGCTGGTAGCAAAGTCAGTACTAAAATTGAACCCTTCTGACTCCTGGCCTTGGAGTTCTCTGACATTCCTCTCTTTCATCTGGAGGAAAGAATTTCAATGCCCTCTCTCCTTCCCTCCTCTTCTCTCTATCTCTTCCTTCCTCTCATGAGCCTACCTTGGGCAGGCACATGGCATGCAAGTGGTTATTTAAAAGAACATGCTTAGAAAAATTATGAGAATACATTTTCTTAAATAAATAAATTGTGAAACCTGGATAAAAGGCCCTAAATGTGGGAACAAAGGAGGCCAAAAAGGGCAGCACAGCTAGGAGGAAGGCAGGCAAGTAGGCAGGGCGAGTGGGGGTCGCATGTGTTTGATTAGGCTGCTCCCTTGCTTTGATTAGGTTTGGCAAACGCAAACCCTGTCTCATTACTAGTCATTTTTACCTGCTGGATTTGCATATACATATGATATCTGTTATACTAATTATATCTATTTTCACAGGTACAGAAAGACATACCCCAGAGTTGGGGTGCCCATTAGCAGATCACACAGGACTATGCAGCTGTGTTTTGATTAGAAGAAAAGGTTCTTTGGCATCCGAGAACTGAAATCACCTTTTAGGGTATGACAAGCGCAGCCGAGCATCTCGCAAGTGAAAATCAAGGGTTTCTCCAAGGAAGGAGAGAGAACACCGACCACAAAGAATTAAAAGTAGAATAACCTTTAATGGTTTCAACTGCGAAAACTCAATCATGCTTATTGCCTGGCATGGGTGCAAAGCCATCAATCGTATTGGCCTGGAATCACACCATTCTAGAAGCCCTGGATTCCCCAGGGCAGTGCTGCCCACTCCCAAGTGTTTAGGGATGAGGGAGGGAGGGATCTCAGGAGTATTCCCATACACAGCCCCTCCCCCCATCATTTTATTTTTCAGATTGGTCTGAGCTCAGTTAGTGTTACAAGGGGAAGATGAGACACAGTGGAAGTAGGGGACAAATCTGAAAAGTCCTAGAGCTGGATGACGGGTTACTTCTCTATGTATTCTGCATTGAAAAACATGAATGCAAATTATATGCAAATCACTGAATGCTATTTTTACAGCCCATGGTTCCGAAGCTTTGTATGTTAAGGCTATTGGTTCTTCTGTTTATACCCACTTGACTGTGGATTTGTACCTAAGAGTCCCTGCAACCTCTTTCCAAAGCATTCCCACGACTCAAATATTGTTTATTGGTTGTCATGGACATTAGCCAACTAGGGGACATTATCTACAGCATATAGAGAACCACAGACTGTTAGTAGCCAGAATGCTAGAACTTGAAGGGGCCTCCAGTTGAACACCCGGAAACCAAGACCCCAAAGTGTTATACAATTTTCTTAAGATCATGCAATTAGGGAGTGACAGATCCCAGGTCTCTTCACTAATTTCAGTGTTCTTTCCACTATGCTATAAACTGCCCCCTCAAAGCTGGTGGAGACATTAGAAACCATCTGAATAGAACTCATTTCAAATAGGAGAAAACAGACTCAGAGAGATAAGTGACTTGCCGTATAGAGAGGAGCAGGGCTAGACTATACCTGTAGAACAGACTGTATACAGCCTCTGGACAGATTGTTAGGAAGTGAAGCAATATGTGCAGAGATTAAAGTGACTGCTTGCCCCTATACCCTGCCTCTGAAAAAGTGCATCACCTTCTTACAAAAGACACTCTGAAACTCCACCAAGAAAACCAAAACAAACTGGGAAAGGAAGAAGGCAAATATTTGGTTCACTTCATTCTTATTTCCTGATTTCCTTTTGAGTTCACCCCAAAGTACATTTTCCAAAAGTGCTGCCCCTATTTTCACTGTGTCTCTGGAAGGATTTGCTGGTCTAGCTCTGTGAAATGGGACCCAATTGTATAAATAATGTAGTGGAATGAGCACTGGACATTTGGTTTAGAGGACATGGGTTCAAATCCTGGCACTGCTATTTACTTGTGTAACATTGGGAACATCACTTTCCCACTTGGCCTTCTATTTCCCAAATGATAATAAAGATAATGGACATTTATAGTTACTTTCAAAGTGTGCAAAACATTTTACATTATTGGAATGGCAGGAAGGGGATTAGCTTTAGACTCTGAGAACCCAGTTCAAATCCTGGCTCTACTACTTATTACTTGTATGACCTTGGTTTCTTCATTTGGAAGATGAGAAGTTTGGACCAACACTTTACAGCCAAGGCAGGGCTATCTTTTTTGTGCCATAGACCTCTTTGGAAATCTGGTGAAACCTATGGACTCCTTCTTAAAATATTCTTCTGTTGCCTGCATTTGTAATTGAAAGATGTCCTAAACTTAGGTTAGAGGTTAGTGAAAAATATGGATGTATTTTTTCCCATCCAGATTCATGGGGCCCCTGAAATCAATCCATGGACCCCTGGAGGTCTGTGGAACTCAGGACATGCATTCATGTTCCAAGCTCTTCCGGCTCTAAATCTATGTTCCCATCATGTGATTTCACCCATACAACATGCCAATGAGATTGCTATTTTAGATATTATTAACTCCATTTCTCATGTGAGGAAACTTAAGTTCAGAAAAGAGGAGTCTTTATATACATATACACACATATGTGTATATATATGTGTGTGTGTGTGTGCGCGCACAAATATGTGCATATGTGTGTATACACGTACATATATGTATGTCTTCATATAAATGTATGTATATATCTAAATATATGTGTGTATACATATGTAGTTGCACAGCTATTAGTAGTTTCAGAAGGGAGATTGGAATCCAGGTTTTCCTTTCTCCAAGTCCAACTATCTGTCTGCTATGCTATACTCCTTCTCTGTAAGAGAGAGACAGACAGAGAGTAAGTGTAAGTTGGCTTAGATGACCTAAATGTCTCTTCTGAGTCCATCGTCCTACAACCCTATGTCATAACTCCAAGAAGAAGCCTGGGGAGGCAGCCACAGGGAGCCCTTGTAGGTGGGACCCCCTCCTTCTCTATTATCCTTCCCTATTGACAGAACAGACTCCTCTCATGTTCTAGTCTGTCTGCTCTGCTACAGACCTAGGTCAGACTCTCTCTCTGGCCCTTTGAACTCTAGTGGGACCCTGTCTGGAGTGGAAAGGCAGAACAATTTTTTTTTAATTTAACAGCCTCTGCTAAACATACACTACCTTTTCAGGGCCCACTAGGACAAATTTCCTTGTCCAGGTTTGTTTTCCCAGTTTGGCAACACTCCGTATGGAAACTGTGATGCAAAGGCTGGATTACCATGGGTTGGATCTGTTGTAGAAAACATTGATGCTTGGAACAGTTTGGATCTGAGAGCCTCTAGGGTGTCTTCTACTTGAGGTGTGATTATGTGAGTATGACAAGTTAATCTCATGCCCTTTGTCTCTCTTGTTTCTTCACCTGTCACCTCTCATCAAACACTTGAAGCCTGAAACCTGGATGATTTAGCAAATAAGAAATATGAGGCCTTGAAAGGTGGAGAGGCTTGCCCAAGATGGGGGATTAGTGACCTTACATATAGTTCAATGGCCATTTTGCTGGAAGCTGACTCCAATGATCTCAGCAACACTTTTGTTTCTACATAGTCCCATATATTTGAAATACCACCCTCTTTAAAATAAGGGGGAACTAAAACTGGCTGAGTAAGATTCTGTTTTGGATTAGAAAGGATGGGACTGGTCCAAGTTTATTCCCTCCAATGGCCAACAAGTCTATTCTCCTTCAGACATCTCTTCTCCTCTGCTAACTTCCTTCTATCTTTTTTTGGTTGCACCTTAAGAATCTATGATCACAAATTCCAACACAGTGAATATTTATTCTGTGTGCAATAATATCCATGTGCTAATGTTGGGAGACGTAAGATGTGTAGATCAGACATGGTCCCTGCTTTCATGGAACTTACACTCCGGCAGCGAGATAAGACACATGCACAGATAACTGTAATATACAGAATTCCATGATAAGTGCATTAGAGAAATGCAAAACAATGTGCAATGTGAGGTCTGAGAGAGGTCATTAATAATCAGGGAAATCAGATTGTTTGTCTTTTGTTCTGGAAGAAGACCATGACATCAGGAAGGCAATGCCATGACTTGAAAGTGAATTGGATTTAAGAGGGGGGGGGGGGGCGCTGTGCAAAGCCACCAGCCTTATTTTCTCCTGCAGAGCCATCTGGGTCCAGTGGCAAGATATAGATCAGGATGACTGGAGATGGCCCCCTTGGTATCTGCAGTGCTTGGCACAGTACCTGCCACACACTAGGCACTTAACAAATGCTTACTGACTGACTAGGGTAGGAGGATCTGGACTGGAGAACGAGCAAAGCAGAAATTAAGGAGGGAGTAGGGAGAGGAGGGCTGAAAATTCTCGGGATCCTTTTGAAGTTTTTCAGGGGAATCAGGAGAGGCTTTCGGGAGGAGGTAGCAGCATTCCAGATGGGCAGGAATTCAACAGGTGCAGGTAGAAAAAGAAGAACAAATAAAGAAAAGTCTGAGCAAAGGCATGGGGACATAAAGGCACAGTGTGGGATGTATGGAGAACAGAGAATAATCCACATTGGCTGGAGCACAGAGTATTTGGTGGAACGGAGCCCTATTAGGTAAGGCTGTAAAGGTGAGTTGTTGACAGTTCACTTATATATAAAAGAGACAAAAAGCTTCAATGAAATTAAATTGTCCAGATCAGCAAACCTATTCAGAATCATACAATTTATATTTAATTATATGCATAACGCCTTATCAGAGTGGTAAGGTAGTGGAGTCTAGAGTGCCAGGTCTACAGTCAGGAAGACCTAAGTTCTAATCTGGCTTCAGATACTTACTAGTGTGACCCTAGGCAAGTCACTTACCCTGTTTGCCACAGTTTCCTCATTTATCAATTGAGCTGGAGAAGGAAATGGCAAACCACTCCAGCATCTTTGCCAAGAAAACCCCAAATAAGTTCACAAAGAACTGGATACGAAAAACTAATGAACAACTTAATGTTTTATGTTATCTACTGTGTGTATATTTTCTATTCACTTTTCCTCCAATAGAACGGAAACTTTCTGAAGGCAGGGACTCTGTGTGTGTGTGTGCGCGGGCGCGCTTGCGCGCGCGCGCGTGTGTGTGTGTGTGTGTGTGTGTAACTCCACAGCCTAGCACTGGGTCTATTGATTACTAGACAATCAATAAATGCTTATTGAATGAATTAACAAATAGTTCTGCATAAGGTATCATCCATTCAGGGATTTTTAACAACATGAGGGTGGGGGAAGGAGTGTAGTTCACATCAAAAGGAAAAAGCAGGGATCACATTCCTCATATTCCTGTTAAGAAAACTGAGGCACAGAAAGAGTGAACAACTTACCCAAAGTCACACAGCACAGAGACCATTTTTTTTTCTTTCCCAGTAAATATTGTTTAGAGAGGAAGCTTTGGTGTAATGGAGACATGCTCTGTGATCCCACGTAAGCTCTGCCCCCTCACAGCGCTCAGCTCTCTAGGACTGTACTCTGCCAAGGTGTCTGTCTCCGCTGGCAAAGGGAGATTCCTCATCTGAGAGTTGTCCAGATCAACAAAATTACAAGTTTAATATCCAACTATTATTTTCAAATATCAGAGCCATCCAAAAAATGTCCTCTAAATAGGTTAGTTTTCAAATTCCTCTGTCTCATCATCACATTTATTTAGTGTTTTAAGGTTTATAAATTACCTTCCTTAAAATACTCCAATGAAGTAATAGTTCAAGTATTCATATCATCCTCATTTTCAGCTGGAGAAACTGAGGCTCAGAGGTACATAGTGACTTATCCAGGTCACAGTTATTATCACAGCTAATAACAAGCCCCCCCCCCAATGTGGGACTGAAGGACTGAAGGGGCAGAGCCTGACCCTATTCCAGAATCCCAATCCAGAATTGCATCAGAGGACAAAGTCTGGCGACCATTAGGATACTGTTATTGAATGAATGACAAGACATCATAATGCAGATACATATAACAATGGTGGAAGGCTGGTTGTTGGTAGAGACAGGGCACAGACACAAGGATGTCAGGCTAGGACATTCCATTCAGGATGATGATTTTTGTCTTGGTGTCCCAGCCTAAAATTGCTGGAGGGGCCAGGGCCAAGAAGTTATAATTAGCCAAGTTTGCTGACTATCTTACTCCAAGTCAAGGAATAAGAGTTCAATGTGGCTGGCTACTCACAGCTCACGACTCCCACTCCCATTTTGAAGTGAGGGACTAGAGTGATAGTAACTCCAGCAATTGCAAAGCCCAGAGAAGATGGAAAGAGATAACCAGAAGGAAAACCTTCACCAACCATTCCTGTGTGTGTGTGTGTGTGTGTGTGTGTGTGTGTGTGTGTGTGTGTGAGAGAGAGAGAGAGAGAGAGAGAGAGAGAGAGCAAATGGAAAATATCTCCTAATACAATTAAATACTAAAATTTAAAAGAACCCCAAGAGAAAATTCCAGAACCAAATATTGACACAATAATTGCCAGCAGAACTCTCCCCCTCCCCAAAAAAGTAAAAAACTAATATAGACATAAAATTCATACCTAGCTCTTCACTCCAAGTTTGCTATATTACATTGTCTCTCCTACCAACTATATTCCCAATTAACTTTCCTTTGGCTCCCTTGAGCCCTCTGCCTACCCAACCCCCCACATTCCCCTGGACCCCCCAAAAAACACAACTCTGTCTAAAATTAGAAAAACTTCCAGTTGGCCAAGAAAATAGAACTCCCCTGTTCAAAGGCTTACTTTGACCTTGAAGTAACATGATGGAAGGGGATAGAAATTCTCCTACTGAACAAAATACAAATCTGTCTTTTTTTGGCTCCTAGGACTAGATCATGCTATAACTTATATATCTGGCTTCCTATTTAACTTCTCAAAAATTCTTTGAACTGCTTCATTGTATTTTATGCCCTGGTTTTTATCTTGATGACTCTGCCAGAAAGTTCAGCAAACTTACATCTCAAAGACCCAGAGTGTCTTGTTATTTTCATCCTCCTGGAAGCCACAGCAGACTTTGAGACCAAAGTACCTAGTTAGCTCACCTTGAACAAGTATCCCAAAGTCAGTCAGCCTTGTATTTGTCTGGATTTTATTCTCTTTGACACAGAATCAGTGTTGACCAGCTTCTCCTCAACTTTGTCCTTCACCCCACCCTCACTAGCTGTGTCATTTCCACATCCCTCTTCCCTTCTAGTCTTCTCTGACATTAAGTTCTAGATAGGAATCTCTCCTACAGTTAGGTATAGAGTCTACAGGATGGCTTCAGTTCACCATGTCTGGGCACATGCACATTGTAACAGAGGTCATGCATGAAAGAATCATAGTGTAAAGGTGAGAGTTGCCTGAATCAATCAATCAAACCACCCCACTTAGCTGTGATACCTTTATCAGATGAAAACACCTCCATTGAGTCAATGGAAAAAGCAGAGGTGTGAACTAAGTGTGACCAGGGCCTAGACACTTGTATTGAATCAATCAATCAAAGGCTTTGAGTCCTTCAAAGTGATGGGATGAATTTTGGACTGACAGTTACTCATAAAATCTATCCAGATTAGTTGAAGAGACTTTGCCAGGCATTATGGGACTTGTATAAAAACAGCAAACTAGTTTAGAATCAGGAATTCAAGCATTTGTCAGCACAGAGGAGAGTCGATCTAGCTAACCCTCTGGAAAGGAACTGTTTTAGGGGTGGGGGCAGAGGAGAAGAGCCTCATGCTTGACTTCAGCCTCTAAGCTCCCCTTGAGCAGAGGAGAACTTTGTGAATATCAGAGTGTCATTAGATGCGGATTTCTTATTAGTGTCCTAGCGGTATCACTGAGGCAGTAGTAGAAGCTAGTGACAGTGTCTACATGGAAAACCAAGAATAAACTAGACACGTTAAAAAGAAACAGCTACAAGATTCTACAAGAAGCACTGCAGAAAAGCTATGCCCTGCTTAAGGAAACCTCCATTAGTACCTCATGATGGGGAGAAAAAGACTTCCAGAAATCAGGATCTAGGAGTTACCTCTTAGCCAGGACCTCTGAGGTTTCTAAGCTTAACCCACTTTCTCCTGGACTTCATAAGGTTTTTTCTTTGCAGAGGAAATCTTAAATCAACAATTTTTATTATTGCACTTCCATAAATACCTTCTCTCTAAAAGTTAACTGCACAGCTAACTAACTGATATCTATTAATAATCTTAGGGAGAGGGACACAGGTAAAAGTTTACTATAGCATTAGAAAAACAGCCCCAATACCTTGGAGACTTGAAGGAACATGGTAGGATCCCTCTAGGGGTGCAGCTTGATAGTGTAAATGGAAAATGGCAAAGTAGCTCAGATCAAGTGCTATATCAGAGTCACAAATTTAGAGATACAAGAAACTTTTAAGATCATTGAATCTAACCTCTTCATTTTACAGTTGAAGAAATGGAAACCCAAACATGTTAAGTGGTTTGAACCCAGTTCCTCTACCTCCAAGTCCAGTGTTCTTTCCATTGCACCAAAAAGCCACCCAAGGCAGACATAATTTGGAATCTTCCTGAGGAAGCAGATAGAATCTCAGTATGTGGAGAAACCTCAGAGATCATTTAATCCAACTGTCTACATCACACCTCATAAAAAGTCATCCAAATTCAAAGACCTCCCAGGAGGAAGAACTACTCATCACCATTTTCTGAGGCTGCCCATTTCTTACCAAATAATCCTTGCCAAACTAAAACAACTCACGGAAGGAAGGAAGGAAGGAAGGAAGGAAGGAAGGAAGGAAGGAAGGAAGAATAAAGAGGAAGAGAAGAAGAAAGAGAGAGAAAGGAAGATAGGAAGAAAAAGGAAGGAAGGAAAATTGATAATTAAGGAGGGCTGAAAAAATTCCAATAATAAGAACCTATCCCCATTCATAGAATGTAAGAGCTTGAAAAGACAATGGACATTTATTGAGCAGTGGCCATGAAATCAGGATATGTGCCCTTCCCCTCCCTCCCACGCTTACTTGCTGTGTGATCTTAGCAAAGTTTTTAAGCTCTCTGAGTCTGTTTCCTCCTCAGCAAAGCTGAATAAAAAGCACTTGCACCACCTACCTTGGAGGGTTGCAGGAGTTAAACAAACAAACAAACAAACAAACAAACAAACAAACAAACCTTAAGTGCTCTAGAAATGTGAGTTACCCTTATTAGTTCAACTCCTTTACTTTAGAGGGGAGGAAATTGAGGCCCTTCAGCGGTACTTTGCCCAACATCACACAAGTAGCCAATAGCAGATCCAGAGGATGGGGGTAGAGGATATAAATAGCCACCATTTTCCAACCTCTCTTGCTGGAAAGAAGCAGAGCTGAATCCTTCTCAGGGATTTTACATCTCATATCTGAGAAAGGGGTTTAATGTGTGATCTTTTCTCAGGTCATCTCACTGCCCACTCATCTCTACCTCTTTTCTCTCTGGAGATTTAGACAATTAGCTCATTTTTTTTTATCCTACAAACAATGCAATGGTCCTTAGATCTCTGTGGGCCATTTTGTTTTTGTTTTTTACTGTACCATACTATCTATGTATTGTCATGCAACTTCTATAATTAGCACTGTACTAATCCTTGATGGGGACAGAAAGGACATGAAATGAGAATAAGATTTTATGTGCCCTTAAGGAATTCATAATCTAAGTGTTGTAATGCAGTGGATACAGTGCTTGATTTAGACTCAAGAAAACCCGAGTTCAGATTCTTCCTGACAGCTATGTGATCCTGGGCAAAGACCTTAACTGCTTTCAGCCTCAGTTTCCTCTTCTGTAAAATTAGTATGAAAACAATACTACCTTTCACTGGTTGTCATGAGGATAAAAATGAGATAACACATGTAAAATCCTTTAAAGCACTATATAAATGTTAACTAGTATTACTGTTATTCAACAAAGCAATACAGAACAGTAATTTAATTAAAGTATAGCATAGACTGTGTTATAAGAGTGTAGGAGAGAGGAAGATTGATAAAAACTGGAGTATATATTGAGGGAAAGCTTCGTGGAAGAAGTGAGATCAGCTGGGTCTTGAAGAATGGGTCAGATTGGGAAGGATGGAGGGCGAAGTAGGGTCCATCCTATGCAAAGATGGCAATAATATGAACAAAGGCATAGAAAGGAGTGATCAAGGATGTTGCAGAAAACAACTTAATTTGATGAAGACCTGAGTGTATATTAGAGAGGGAATTGGAAAGAGTCTAGAGAGGTGGAGAAGAAGGGTCCAGATTATGGAAGATTTTGAAAACCCAGGATGAGTATTTTAGACTCCAAATGATCATAGCTTTTATCTGTATAACATTCTGTCCAGGTTTCACAGACATACAACAATGAGGTCAGTACCACAGTTCTGTGAACCTTCAGTTTGGTGATCAGACTAATTAATACCTCTTCTCTCCCATATTTTCCTTCAGAGCTTCCCAAACACTGAGTTAACTCTGGCAATGCATGTATCAACCTCGTTATCAATGTGTACATCCCTGGAAAGTATTCTACCAAGGTAAGTGAAGTTATCCACAGCATTCAAAACTTCTCCATTTGCTGTAACCGATGGTTCCACATATGGAAGGTGTGGTGGTGGCTGATGGAGTACCTGTGTTTTCTTGGTGTTAATTGTTAGGCCAAAATTAGCACAAGCAGCAGAGAATCAATCCATACCTTGTTGCATCTCAGATTCAGAGGCTGCATTGACTGCACAATCATATGCAAGCAGAAAATCATGCACCAATACTCCCTCCACTTTGGTCTTGGATTGTAGCCTTTTCAAGTTGAAGAATTTACCATCAGTGTGGTAGCTGACCTTGATGCCCTGTTCATCTTCATTGAAAGTGTTTGACAACATGACTGAAAACATCATGCTAAAAAGCATGGGAGCAAGAACACATCTTTGTTTCACTCCATTGGTGATTGGGAAGGCACAAGACCATTGTCCATTATCTAGAACCCAGGCAAGCATGCCGTCATGAAAATGTCATACAATGCTGATGAACTTCTCTGGGCAACCAAATTTTGACAATTTTCCATAAGCCCTCATGACTAACAATATCAAAGGCCTTGGTCAGATCTACAAATATTGTATACAGACCTTTGTTCTGCTCCTGGCATTTCTCCTGGAGTTGTCAGGCAGCAAACACCATATCAACGGTCCCTTGGACCTTTCTGAAGCCACACTGGCTCTTAGGTAGATGATCATTTTCCAGATGAAGGATCAGCCTATCAAGGAGGACTCTGGCAAAAATCTTGCTAGCAATGACTAATAGAGAGACCCCGCCCCACACTGCTCCATGATTGCCACAGGACAACCTATTTCCTTTACCTTTATAGAGATGGACAGTGGAGGCATCCTTGAACTCCTGGGAGATAACCGCCTCTTGCCATATAACCTGGAAATTTTCAGGGAACTGCATCACTTCCATTTGAATTGTCTTGGGGAGATTCTGAAGATCACTTGGCAGGATAAGGTACCAGACACTGAGGTCCTTACTTGAACTAAACTACCAAGCATTCAAACTCTGCTTCAGAGAGCGCAACTCCGATAAGTTGGCCACATTGTTTGAATGCGAAATGTATGCTTGCCAAAAAGACTACTTTATGGAGAACTCACACAGGGCAAGCATTCACATGGTGGTCAGAAGAAGTGATACAAGGATACTTTTAAGGTCTCTCTCAGGAACTTTGGATTGGTTATGTAACATGGGAGATATTGGCACAGGACTGCTCAGCATGGTGTGCCCACATCAGAGAAGATGCTGTGCTCTATGAGCAAAGGAGAATTGAGACAGCTCAAAGGAAACACAGGATATGCAAGTTTGGAGTATCCACCCCAAATGTTCACATAGACTATTTGTGCCTGACCTGTGGTAGAGCATTCTGAGCTCATATTGGCCTGATCAGTCACAGTAAGATGCACTGAATCTTGACTGAAGCATACTGATGTCATTTTGGTCCCCTTCGAGAATGGACACTAACCAACCAGCCAACCAACCAACATGCTAATGTTTGCAAAGAACATTAACAGCCCTCCAAGGTAAGTAATGTACATATTATATCCATTCTGTAGATGAGGAAAGAGATGGAGAAACTAAATGATCACCCCCAAATTGCACAGCTAATAAATGTCCCTGTCAGAACCAAGATTTATACCTAATTCTCCTAACTCCAAACCAATGTTCTTTTCACTGTACCATCCTGAAAAAGAACACCATTGCAGGTTTTTGACCTGAGGATTGATATGCTGTGTTGGGGAAAAAGTGGCCTGGAAACTTTAGGCTTTATGGGATTAGAATAGGGAAAGCTCATCTCACTAAGGCCAAAGTATTCTATCAATTTAAAGTACAAATATGTTAAGGATTATGGTTCTACAACTATCTCTCAGATTCTACTGCTATCACTAAAATATTAGAATAGATAAATTCTTGTGATGAATATGAGAAAGTTGGGAAAAATTCTACCCCACCTTCACCACTAGATTTCCAGCTCTTCCTGGAGAACTCCAAACACCATCTCAAGACAAAGTTCTCAGTATCATAAGAGAAGACTGACATGATCCCTGTCATTTCCCTTCATGCCATGCTAGTGCTAGCTGTTTCAGCTTCTCTCTTGTCTCATTAAATATCCTACCTTCACTGAATCCTCCTTCTATGAACTGGCTCTCAGTCCCTTTCCTAAAGTGAGGGGTGCCTACTATGATCATTGTCATTGTGTTGGAGGTGGGACTAAGTCAAACAACTTGTTAAAGGATGTGTTGCAAAGTATAATTAGCACTGCAGCACTGATGGAATATAATTGGCAGAGACCCAATGCAGGGTGTCTGTGTAATGTATTTGTTTTGGCTAGAAACTGGACAGTGGCTAATGTCACAGCTGGGAAGAACAATTAGCAAATTCATGAATCAGAGTTCTGTTTACACTTCTGCTGTGAAGGAAAATCATTTGTTAGCTTAAGTAAGAACTTATGCCTTGATTACAGGTGTCATTATAGTCAAAATATTGACCAAACCCGGGACCCTGCTGCAAAGGCAAAATGTGTTAAATTCACACATACTTATAGAAATTCCAGCACATTACCAGGTACTGTTGGGCACTTATTGCTCTAATGAAGGTAGATCGGAGAGGGTTTTTTTAAATTCATCTTGACAACAGGAAGGTAAATAGAACCTTAATTATCTAAACCATAACTAGGAATTCCAGCACCTGGAATAAATTAGCTGAAGGAAAGGAGGGTTCTAAGGTATGACCACTCTTACACATGGTTGAGGTAGACTGGAGACAGAGGTCATGGGAATTGATGACGCTGAGGAACTGGGCAGCTGGGTATTCTAAGAGGGAAGGGAGTTGAAATGAAGAAAAATAATATGAGCCAGATATTGAACTTGTTGGGGAGGAAAGAGAATAACCTTGAAATCTGTAGGTGACAGTAATAAGGGTCTAGGTAGAATAGATTGAATTTGAAAGGAGTAGAGGTTAATAGCTGAGCAATGGTAGACAAAGGAAAGTCTGCAAAGTCTAGTGAGGAGCAATGAGTATACTAATTCCTTCTCCCGGTCCTACATATCAGTAGAATCAAGAGAGTAGGAACAGGTAACCTTGGAATAGGTGTCAAGAGATATGGTGTCTGCTGGTGAAAGCCAGGTTTCAGCAAGCATCAGAAGAAGGATTGTGAGAGAGTCTCGGATGAGTTTGTTAACAATGGAGGATTTCCAAAGAGCATAGTGGAGAGGAGGTACAGAGGAAGATAGGAACCAGAGAGGTGGATTAAGATTACTGGTGGCGGTGGGGGTGGGGAGGAGGGTTAAAGAAGGTCAGCAGAGGCCAGCACATCCTGCCTGCACTGATTCTTCTCCCCATCCTGTGCCAATCCTGAGCTAATTCTACTTATTGGTCCCCTACACTGATTTTTTCTCTTCTCACACTGATTTCCTCTATGTTCCTTTGCACTGATACTGAACATCTCTCATAATTTGGATGCTTAAAGAGGAATATGAATTAGGGAGAGGGAGAGAAAGGCAACTCTCATGGGAAGGCAGAGAAAAAGAGTGTAATAGAGTGTTCTGGATGTAGGACCCTAGGAGGGGCAGAATGGAGTCAATTAGACAGGAATGGAGCTGGAGAGAGAGGAAGCACCCCTCCATGTTAGCACTAGCTGTCCTGTGTCAGTTCTAGCTCTGCTCATTGCTAAAAATAGTAATTCATATATACCTAGACTTTGATGCTTGCAAACCACTTTTTTCACAAAAACCCTCCAGGGACGATTATTATTATTATCTCCATTTTACCAATGAGTAAATTGAGCTCAGCTCAGAGAGATTAAATGACTAGCCCAGGGTCACTCAGCTTGTAAGTATCTGAGCTGAGATTTATTTGACCCTAAAGATGATTTCTACTTATTCCATGACCAGTGCTCATTTGAATATTCTACAGGACCTCTCTGATTGTTCTTCCCTATCATCAGGAGGAGCTGCCTTGGAAACTATGATTGAAATATTCACTACATATAGGCAGCTCATGAAGAATTTTAATAAAAGTAGGAGGCAGTGTGAGAGAAAACATGCTGGAATTGGAATCAGGAGGCCTAATTCCTTATTACCTCCAGGATCAAGTCTGAAATCTTCTGTTTAGCACTGAAAACCCTTAATAACCTGGCCGCTTTCTACCTTTCAAGTCCTCTTACACCTTACCCCATATATTCTGCAATCCAGTGACACTGGCCTCCTTGCTGTTCCTCTCACAGGCCACTCCATTTCCTGACTCCAAGTGTTTTCACTGTCTATGTTCCATACCCAGAACTCTTTTCCTCATTATCTCCTACCTTTCCTGCTTTCCTTCAAGTCTCAAGTAAAAGCCTACCTTTTGAACCAGAGGTTCCCAAACTTATTTGGCCTATTGCCCCCTTTTCAAAAAAAAATTACTCAGTGCCCCCCCCCGGAAATCTACTTTCTTTAACCCCTTAAGAATTTTAATTTGCATAGTTTCTATATATAGATAGATAGATAGATATATTTAATGATGCATCTTCAATTTGAAAATTTGTTATAAATTTGTGAGGTTTTCCCTGCATTGAAATTCTGATGATGAAATATTGCATCATGTACATGCCCATACATGCCAGACTTGAGGCTCAACATGCTCACCTGCCAATACTTGCCTGTTAAGACCTGTCGGTGGACTTGATGGATCATAACTTACATTTTGCATGTTTATTTGGAAAACAATGTAATCACTATGACTTTAACTCTACTACACAGTAGATGAAACATGTATGAATAGTTTTTCAAAATTCTCTTATCTTCTTTCCTTATGCTTCCACCACCTCTTTATTTTTTTTCAATGCCCCCCAATTGCACCCAAGGCTATTACCACCCTCCTCCATCATTCCAGCTCCCCTAGGGGGTAGTAGTGCCCATTTTGGCCTCTGAAAATCTAAAGGAATCCCTGTGCTCCTTTATCTTAATGCCTTCCCTCCACTTATTATCTCCAGTATATTATCTTTGTATGTGGTTGTTTGCATATCATCTCCTCCATTACACTATGAGCTCCTGTCAGTGAGAAATGTCATCTTTTACCTTTCTTTGTAATCTCTAGCATTTAGCATAGTGCCTGGTGCCTAATAAATGACTCCCTGGCTGACCTGGTTCCGATTCCAACTTTCATATATTCCCTGTTTGATTTTTGTCACCTGTAAAATAGGGATAATGTAATTTGTACTCCATACAGGGTTGCTGTAAAGAAACGGCTTAAAGATAAGTAACAAAACTCTATAGAAATGTGAGTTATGGCGAAGCCAAGATGGCGGCTGGAAAGCAGTAAGCTCCCCACCGAGTCCCTCCAAAAACCTATAAAAATGGCTCTGAACCAATTCTACAACTGCAGAACCCACAAAACAGCAGAGGGAAGCAGGGCTCCAGCCCAGGACACCCTGGATGGTCTCTGGGTAAGGTCTATCCCACACAGAGCTGGGAGCTGGGAGGTGGGAGCTGGGAGCTGGGAGTGGAGCAGAGCAGAGCCCAGCATGAGCTGCTGGGACCAACCAGACCAGGAGCCGGGCGGAGCGGGCCCTAGCGCCCTGAATCAGTGAGCTACGGCAGTTACCAGACTTCTCAACCCACAAACACCAAAGACAGCAGAGAAGGTTAGTGGGAAAAGCTGCAGGAGTGGAAGGAGTTCACGGTTTGGCCACTGCCCCCGGGGCAGCAGAGGTGGGGCAGTTACAGCTGCTGTTGCTTCTGGCCCCAGGCCCACCTGGTGGGAGGAATTAAGTGGCGGATCAGAGCAGGAGTGCACAGCCTGCTGAAGATCTAAGTCCAGTCTGGGTTGGGGGTTCTTGGGGAAGGAGGAGTGCTGGTGTGACAGAGCTGGCGCTTTACCCCCAAACCTGGAACATAGAACTCTTTAGTCTACAAGCAGTCATACCCCGCTGAAAAACTCAAGGGTCAAGTTAGTTGGTTGGGAATATGGCCAGACAGCGAAAATACACCCAGATTCAGTCTCAGACTTTGGATTCTTTCTTTGGTGACAAAGAAGACCAAAACATACAGTTTAAAGAAGTCAACAAAGTGCAAGAGCTTACACCAAAAGCCTGCAAGAAAAACATGAACTGGTCTCAGGCCATGGAAGAGCTCAAAAAGGATTTGGAAAAGCAAGTTAGAGAAGTAGAGGAAAAATTGGGAAGAGAAATGAGAAGGATACGAGAAAACCATGAAAAACAAGTCAATGACTTGCTAAAGGAGACCCAAAAAAATACTGAAAAATACACTGAAGAAAAGAACACCTTAAAAAATAGACTAACGCAAATGGCAAAAGAGCTCCAAAAAGCCAATGAGGAGAAGAATGCCTTGAAAGGCAGAATTAGCCAAATGGAAAAGGAGGTCCAAAAGACCACTGAAGAAAATACTACCTTAAAAATTAGATTGGAGCAAGTGGAAGCTAGTGACTTGATGAGAAATCAAGATATTATAAAACAGAACCAAAGGAATGAAAAAATGGAAGACAATGTGAAATATCTCATTGGAAAAACCACTGAACTGGAAAATAGATTCAGGAGAGACCATTTAAAAATTATTGGACTACCTGAAAGCCATGATCAAAAAAAGAGCCTAGATATCATCTTTCAAGAAATTATCAAGGAGAACTGCCCTGATATTCTAGAGCCACAGGGCAAAATAGAAATTGAAAGAATCCATCGATCACCTCCTCAAATAGATCCCAAAAAGAAATCTCCTAGGAATATTGTCACCAAATTCCAGAGCTCCCAGATCAAGGAGAAAATACTGCAAGCAGCCAGAAAGAAACAATTTGAGTATTGTGGAAACACAATCAGAATAACCAAGATCTGGCAGCTTCTACATTAAGAGATCAAAGGGCTTGGAATATGATATTCCGGAGGTCAATGGAGCTAGGATTAAAACCTAGAATCACCTACCCAGCAAAACTGAGTATCATGCTCCAAGGCAAAATATGGATTTTCAATAAAATAGAGGACTTTCAAGCTTTCTCAGTGAAAAAACCAGAGCTGAATAGAAAATTTGACTTTCAAGCACAAGAATCAAGACAAGCATGAAAAGGTAAACAAGAAAGAGAAATCATAAGGGACTTACTAAAGTTGAACTATTTTGTTTACATTCCTACATAGAAACATGATGTGTATGATTCATGAGACCTCAATATCATAGTAGCTGAAATGAATATGCATATATATATGTTTATGTATACATATATATAAGTGAATGTGCATGTATGTATGTGTGTGTATACATATATATATATATATATATAGAGAGAGAGAGAGAGAGAGGGAGAGAGAGACAGAGAGAGACAGAGAGACAGAGAGAGAGAGACAGAGACAGAGACAGACAGAGACAGAGAGAGAAAGCGGACACAGGGTGAGTTGAAGATGAAGGGAAGATATCTACAAGAAATAAAATCAAATTAAGGGATGAGAGAGGAATATATTAAGAGAGGGAGATAGGGAGAGATAGAATGGGGGGGAATATCTCACATAAAGGTGGCAAGAGGAAGCAGTTCTGTGGGAGGAGGGGAGAGGCCAGGTGACGGGGGGAATGAGTGAATCTTGCTCTCATCAAATTTGGCCTGAGGAGGGAATACCATACATACTCAATTGGGTATCTTACCCCACAGGAAAGAAGAGGGAAGAAGATAAAAAAGGAGGGGATGATGGAGGGGAGGGCAGATGGGGGTGAAAGTAATCAAAAACAAACACTTTGGAAAGGGGACAAGGTCAAGGGAGAAAATTCAATAAAGCGGGATGGGTTGGGAAGGAGCAAAATATAGTTAGTCTTTTACAACATGAGTACTGTGGGAGGGTTATACATAATGATACACATGTGGCCTATGTTGAATTGCTTGACTTCTTAGGGAGGGTGGGTGGGAAGGGAAGAGGGGAGAGAATTTGGAACTCAAAATTTTAAAAACAGATGTTCAAAAACGAAACAAAAAAAAAGCTTTTGCATGCAACTAGAAAATAAGATACACAAGCAATGGGGCATAGAAATTTATCTTGCCCTAAAAGAAAGGAAGGGAAAAGGGAATGGGAGGGGAGTGGGGTGACAGAAGGGGGGGTTAATGGGGAACAGGGCAACCAGAATATACATCATCTTGGAGTGGGGGGAGGGTAGAAATGGGGAGAAAATTTGTAATTCAAACTCTTGTGAAAATCAATGCTGAAAACTAAATATGTTAAATAAATTTAACAAATGTTTACTTACAAAAAAATAAACAAAACAAAAAAATAAAAAAATAAAAAAAAACAAAAAAAAAGAAATGTGAGTTATTATAAACCAAGTGGAACAGTAGCATGGATAATCCAACAATAACAGACAATACAAAAATGTTTCTGTTCAACTCTGGAATGTATTAGGTGTCATCTGGGCAGCAAATTTCCCTTCTTAATGTGGTTTATTTATCTTGATATTAAAATTATTTTATATTCCCTGACCCACAAAGGGGTTTAGGAAGCAGGAGATTCTGCCAGATTAAGAGAGGGTAAGCAGTAATGAAGTTACTTTAAAGCGGAACTGCCTGCTTGTGATCATTCCAAAAAAAGAATCTCTTCGGGGGTTTCTCTAACATACAAGATTTGTTCAGATTGCCCTTGCTCTGGGACATGACACTCCATTCTTTTCTGGAAATAATTATGCTTTTACAGCTGGAGTCTCAGTGGTTAATGCTGAGTATCTCCCTTCTGACATCAGAGATAGGAGACCAATGAGATATGCCAAAACCAGACATCCCTCCGTAAAACTCATGACCCTCACCCACATCCTTTGGTTGTCCCAGGGTGGAGGAAGACAAGGCTGAAGCTGTGTCCTACATTAACTAGGAAGAATGAAGAAGGGCTAAGAAAATTCCTGTTAGACATTTGGGGACCAATCAGATATGCCTAAAACAGATCAACACTCCTCCTACCTCTCTACAAACCCATGACCCTCCCCATCTTTCTTAGATGTCCCAATGTAGAGGAAGATAAGATTGTATCTGTCTCCTAGGCCAAGTAGGAAGAAATAAGAAGAGCTGAGCAAACTTGGTGTGCAAATCAGAAAGTAGCCTCTCTGAAGGGAAATTGTGGACCCTATAAGATCCTTTTTCCTCATCCTACCAACCCTTATTTTCCTCTTCCTGTTTTGGTCTAAAGATCATGACTTTTAAGTTCCATAACATTCCCTATTTGGCCTATTATTGCTTCCCCTAATGTGTCACCCCCAAGTATTTTATTTTAGGCCTTGGACTTTCCTTTTTGAGTTAAAACAAACCACAATAAAGACTTGGCCCACTGGCCCACCTGATTCTTTTGTCAGACCTTTAAGACCCCAAACTGCTATGCTACTGTGAGCCGGGAGGGTTCCCCCTGCCCCTTCCCAGGGTCCAAGTGAGAATGTTTGATTGATTGGTTTTTGATTGTTCCTCCAGAGAAACTCACCTGGAATATTTTCTGGGGGGAACTTATTGGGCTTCTATTACAGAAAACTTCACTGTGTAAAAGTCATACCTGGTCATCACTAATCATATAAATATCCAATCACAGAGATAAACTGAAAGAGAGACCCTTCTATGCCACAAAAATCTTCTTCAAATAAAATATCACAAAGTGTTATGATCCTGGGCAATCACTTTACCTCTGCATGTTTTTAGTTTTCTCATCTGTAAAAACAGGAAGAGTAATACCTACCTTTCCTGGGGTTTGTTGGGAGAATAAAATAATAAAGAAAAATTTGCAAAAATACCTTAACAAACCTCAAAGAGTCATGTAAGTGCTAGCTTTTATTCTTATTACTTACTGACTTTTAGAATCAAAGGTTTAGAACTGGAAGGAATATTAGAGTCCCTGCATTTAACAGATGAGGAAATTAAGGTACAAGAAGTGAGGTGACTTTTCCTTGGGTCACACACACATATCCTTATTATAAAAATGCCTGAATCATATGCATAGTGGGTATTTCTTGCCTTCTTGAAGGATGGAGGAGGGAGAGAATTTGGAACTGAATTTTTTTTAAATCATAGAAGAAAAAAATTAAAATTAAAAAAAAAACATGTCCAAAGTGTGATTTGAACCTACATTTTCTGACTCCAAGACTTGCATACTTTGAAGTATTGCTTTTAAAATAAAAGGAATAAAGTGCCTGATTTGAATGTAATGTTTCTCAGTGTGTGAGAGAGAAGAGAGAGTGGGTGGAGTGTTGGGGCGGGGAGGAGGCAGAATATTGAGGAAAGAATGGATCTAAGCAGGATAAAATATTAGTTAAAACAATAGTCTTGAAATAGACATTAAGTATCACGGCACTGCTAGCCTGGTCCTCTTTAACACAATCTGGGCACATCCTCTCATGACACACGTTTGATATACTCTGAAGAGAGACCCTTCAGAATACATTGTGTGTGCTGTGCTCTCCAGAGTGATGGGTAAGGGTGACAACATTACAACTTTTCTCATTTCACAGGTTTCTCACCCCACCCCCTCTCCTTATGGGTTGAATCCCTGTAGTGGGAAGATTCCAGAGTACCTTAACATTAAAGAGGGCTTTTGACAACTGCCGTTATTATTATAAACATCCAAAGTAGAAGAAAAGGTGATTGTCAGGCCCAAGGGTATGACCAATAACCAACCTAATATAACCCGAAGAGTCTTTATCTTCTATAAGGGATTATTATATAACAATATTCCACAAGAGAAGGAAGGATGATCCAATCCCTACCACATGGGCCAGTTCTACTTACCTTTCCGTAGCCAAGTGTGGTTTGTCTGTTTGTTTAAACCTCAGATCTCCTGCCTTCATTAGATTAGTAATAAATTACCAATAGTGACTGGCAATGTTTCTGGACTAATTTCTGTAAGTATGTGTAAATTTAACAGGGACCTAGGTCTACCCAGGTTTGGCTCCCTTGGACCCCACCTCCGCCACCCCCCAAACACACACCCTTTATTAGGCCCCAGAATGCCAATTACCCACTGGGCATATGCCCTATTTTTCCTCCAAGGAAATCTCACCTTGCTTACAGCATAACCCAATGGTAACACACACAAAAAAAGAAAATGCCCAGTTTCCCCACTGCAACCACACCCTCCTCTCCTAAGCTTCCCAGGGTCCTCACTCTCTGTAGTCCCTGTAATTGTGCACACTTTCCACTGCTCAATATGACCTCTGCAAAGTTTGCCCTTTTCTTTTCAAAAGACAGAAGTGGTTATTATCTAGATAGGACTGACAGCTGATTCTATCTCTTCTACATTATAAATTCTTATATACATACCCTAAAGATGTCCCTTGGATGCTCAGAGAAGGAGGTTAATTGATCCCGGAGATATAGTCTTATATTCAAAATCAGAGTGGTGGCCACATTGTTTCTTTGCACCATTTGGTCTGGTTTTGGGGGACTGTGAAATATTCCCAGTGAAGACTGACCTGGAAATGTATTATCTCTGCAGGGGTTTCATAGAAGCCCTAGTTCAGATTAATTGCATTCAACAAGATTTTAGGAGAGGGTCTCATATGTCACTGGGGGCGGGGAAGTAAAAGCAGCAATAGTTACATGCCCCAAATTGCAGTTTGCAGTGACATCTCTTCCAGAAAGGACTGCTGGCCTGCTGCTGCTTCTTTATCGGGCTGTGGGATAAGGCTGGATAGTCCGTAGAGTTGCCCAAGCACCAAGTATATCCATGCGCCCCCACACGGACTCGCACACCCTTTCGGCTGACTGTAGAGTGGGATGCCATATAGTCCTCATACCACCAGCTTTCCCTGACTTTTTATTTTTCTTTTCTGGTTCCGGGGAGGCAAAGAAAGCAGTAGATCGATAAGATGTCTTGACTGCAGCTGCCTGCAGCAGTTCCATTTCTCAGGCTGGACACCGATGCTGACTATCAATAGCAATAAGAGGCTGTCGCAGACAGAATTAAGGCTCTTCCTTCCGTGGGCCTGTCTGCCCATTACTGATAAACATCTCGGCCACTGCATTGCAACAAATAAAAACAGTTTAAAGCGGGCAAACTTGCCAGAGCCATTCAGTCCAACTGAAATTTTCTTTGAGTTGCCGGATATATTTTTAATGTGGCTAATTGGTGCAGGTTGGAAGAAGCTGAGGGATAGAATAACATTAGATTTTATTCCGATGCATTTTGTCACTGAGCACAAGATGCTGCCAGAGGGAATTCTACAGACTCTTGTGGTCGATCTTCCAGGGGACCCAAGCACCATTGAGATCCATTCCAAATTAAATTACTTGAGGGAAGCTAAACCTTGTCAGTCCCTTCTGATTTTTGGAGAGAGAAAAAAAAAAAGCAATATTCTGCCAAACTGTTGCCTAAAGAGCAATCTTCTCCCCCTCATTTTTGAAAGAAAGAAAAAAGTAGTTTTAGAAGTAAAAGTTGAAAGGTGGATCTAAGCATTTTATCTGTCTCTCATGAGCTGAATGCCCATTAAAAAGTTGATATGGGGAGAGTGGGGGGGGGGGGCCTGGTCCTAGAAAGAAAGGTCTGAACTGTCCTGGCTGAGTCTCCATAACTTACTTGACCAACAACACATGTAGGGTACTTCCTTTTTTTGTTTGTTTTTGGCAGGGCAATTGGGGTTAAGTGACTTGCCCAAGGTCATGTAGGGTACTTCCTTAACCCTTTTCTATAAATGAAATCTCTAAAAATGTGATTCCTTATGTCTTGATTACCTCCAAGAAGGGGGGTGGGGAGAGATATGAGCAGTCTCTCTGGGAAATTAAAAACAAAAACAACAACAATGAAAAAAAACAAACACATTCCTTAAAAGTTACTCCTGTTGACGTGCAGCTTCTTAAATCAAACAACTCTTCTTGAAGGAATTCAGTGGACTCTTCCAGGAGAAGCTACAGAAAATCCAGGAAAGGTACGATATATGTAATATGGTATTTTTTGAGGCATGGGACAATGAGGCTACAGTTCCCAGTATGGATTTTTTTCTTAGCAGTTCTATGATCATTTCTCATCTGGATAGCTTATACCTAATAGATGTGCTTCTTTTATACTTCTATTGTATTTATGATTAAGTAGCAAATCAATGGATAAAAATAAGATCCTTCATTGATATGATTCTTTCTAGAAAGCCACTGGCTCAGGTGACGATAACAATGAACTCCTTTCCCAAGGACAAATAAAGAACTCTAGAACCCCAGAGATAGGTTAGACCAGGGGTGGGGAATCTTTGGCCTCGAGGCCCCATGTAGCCCTCTAGGTCCTCAAGTGTGACCCTTTGACTGAATCCAATCTTCACAGAACAAATCTCCTTAATAAAAGGATTTGTTCTATAAAACTTGGACTCAGTCAAAAGGCCATACCTGAGGACTTAGAAGGCCTCATGGGGCCTGGAGGCCATAGGTTCTGCACCCCGGGGTTACACCTTGAAGTCTGATTTAGGCCTAAAGGAGGGCAATAGTCTCCCTTATGTTATTCAGTCAACATTATTCATTCTTAATGAAGTCTGTTAGCATTGGGGAAAGATATAAAGTTTAGATAAGACATGACCTCTTCAGGCTCATTAAGCTGACAATCTAATCTAAAAACATACCCAACAAGGCCATGTCTTGTACTTCAGGCCTGTTGAAGACCTTGTATTGGTCTTCCTCATTATCTTCAAAGACAGCACATTGTGCTTTGAGACAGATCTAATGATTGGGAAACTTTTCCTTATATGAAGTGGAATTTGTCTCAATAATTTCTGAAACCCATTCCTCCTAATTCTGTACTCTAGGACCAAGTAGAACAAGTCCTTCACATGGTAGTCCCTTAAAATATTTGAATACAATTGATTACAATATTTGAATACAATTCATCCCTTCATGTCCTCCTTTGGTCTTCTCTTCCTCTGGCTAAACAACTAATATTCTTTAAGCCAATCCTTCTGTGGCATAGATTCAGATCTTTATACTGCTGTCCGCCCTTCTCTGGACATTGTCTAGTTAGACTAAATAGATAACCAAGCATTACCCCGTTAGACTAGACTCCACATGAGGCCAGACAATTCAGAAGCAAATAGATTCAAATTAAATTTAAATCTATATAATATTGATGGTTGTATTATAGTAGAGTTATATTGCATCTATAGCCAGATATCTTAGCTTGAAAAATCCACATGCTTTCCAGTTTTTATCCTGATAGGACTCAGTCAACAACCAGATAAAGAAATGCTTCTTTCTGTATTTAGCACCCTTTGATGAGCTCTGTTTTTCTGGTTCTCTAGTTTAGCAAATGTAGTTGGTCCAGGGTTAGTGTTTTCCAATGACCAATACAGTCTCTGTGATATTTACTTCTGCCCTCTGAATAATTCAGGCTTATTCCTACCATCACATCTTTGCTTATGCTGTTCTCCCATGGAATCTAGCCTTTCTGTTCCTCTCCAATTTTTGGTCTAGATCCAACTTATCCTTCACAGTTGAATTAAGTTATAGGATCCTAATAGGATTTTAGATCTGAAAGGGACCTTATACCAGGTCAATCCCTCCCCTGACTCCTCATTTTATAGATGAGGAAGCTGAATCTCAGAAAACAGAAGTGAAGTCCCAGTGTCACACAGGTGTCAGATCTGGGATTTGAACCCAGTTTTGAAAACCTCAAGTACAGTGTTCTTCCTTTTGCTATAGTGCCTCTCCAGGAAGCCATCATTAGCTACTGCATTTTACAAGAGTTATATCCCTATATATTCACTGAGTTTCTACTGCTTATGGTTAATACTTCTCAATTTGGTAAAAATTAAAACAGATTCGATAAAAGGAATTTCACACAATAGATTTCTTTCATCCATGTCAAGGAAAGCAAATGCTGCAGTGAAAGAAAGACCCATGCCAGTCACAGTCATAAGCCAAATGATCCGGGTTTGAGTGGCTCAGGTTCCATCTCTGCTACCTACTGGGACGACTTTCCTTCCCCTGAGCCTCACTCTCTCTCCTCCGCAGTAGAATGAATGAAGCTAGGAGTTAGTTTGGCCTCTTCAAAAGCTTTAAGCTTTGCAAAGCACTTTGCATAAAACTCACAAAAGCCTTGTGAAAAGGAAGCACTATGGTTATTATTATCCTTATAATGACATGGAGATGCTCATGAAAATTTCATAATTTTACATGGGCATGGTCATGTAAAAGTGGAGTCAGGATTTGAATCTGTTTTCTTGGTTTCCAGAGCAATGCACCATGATGTCTCTCAAAGCAAGGAATTTCACATACATTTCCTCACTTCATTTCCACAGATGCCCTCTGTGTATGGTCATAGGATTTAGAAGCAGAAGGCATGAGATAATCCAAACTCCTCATTTCTACAGATGAAGAAACCAATGAGGAAAAAGCTCAGGAGCTCAGGGTTGCACAGGTAGTGTGTAGTAACACTGACTCAAATCTAGATCCTCTGACTCCAACCTCAGTTCTGACTCCATCTCACACACAGACACAGACACAGACACAGACACAGACACAGACACACACACACACACACACACAGACACACACACACACACACATATACACACATACCCCAAAAGAACTGAAAGCTTGCAAAAGTCTATGCAATTAAAATTCTGGGTGGAAATTAACTGGTAGAGAGATGAAAATATACTTTTGTGTGTGTTTAACACTTGGATGTATCAGCCATGACTATAATAATGCCAAGGGAATGAACTGGTCAACTCAGTGTAAGCAACATCCATTCCATTCATAGAGAAAACAACATCAACATGGTTTGCTGGCATTAGAGAAATCTTTAAGTCCTGGGCTCCTTCACAGAATCAGAGCTAAGTAAAATAAACCTTACAGATCATCTAGCTCTGATTTTTCAAAGAAAGAAACCAAGCCCAGACACACAAAAATGACTTGCCTAAGATCACTCAGGTAACTGGCCAGATCCAAAATTTGAAGCTGGGGCTGATTTAGACTTCCAGTGTTATTTCACTACTGCTGGTCTCCTTCTCCTTCCCTGCCTGCAGGAAACTTCAGAAGCCCCAACGATGGAAAACTGTCCTTGTTTTTCCCTCTCAACAGCTCCTCTCCATTCAGCCCAAATATTAAGAAAGCTATTCTGCCAACAACTGAAAAATTTTCCTTTCAAACAGAATAACTAAGGTGGTTTTTGCTTTGTTTTTAATCCACCACCACCCCAGTATACAATCCTCGACAATAATCTTGAGAGTACTTAATGAGATAAACTTTAAAAATTAAAATGGATTTAATTTTGTGAATAATTAGAAACATTTACCTCTCCCCACAGCCAGCCCAGAGCTGGGAATTGTTACTCTTGGAGAAAACTCCCTAGGATGAGCAGGATAAGATAGAATCCAAGAAAGATTACAGGAGGTCTTTGGCAGTAGCCAAAGCTTGTTGAAAAAACTGTATCCAATCTTCACCCAAATGGATGGCTCTAGTTGTCCTATAAATCATTTGAAATGCTCAATTATTTTAAAGTCACTGAGATTTTACCCATCTGGATAGTGAAGGGCACTTACAGATAATTTACATACTATCTTGAATACTGAAGTCTCTACTGAAAGCCTCTCAGGGCCCAGGATACTGTTTTATTTTATTTTTTTAAGGGGAAGGGTCTAGAATTAAAGATTAAATAAAGCTTGTTCACCTCAACTCTGGAGAAGAAGAAATATCACCATCATTTCACTAGTATCAGAAAATGTTGTCAATTTTGTTTATTATCAGTATTTCCCAAAGAAAAAGTGATGCTACCCAACAAAGTACACACATTCTTTTGTCTTTGCCATTTTGTAAAACATTACTATGACAGGTATTTCAGGTCAATAATATTTTTAAAAAATCTTTTTGATTAAAAATATGTTAATAGAAAAGCATGGACCCACTGCCCAGCAACATTGATCTGTGTTTAGTAATGACATAATGATGATGGTGATGAGGAGGAGGAGGCATAGTGAACAGAGAGCAAGCCTAAAAATCTGGAAAACCTAGGTTCAAGTCCCACTTCTGACTCTTACAGGCTGTGTGACCTTGGCAAAATCACTTAACTTAACTGCTGTAGGCAATCTGCTAAGACTCATAAGATATGGAAAAACTCCAGACTTTTAGTGGTAAAAAGGAATTTTCTCATCTGAGATTTCCCTACACTGATGAAATTACAGATCTAGTCTGATGATGATGATGGTAGAAAGAGCAATGGTTATGCCAATTTCAAGACCTTCAGATAGTATAATTGCAGAGCTGAGAGATACATGGCATTTAAACCCACATTAGTGGATTGCTGAAGCTTTTCCATAGGTCATTAGATTTTGGTCACCTGCTGTTATCACCCTGATTAATTTTTATAGACTGGCAAAAAAGGAAGCAAAATGAGATGAAAATGAAAATGTGTTACTGCTGCCACCTATAATGTCTACTTTGGCTTATCTCATCCAAGAGATCCCACCGAAAGCCTCCTCTCTCTCTCAATGTGTGTGTGTATGTGTGTGTGTGTGTGTGTGTGTGTGTGTGTGTTTGTATGTGTTGCTCCATATCCCAGAGTAGTAGTCCATTCCATTATAAACAAACAAAATAAAATATAATTGCAAATTTAAGTCAATCCATTTTGGTCAACAACCAATGACAACTTGTAACATCAGTGGCGTGTGGTCCCTTGTTGCCATTCAAAATAAACAGAAAAGCTAGGTTAAAAGAGTTCTAAACTTGGAGTCATCAGACAAAAGTTCATATTCCCACTCTGCTATGTACTTGATGACTCTTTGCAAATTACTCTTCCTCTCTGGGCTTCAATTTCTTAACATTATCATCAACAACAAATTATCACCAATCACAACCACGACAATAATTTATTAAGAACTTAATATGTGCCATGTACTGTGCTAAGCAATAGGAATAAATAGAAGTAAAAAGAAAGATAGTCCTTTGCCCTCAAGGAGCTTCCCTTCTGTTAAGGAAAAGCAACCCATAAAAGGAAGCCATTATCTTTACTGGTTTTCTGTGTGGAAATCTTCTCTTCCATCTTGATCATAAACTTCCCAAGTGGAGGAACCTTACTGTCTTCTCTGTACATCCCTTCAACAACTACTTTTTTGACTGCCTAGTGGATGCTCTTTAGGGATAGCTAGAATAAGTCATCTGCCCCCTCCCTGAGAGGAAGGATAGCTTTGGACGAAGAGAGCCAAGGTCCGAGGCAGGTTGTACAAGGTGAATGTTGTGCATTCCTTATCATCCCACAAATGTTCTCTTCCCAAGGAATTTAGCAGCTCATTCCTCTCTGCAGTCCTTGTACAATTTGGTAGCCTTGACACAAAGAGTACAGATTGCCACTTTTAGCACCTGACACTTACTATACATTTGCCCTGGGGTCAGGGGGAGGGGGAATTTTCACACTTTTCAAAGTAAATTCAAAGCTTACCTAGTTTGGAGTTATTTTACATGTTCTACAAATCAGGTGTGAGGAAAGAAGCCCAAACTCCAAATCTAAGAAGGTCAAGGGAAATAAAGCTGCTCCCTGCTGATTTTCGATGGATTTTAGACCAGTGCAAGAGAAGGCACGATAGGAATATATGGGTGCCATGGATTCACTTCAGTCAGTTATTCTCTTAAACCCAAACTGGGCATACCATGGGATGGAGGAAATAAGGAAGCTAGACTGTCCCTAGAAAATGTTAGCCATTTGGAGATTCCACCTTCTATATCTTGAGTTCCTCTAATTATTTTGATCTAGCGGAAGATGATGGGACTTGCTGAGATCCTGACTTCTCTCACTCAGTCTCCAGCAATGCATTAAAGTTTTTGCAAAGGAACCATAATCAGCTGGTGAGCAAGTTCTGGTAGAGGTTGGATTTTACTACAACTGTTTCTAAAAACTGGAACTAAAAAAAGGCTTTGGGGTGGGGGCCAGGAAGGGGATGGGATGGGGGTGGGGCAGTGGTAAGAATTTTTAGCCTGGATGATGAAGGAAAAGTTGGATCAGGTTCCTAACATTAATGTGAGTTTTGGGGGAGGACAGAAGGAGAAAATAATGTTTTTAGGATTATCACTTTAAAGGATAATTGCTTCTGTTTTGAGAAGGCTTGAGAGAGCCAGGAGATGTAGACAGTCTACAAGAACAAGGTTTGGAAGAGGGTATTTTAAAGAATTTAAACCTATTTACTAAGCCAGACATCAAGATGGAGAGGGTGGTAGCAATGGTATTGGTGCTATTTTTCTATTTTAAAGGCCAAAGCAACATAGCTAGAGAGTCAGAGAACAAGGCAATGACACAATGATTCAGAAAATTCATTCTAGTTAAGAAAGAGGGAGAGAAGGAAAAAGAAAGGGTTTGAATGAATGTGTTCTCTCTCCCCCTACTTCTAAGAGATCCTGATTCTCTCAGATAGTTCACTGCTGGCAGCAATGCAGAATAGTCCAGCAGTTTGGGGCAGAAATCATCTCTGGGTCATTTATGGAACCATCAGGAATCGAATTTTAGTAAGATTGATTAGTTGGGCAAAAGCCCCTAAAGGTTTCAGTGTGCTTGAGGCACTCCTAAGAACAGACTCTCCACTCCTGGGAAACCCGCTTTGGTCAGAAAATCAAAAAAAGAAATATTATAAAATCTCAGGGCTTCATTTCTGAACTACACATTTCATTCCAGTAAAGACAGATGACAGGGCACCAGGGATTATTCCAATGCTCTAAGCACACCCTTATAAATGACCAATTATGGCAGTGATAGACAGGGCATAAATTAAAGGGTATGATGGTAAAGTTGCTGAGTCTCTCCCCTGTTTCTAAGTTTCTTCTTCATCGTTTGATTAATGAAAGGAGAAAGGAAAGGTGTTTCTTTGCAACGAAACCGCAAAGGCATAAGTCATCTACAGAGCTTGATTTCCCTGTGAACAGGCTTCCCCTCCACCCCCATGCTGATTCACATCCGGTGACAATTCTTGGTAGGTTTTGTTTTTCCTTACAAAGGACTTTGGCTGTGGTAGGTGACAGAAGGTGGTGTTTTGTTTTGCAAGTTAGAGCCAGTTGGTTTGCCCTGTTCATATTACTGCCTAGTGTGTACAACCTTATTTCTGCATTATCAAAATAATAATTCACTCAACATGCCCCCAGAGTGCTCATACTCAGAGAGCAGGGGTTCACATCCCTCTCTCACACGTATAGGTCCCACAGTCAATTAGTTGATAAGAAGGATCATTTCCCTTTGGATAGTTATCTCATAAGAGCTAAATGCTAGTTATTGGATAATGGACAAACTCCCCTGTGGCATCGTGAAGATTCTATTGCTACAATCCTTTTATTAGATACACTGCAGTACATATAGACAAATTATCTTTTTTCCAAGCTTAGAAAATTGTGAGAAGGTTTCAGACCAAAAAACAAGGTGGATTTTCTTTTTCTCTTTTTAAAATTGGGATTGTTCCGTTTTTTCCTTCCTCGGGGCATTTCTCCTGGAAAATGTCACACGCAGTACTCTCAGGGAAGTATTTTAAAGATAAAACGTTAACAATAGCAGAAGGCTAGAAAGTTTGTTTTTTAATGTAAGGGTCCCTGGTGATGCCAATTTTTAAAAAAGCCTCTGTTTTGATGCAGTCTGGAGGGAGGAAAGGTGAAGTTTGCTGTCCGCGAAAGAGAAGGCAGTTTGCTTTCAGGGCAGTACAGGATAGGGACGCCAAGGGTTCAGCAGCTGCCTCATAAAGTGGGACTAGGCTTATATTTCTCAGGCCCGGGTGTGGTCTCCGCGAAGCCTCCACTAGCTCCGCAGAGCTGCTTTCTCTGGGCTCGAATAGAGCCTGCTGTGGAAAGAAACGCCAGGAGACCCTTCGTCCAGCACCGGGAGCGTATGGCTCAGCAAGAAGGCAAAGGAGCCTCTCCAATCTGGAAGTCGAGAGTTCTGGGCGAGGTCGACTTTTTCCGCTGACTAGGACTCAAAGGATTGAAATGGTGAGGCGGGGCAGGGGGTGGGAGTGGGGGGGTTGGAACAGAGGAAAATCATTATTAACGAGGCTTGAATCTGGGCTCTTTATAGCTCTGTACCGACTCCTAGAAGCACTATGGGGCGGGGGCCACCACTGCCGACTCACTTGACACACTTTTCTGCGCTCTCTCCACTATCCTACAGGACATCGGGCTGCCCAAATGCAGAAGGAAATGAACGTACCCGACTGTCACTGAGTATCTCAGAGGCCTCTGAAAGATGCCAGTATTAGACTAGTACATCGTAGTTGTGGACAGATTCTCTCTCTCTCTCTCTCTCTCTCTCTCTCTCTCTCTCTCTCTCTCTCTCTCTCTCTCTCTCCCCCCCCCCCCTCTCTCTGTCTCTCTCCCCCTCCCTCCCTCTCTCTCCTTTTCTTCCTTTCCTCTTTTCTCTACTTACCCTCCATCTACTCTCTTCTCTATTTCTCCTTTGTGGTTTGCAATTGATTAGTTTTTGTTTGGAAAAAAAAAAAAACTCTAGTTGCTGCAAGGTAAAAGGGTATTGTTTTTTTTTTTTTAAATCATATTCCAATATCTACTTCCGTTTTTTACAAACTTCATTGTTTCTTTTTTGCACCTCCGGAGAATCATGACACTGGGTCTTCGTCATATGAGCTCTGCAGTGTGCCCCCTTCCCTGGACCGAGGGTGTTTCCACTTCCTAACTCCCGAGGCAACCCTGGTGGGAATGCAAATAAACGAATCCAACCAAAACCTGGGTATTTACATGTGCATATACACAAACACCCTTTCCAACACACACACACACACACACACACACACACACACTCTTCTAGTCTTCTTCATCTCACCCGCCTTCGAGGGAAACAAGGGGAATCAAGGAGGGTGACAGGGGATTTGATTTCCAGGTTTCTTTACCTAATGATTTCTCATCAATCCTGCATATCCAGATGCTTTCCTTGTCGCCTCCCACCCCAAAGCTCTTGCATTGCCCTATCTTCGGCGATGTTTACTTTGTATTTGAAAACGCACTGTTCTTAGTGCTCCAAACCTAGAGAGCCCCGGGAATGAGATGGTGGAGGGGAGAGCAAGGATGTGGGTGCACAGGTCTGGTGGAGCAATTGTCCTGGTCCAGAAATGAGGGGTTTGGGGGGAAGTCAGCTGAAGAACTCTGGGGGTCACTCGAGTTCCAGAGACCTTGCTGATTTAGGCATAGGGGGCCTTCCTCTTAGCCACAACTTGGGAAGCTAGATCGGGCTCCCGCAGCCTTCTAAAACAAGACTGCTGCTCGGTTTCAGGCCACTTCGCTGGGGATGGCAATGTGAAAAAGAGACAAGACTTAAGGCCTTGATCTGAAAGTCCCTCCCAGGGAAGCAAATCAGAAAATGGGGAGGGGGAGAAAAAGGGGAGGATCCCTGAGATCCTTGGCCCGATCGTCGGGCTGGGAGAGGGGAGGGAAGGAGAGATGCTGGCCTTAAACTTTCTCCACGCGGCTTCCTTTGACAATTGCAGATGCGGCCTCCTGACTGTTTTCCCTGCTCCAGCTGTCTCTGTATGCGCCCATCTGGACTGGGGCCTCTAAAGAGCCCACAAATTTGGGGAAGCCTGAGAGAAAGTCTAGAGTAAAGGTGTGAAGGGGGGGAGGACTGGAAAGCAGAAGTATTAAAAAGTAAACTTTTATCCCGCTTCTCCGCCCCACCCCCCCATAAAAGCAGCCAAGCCAGATAGTAGAGGAGCAATGGTTGAATGGGTGCCTGAAGTGCAGAAAATGGGCCTCTGTTTGCTTGCTTTCCGATCGCACCCACATACAGGGAATAATTCCTCCTCTCCTTTGCTTCTGGCACCCTGACCCAGGCCTGATTCTCTTCGCAACCTCCCCCCAGCACCAAACGCCTCCCCTCTGTTCATCTCCTAAAGCCGGACATCGATTCCCTAGCCCAGCTGCTTCTCACCCGGGGGCGGATTTTCACAGCGGAGAAATATAGATCGCTGATCCCTGGGGCGGGAAAGCAAGGGAAAATTGTCAGGGACCAGGCGTTGGAGATGCTAACTCTGCCTCATTCTCTTCTTCTCCCCCCCCCACCACCACTATCCCTCCTCCCTCCCCCAAATAAATCAGCCCTCACTGAGCCACTAAGGTTCGTTCGACATTTCAGGCACATAATCTCTCTCTCTCTCTCTCTCTCTCTCTCTCTCTCTCTCTCTCTCTCTCTCTCTCTCTCTCATTCGCCGCTGCCCTGACATCTCGCCATTCGGGCTTGTAAACACTACGAACTTCTGCAGAAGACAATGGCACTTAATTGATGTATTGCTATCAACAACAATAAAGACCAATTCTTCTCTTTCCCTACAGACATCATCCCTCCCCCTCCTCTCTATTCCCCCCTCCACCTACCTCTCCTCTCCCGTCCCTTTAAAGTCAAAGAGAAAGAAAACAAACAATACATTAGCCATCAACCTCGGATTCTAAGAGGTTGGCTCAACACTATAGAGTATGGAAAGGAACGAAAAAAGTTATCAAACTTTTGTGGTTCCAGTTTTTTTTTTCCCGCAAGCCTATTTCAACAGTAAAAATTTGAGCAGCTAGTTTTGCGTTTTCTTTTCTTTTTTCTTTGCGGAGACAGGTAGAGCGAGAGGAACGCTTGGATATTCATACACAAAAACGCGCACGTACACACACACACCGAGGAACATAGACGGGTGCAAAAGTACCGCAAAGACAGATCTTGGGCGTACACTGAACCTACAAACGAGAGAGTAACTGTATGTGCAAAGTAACTACTCGCCTGCCAGAGGGCTTCTGATGGTAGTTTAAGTCTAGAGAAAAGGTTCTTCCAGGCGGTGGGGGGTGGTTATGGAAGTGTGAAAAACGAATGTGTTTGTGTGCACATACAAATATTTGCGGGTCTTTAAGAGTGCACTAGCGTTTACGCGCATCCCTGTGTCAGTGCGTCTCTGTGAGGATTGGGGTGTAAGTAGTGATGAGTACATTTTCTTGCGCCTGGATCCGCACACAAATTGGTGCCGGGAAAGAAGAGTGGCTGACACACCAGACGCGAAGTAGATCCATCTTTACTGAGGGGATCTCTTTAAATATTCAGTGGAAAATAATGGCATCTGAAGCGGCACCTATAGAAACATTATTATCTTCATTCTTCAACATCATCCCAACTGATAGATTCGTTTGTCTTTTAATCAAAATCTACTATACGCAACAGGACCCGGGAAGGCAGAGATGAGGATAGACAGCGAGAGAGAGAGAGAGAGAGAGAGAGAGAGAGAGAGAGAGAGAGAGAGAGAGAGAGGAAAAACCGCTGAGGGAAAAAAAAAAAACACCCTGGCAGAGGAACAGAGAGACAGGAAAAGAAAAACAGCGAAAACTACGAAGACTAGGAGATAGAAAAGCGGTAATAGAGCTTAGAGGGAGGTGTGGGAGGGAGACACAGAGACTGTCTTTAGGAAAAGCAACTCTGGGGAACCTCCAGTAGCAGAAGCTAACTGCGCGTCTAGCTAGACTCCCTCTTCCTTGTCTCTATTTCTAAGATGAACCGGCGGTTTAACTTCGTTCCTTGCATGAGCCGAAAAATCAGGAGCTATGCTTCCGAACTAGGGAGTCCTTTATACTTCCATCCAAGTTTTCTAAGGTCATTTGAAATGGAAATGTCTATATTCCCTCGGTTAACTCCTGCATCCTACAATCCCCGGCCTTTCCTTCCTTCTACAAAGAAGTTTGTTATTCCTCTTGACGAGGAGAGCTGAACTACCCTGACCCCAAAATAAATGATGCGCGAGGAAGCGAAAAAAAAGAGGGAGGGCAGTCCAGGTTCCCAAAGGAAGAGACAGAAGTTCTGCCAGAACCTCTGGTCCTATGACAGCCTGCGCTTGGATCGCAGTGCGGACTAGAGAGGGAGACGCAGGACCCAGATCTGGGTATTAGTTTTCTCCAGGACCCAGCGCTCCTACCCAGGATCTGAAAGTTTCCTAATAGTGTTCTGCAACCGAGAGAGAACAGAACGCTACAGTCAAAGGGACAGGCGGACACAGACGCACAGAGCACCTTCCCAGTTCCACACGCACTCGCGCGCACACAGACGGGCGCGCGCACGAACACACACGCACACTCACACACTAATTTTCAGACTCTGCCTAGAAGGACAGAGACACATCCAGGGCCAGCTCCAGTGGCTGCCCCTTTTGGCCCCCCAGTCCCCTGCAAGGCTCACAGCGCCCCCCTCAGCCAACGGTCGCACAGCGCACAGAGGCCTGGGAAGGTGCGAATTGCCTGGATACTGGGCCTCGGTCACGGGCCATGGGCCTAGGATCTTCTTCCCCGGACTCCAGTTTTCAGACTGGAGCGATACCTTCACCCAGTCCCGAGTTCTGTAGGGGGTAGGAAGGGGGAAAGACGGGCCGAGTGAGGATAGAGAACAGGGGGTAGGACCCTTGGTGCCCGATCCCTGATCCCCGAGCCCCCCCCCCCCGCCCGCCCCCGCCCCCGCCCAGACTGCTTGGAGAAAATCTCCCTTCCGTGGCCAGTCCCCTTTCTCTGCCGGGGGCTCCTCGCCTGCACCTCCGCCTCGGCCGCCTCCTTCTTTCCCGCGGCCAAGTGACGCTCCCACCTATCAACCCCGGGTGGCACGAGGTTGGGGGGGGTGGCCAAAGGGGGGGACACTTGCGGGGGCGGGGCGGGACCGGGCCTCCCCCTAATCCCACTGGCACCCGGGCCGCTTCTCCTGAAAACTAAAACTTCAGCTCTAATTGCCCTGGGAATGAGAGAGGTAAAGAAAGGGAGCAAGAGTGAAAGGAGGGTGGCGGGGGTGGGGGGTGGGGGGTGTCAGGAGACGAAAAACAAAACAAAAAAAACCTTCCCAAACCTTTCCTGGATCCTCTTCTCCGCACCCCCGGAGCCCTGGATACTGGGAATGTTGAGCTCTGGGAGAGGATCTGGAGAGCTGAGAGGGAGGGAGCGGAGGAGGGAGGGAGAGAGAACCGTGGCGGACACAAGCAGGAGGCAAAATTACGCTGGACTATTTTAGTTTTATTTTTTTTTTCCCCAGTGTGGGTGGGTGGGTGGGGGCGATACTTTTCCGCTAGTGTTTTCTGATTGAATTTGATGAAAGGGGAAATGTACAACCAAACCCGGATAGGGGGCTAATGGCTTACTCAGGGTCAGTTGCTTCCCAAGCAGGGATCCTGCGTTGCCCGCCCCCCCCCCCCGAAACCTTGTCATCCCACCCTTCGCAACTGCCCTGAACACGTCCCTTAGCCCTGGGCAGCCCAGCCTGGTCCGGGAAACCCGCAGCTCCCGGAGCCTGTGAAGCGCGGTCCAAGTTGGGAAGTTTGCAGTTCTCTCTGTATCGGTCCCACTTCTCTTCCTCCCCCACCTCCTCCTCTCCACCCCTCCCTAACAGTATTTTAATTTCGGGGAGGGCTTGCTCTTTTGGGTCGGCCCAGCCTGAAGCGGGGAGTTGGGGAAGGGGGTGGGGGCGGTGGGATGGGGGGGGGGCGCGAGGACGCGGACGGGGACAGGGACTGGGGGAAACTCGCATTCCTACAGAAGGCAGGCCAACAGCGCCTGCCGGAGTCCCAGCCGGTTGCTAAGAGGGTTAACACAGTCTCTGGCTCTGCTTTGGGGAGAGACAACCCCGCGGCCGGCTTATTGGGCAGGAGCAGCAGAGAGACAGGGGTCTACAGCAAATCACGAGCTAATTGATTAAGGCGAGCGGGTTTGAATAGCGCTGGCCCGTTGCCAATCGCCTTTCAAAGAGCCCCTCTATGATTAATCGCAATGCATTATTGATAATCATAATTATAGCAGGACACATGCGCGCTGCGCGGAGGGCCGGGGAGTCGGGGAGGGGGGCGGGCAGGCGGGAGGGGGGAGCCACCGCCGCCGCTCGATTTCCGTAATTTTGAGAAGATTTTTTTTTAGTAATTTTTTATTCTGCCCCAGCCGATGTTTGAGCCAGCATGTCGCGGAGAAAGCAAGCGAAGCCTCAACATTTCCAATCCGACCCCGTTCTGGCCTCGCTCCCCCAGCGAGATGGTGAGTCCCCTAGCCCGCGCAGCGCACACACACACACTCACACTCGTTCCTCCACACACTCCACACAACCCCACGCGCTTCGCACCAACTTCCCCGCCGTCACCTCCAGACTCCTGGTTTCCCCTTCATCTTGGCGATTTTATTTTAAATATATATGCATTTTCAAATCTCTCTCTCTCGCTCTCTCTCTCTCTCGCTCTCTCTCTCTCCCTCTCCCTCCCCCTCTCCTGAAAACCCAGATCTTCTCGTAGATCTAACACAGCTTCAAGAGTTGTTGGTTTCATCCAATATTTTGTGGGGAGGACAGGAAGGATATTTTTCTTTCTCTTTTTTCCCTTTCTTTTTCCGGGGAGAGGAGACCCGGGTCGTGGGGGAGGGGAAGAGTGAAGGAAGGAAAAAGGGAGAAACTGGACTGTGTGTCCCAAGCGGAGCCGGGATTGGGGAAAGGACGCGAGGACCGGGACTCGATATCCCGGTTAGGGACGGGTCCTCTGCGCTGTCCCTGGGGCTTGTGATTGCTGCCTCCTCCCCAGCCCCGCCGCTTCCCTCATACATACCCTACCGCCACCGCCACCCTTTTCGGTGCACCGCAAATCCTTCGTCTCCGTCGCCCCAAGATAAACCCCTATCCCTTCGTCGCCCCAGTCGCTCGGGAAAGGAAGTTTACTTCGTCGTCCGGAGCTTGGCTCCGAGTTGGGGGGGAGGGCTTGGGGGGGAGCAGCGGCGGGAGATGCGCCTCTCCTCTCCTCCTTCCCTGCCCCCAGCCCCAGCCCCGAACGCACAAAACCCACACCTCCCTCAGGCCGGCTGCCCGGGGTGGTGGAGATAGTGACTGGATCGAGGGCTAGGGACTCATTTGGGGTCCCGGGACTAGGAGAAGGTGAGAGCGAATACGAGGTCTTCCTAGCCGCTGACTTGGCTGGAGCCCGGGGGCGCGAGCAGCCTTTTGCCTGAGGTCAATGGGGATAACTAGAGGTAAGGACAAGGGGCTTAGTTATTTCGATTCCCACCCCTCATCCGCCCCAGCATCTTCTGTGTTGCCAGAGATAGGTGGGCAGGGGAGTTTGTTCGCTCTTTGGGCACTTCGGCTGGGTAGGGTTATCGGGCTAAGAAGGGACTGTAGAACCTGGGAGAGGGGGGTAGTTTAAACATTCCTCCCCATTCTCTCCTCCCACTGCAACTAGAAAGTCACTTTTTGCTGAATAAGAAGGAAATACTACAAAGTTTGTGTGCTGGGGGAGCAGAGAAGAAAATTGGGGTGGGGAGGGAAGTGGGAGCCAGGGCAGAGAAATCTACCTTTGGCCCCCTAGTAATACAACTTCTGGGCGTTCTCAGAACTGAGGCCCTGATGGAGGAGGTCGGGGGATCGCCTCTTTGGGATTATCTGGGGCCACCCGAGTCATCCCGGTTTGAGTCTCCTCAGGCCGCCTTTAGGACAAGGCACAATCTGCAGCCGTCCCAGCTGGGGTTCCGGGCCCTCGATTCTTTCCCCCTTCCTTCCCTGGACCCGAAATTGTCGGGCAGTAGATGGGGATGGGGAGGAGTTGGGAAGAGGAGACAAGGAGGGAGCTTAGGGACCAGGGCAGCGCTCTGGAGGAAGACCTGGGGCCTCTTGTGAGTTCAGCCCTGCATCATACACCTTCACACTCATCTTAATACCCCAAATCCCGAGATCCAGAAGAAGTAGGCCTGGCCTCTGCGGTTTTCTGATGCGGGGTCCGCGTGCCCCTCGGGGCCTAGCCTATCCCTTAGCTGCCACCTCTGGCTCCCGGGAGACTCCCGAGAGGTAAAAGGATGCCGAGAAGACAAGCCTACATCAGGGAGCCCCCTTCCCACATCCCTCACCCTCACTCTTACACACTCTGGAAATTTGGGCTTAGGGGAGGGGGTGAAGAAGGGGATCAAAACATTAAGGGTCCAAAGGTCTCAGAGACCCGGGTTCGGGTGTCCCAGAGACCAGGGACAAAGCTGGGGGGGGGGGGTGGGTCTGCGCTTGCATATAGTGGAATATCTATTTCGCAAATAATTTTGTTATTTTCCACTCAACCTAAACCCACCTAGAACCGGTAACCAAGTAAGAAAAGGGAAACTGAAAACACCCCCGAACTTAATCTCCTTCAACCTGTAAATACTTGAGCAATTAACTAATGAACTTGCAGGACGTAAAAGTTTTCTTTAAATTTTTTTTGTCTTGTTTTTCTACTTTCCCAGATGGTTTTGTAGCAGTCCCCAACACAGTTTTAGGTGTCTGTTCATTTTCATTTTTGTGGATGTTGTTACTTTTAAAAGGCATTTGATTTGATTTGATTTGATTTTTTTTAGGTTTTCAAATCGCAGGGCTTTGGCAAACCTCATTTGCCAGATTTTTTCTTTTCTCTTGCCCCTACTCTGAAATCCTGAATTTTCAATAGTTAATATTTCTCATAAAGGGTAGCATAAAAGAAGTTCACTACCTCATTTTCTTAAGTTTATTTGAGCAGCGAGGTAAGTTAATTAAGTAAATAAGTGAGAGTCAGGGTTTTTTGTTGCTTTTTTTTTTTTAAGTGCTAGCAGTTAACTATTAGAAGCAAGGTAGGAAACTTCCCTCCCAGCCAGGGTCTTTCACCTCAAACCCCCTCCTCCTCCCAGTAGTAATGGTTCCAGGTTATGGCTTTTTTTACATGCTTGAACAATAAGTTTTGTCGAAGTTGCCTGGAGGGTATATTTTGTAATAGTGTTACAGGATTTAGTATGTTGTAATAATATTAGTATACAACTAATCCTACACAGCACTAGCCTCAGAAGAGTGCCTTTCCAATCCACCACACAGCGGCTGAATATATTTGGAAGAAAGATGGAATTTGTTGGTCATTATAAACCTAAGAATTACCATATATATGTGTGTGTATGTATACATATGTCTACATGTATATATTTATCTTTTAACCTTTCTACAGATAATTCAGCATATCACCTCTATCCACATCCTCTAATCATGCTTCAGCTGTATTTTTTGTTTTAAAAATAATTTCCCCAATAAGGCAGTTAAAACATCTGGAGGGAAATCAGCATTTCAACGAGGATGTTTTCTTAAGTCTAGAGGCAGGTTTAAGTTATGGCATTATGAAATATTGAAGAGATAGTTATACTTTATATAAACAGTTATGTACACTCATCCCAGTCTGACTTGACCATTTTTTATTTCTGTATTTTTCCCTCAAAATATGACCCAGGAAATTGTCTCTCCCTCCCCCCGACCTAGGAAACTTCTTTAGAAGTGTGGGCACAGTTTTTCAAATCATTTTGGCAGACTAAAAGCTCATATGTATGCCTCATCACAGAGAAAGTCCTAGCCATCTTAGAGATGTCTTGTAACTTTGCTTTGGCCAAGTGAGAGGAAACAGGAATATATCTTTGTCATCTTTATAATTTAAATTATGCTTTAGCATATCTGTAGACACAAGAATTACATCCCAAATAGGCTCCTGAATTGTTGGGGGGTAAGGTGGGGTTTGAAACTGGCTAATGTTACTTTTCATTGAAAAGATATT